>NC_053451.1:18954143-19262668 GCF_015227805.2 Hirundo rustica | reverse complement strand
AGTATCATCATTAAATGAGCAGAGAAACCCTCAACTCTACACTTCAACAAATTTTTTTTTTTTTCACAGATGTTCAAATATCTAAGAATATTGACCCTAAGCCCTGAAATCAGATTTCATGTAGGCAGAAGCTCTCATTACAGCATTCTAAGTGTTGTCACTAAAGCATTCTAAGAGCATTTAAGACCACATGAAAACATGTTATTTAGTCGAAATGGAAACCCAAGTGAGAGCTACATAACCCATCAAAATATAATAATCAGCCTTCGAAACACATCTCAAGGTATTGAATTCCTATCAAACGTAATAAAAATTTCCATTTCCTCAGATGCACTCTAATCAAATCCACCTGAAATCACTCACTGAAAATGATTTAAACATTACTTAGAGCTGAGATGCAGCTTGTTTGCAACATTCAGGTAACAGAGATCTGCGTCCCATAGCTAAGCAGTGTCACACAAATGCATATGGCACAAAAATACACAAAAATAAGATATATGAAGATATATGAAACTGTACGTGGGTCTCAGAATAATCACTGGGGTTTTATTTACCAAGAGACTGTAAAGTGACTTTCATTGAAAGAAGAAAACCAGCATCTCTGGCCAAAACAGTAAACAACCTACCCTATTCCCTTTCCCATATACCCTGAAGCACTCAGTCGCCTGTCCTCCTGCATATGAGGAGCACATCTAAACCATTTAAATCCAGATACACTGCTGCCACATTGCATTAGGAACTTTATCTGTACAGAATAGCAGGATCAAGTTCTTGGTTCCAAAATGCCACTTGAAATGATGCTATGCATACTTAGGGCCCTTGAGGAACGGGCCAGTGCGTATCCAACAGGACAGTTAGGAATAATCTGGCATCAACAGGATACAGCACAGACCTTGGTCAAAGTCTAACAGATTTTATAGCAAGATGTGTGATTTCACACCAATTAGAAAACAGTAGAACCGGCTGAAATATTTTCATCAGTAATTTGGACAGTAAAAGCAGGCAATAAAACCCACAAGGATATAGCTAGACAGACCGGTGTGTTTTTCATGTAAAAAGAGGCAGAATATTTGCCTTCAGGAAGTACTGATGTCAAATCTCCAAACAGAAGCTGTCCATACAAAAAAAAAAAAACCAGAGCATTTTGCTTCTTCACTCCTTATCTCCCATGAAAAGCAAAGGAAGAGAACAGAATGAACAAGATTGAGAAGCTATTTGCAAAAAATTACTTTCCTTTTTTTGGTCTAAAGTATAGTAACCAATGAAGAAGTTTATACCCTGATCTGCTTATTAATTTTTTCTACATGAAGCTATTCAAAGGCTATAAGGCTGACAGGTAACTGCAAATAGCTGCAGAGTGACTGCACAACAAAAACAGCAAATAAAGTTCAATATATGTGAAGGAATAATGTATTGGAACAAAAAATCTTGACTTGATATAGAAAACAGCAGGCTCTGGAGCTGTCCATTGTCACTCAGAAGCAAAATTTTCAAAATTTTAATTCCATGAAATTATTTGCTCAGTGCTCAACAGCAATAAAAACCCAGATCAAATATTATGAATTATTAGCAAAAGAAGAGAGGACAAAACCCAGAAAACATAATTATGTCACCATGTCGAAACACAATCACCTGTTATCAAACCAACTATACAAGAAATAGAGATGTAAGAGATATCCTGAAAGACAAGTGAGGTTACCAAAGGTAAGAAATGGCTACAAACTGAGGCAGAATTAAGTGTGGTGGGATTCTTCATGTTGGATGAGTAACCACAGAGGAACTCTGATAGAGATCTACAAATTGCAAGTGACATAAGAAAGATGGATGAGGACTGACAGTAACTAGGAACATTTAGTGACGGTGACAGGAAGCAAGCTCAAAAAATCCCTGATCCACAGAAGTTCTTGCCTAAGGATACTGAGGAGGCAAGTTTAAATAGGTTTGAGGGGAAGCTGGGAAAACACCAGGAAGAGCTGCTTCACTGAAGGTTACTGAAGTAACAAAGCACAACAGGTTCAGGAAATCCCTTAGCTAAAAATGGCCAAAGGCTGAGAGAATACTAGGGAAACATACTAAATTATATGTGTGTGCCCCATTTATTCTTCCTTAGGTATCTCCTTATGCTCACTGCTGAAAACAAGAATGACCATAATGATTCAGATCAGATTCTGTCTTAAAAACAAGATGCAGTACTTAAAACTTAAAGCACATGGTTCATGGGTTACTCCCAAAGCTCTTAAGTTCATTTATTTCACTCATACGATTTGATTGCACAGAACTTCTAATACCTGATCGCTCATGAATTAATTTTGGATGCCTTGGTAAATGGAAGCATCCTACTATTGACAACCATTCTTTTTCACCCCCATAATTGAGGTTAAAAAGTTGAAGTTGCCCAAATCACAGCCTGTATCATGAGGGTTTCACCAGGAGAGTGGCCTGGCAATATCTGACAGCACGAAAGGGCACGTGGAGGAGCAGAACTGCATGAGGCAAAGATTGAGAGATGTATCAGGGTAGATCAGGAGCAGAGCCCTGCTCTGTGCTTTAAAATGATAGCTGCAACAAGAACTTAGAAGGGTACTTGCCAACACTGGAAACGTGAGTAGTGTTAAGAGGGCTAGTGGTGAAATTGAATCACAGATGTCTTCCAAGATAATCAGTTTCAACAGCAAAAGCCAAGTAAGACAGCATTCCTAAAATTAGATGAAGAGGCTCATAAAGGGCAAGTGTCCAAAGAGAAAAGGTTACTACACCACAGCTGCAGTGGAAACTTCCAAATTCTGAGCACCAATGTGAAAATCTGTATGTTTTCCTTACAGCTAAATTTTATAACATGCAGGCCATTAAAACAACAGACACGAAGATAATCACAACTGACACAAATTACACTAAAATTCCTTCTGGTAAAAATAGTTTTTAAGGCATGAAGGTTCCAGGAGTCACACCCTAAAAGTTTATTCCCCTGAGACAACACTTGTGCAGTTTTGCCTAGCAAGACAGGTCACTTTGCTACTTGCAAAAGTGAACACTTTATGAGATTATGGATTCCTGGAACAATCCATCAGTCTCTGAAAACTAATTGCTTTGAAACAGGAATGTAAACCTAAAGACAATACTGTTCTTCTCTCAAATACTGAAGTATTCCAGCTCCTGCTACCAAAACAAGTAAGAACAGGAGACAGAAATGGAAGCAAACAAAAATCTCAGGATACTAAGGCATGCAGCTGCAAATTTCTGATCACTTTTTTTCATGAATCATCCTTAAAATCACTGCACTAAATATCCTCACCACTGAAAATAAAGATGATATGAAATTATACTATCTTTATTTCGGTTTTGGACCCAACACTTCAATTTCTCTAGTTATTTGAACGCTGTAACTAAATTAAATATATAAATATACTCTTAAGAGCCATCGGGCTAAAATATCCAACAGCCAGAAACATATTCCCGCTTCTCTTTTTTTCAGAGCAGCCGTCCCGGGATAGGAAAGGAACATTAACTACCAAAGCATACCATGTATTTAGTCACCCTTTGATATTATGAATAATGAGACAACTGTTTAGATCTGAAGGGAAACAGAACTGGAAAAATAAAAGTGCATTCCTTCCATCTCTGGGAAGCTCAGAGCACCAGCTACCACGGCAGGTAGCCTGCTGAGGTTTGGCACCGTTTGAAATACGCTTGACAAAGAGCTTCACTCGGTGGGGCATATTTGGTGTTGGAAACCCTTCCACCCACATTCGCAGCTTTCATCCCACATAAGACATCTGACGTGAAGTGGATGAAAAACACTATTGCTGTAGTAAGCCATATAGGAGTGACTACAAGATACTTGTGATCAATAGCTATTGTTGGCTCTTACAGTCAAACAAATCACAAAGCCTCTATTCTAGTGACTGAAAAAGGATCATTGCCAAAAAAATAACTTATTACAGCTAACTAAAAGAGAGAATACTGGAGAAGTTTGTGCAGCCAACTTGAAAAACATCTCAATCTGTATTAGCAAAAAGAAAGAGTTTGTGAAAACTTTCGTGCCCCAAGTCCCCACACAGCCTGCCCTGTCCCTGGACAGCTTCCCAGAAAAAGCAATGTCCTGTACACCAGTTTCCACCAGAAGTCCCACAGTACTCCTTCACTCCTCCTATTCCCTAATGGCTAAAAGTAAATTTTTCATCTGGCTCCCAGAGAAGAGAAAGGAAAGACTGTGAGAGACAGACAGTGAAGGGGAACCAGAGAAGGCAAAGGCCGAATAGCTATCCTGGAGCCTCTTGCTTCCCACCCACCCAGCCACATTCCACAGCCCCACAAGGGAGAGACCCCTCTTAGCACAGAAGATAAAGCTGCATCTGACATGGAGCATTCTCTTACAGAATGTGCATCCACAGAAAAGACTGACGCAAAACATGAAATATCCAGCGTGTCACATTCGTGCGCTCATACCAGTCTAAAGCCCGCCGGTAAACATTTAGGAAGAGAAAAAACCTTACTCTGTGTTAATATCCTGAACACAAAAATTCCCAAAGACTTCTCCTGAGAGCCTGAGGATTAAAAGGCCTGGCTAGTAAGTCATAGTGACTCATTACTTAAATCTACAATATTAAAAGATCGGCTAGCCAGAAGAAACTTTGCTTTTGCCGTAAGTGATGGTAATTAAAAGGTCAAGAGATCTAGAGAAGGTATCGAGAGAAAAACCGCAGAAGGAGGAAATGAGCAGGACATTAAAAAATATCTTTTTAAAAAATGTGGGGATTAAAGGAAGATAAAATAAAACCTTTTAAAAGCTGAAAATGAGAAAAGGATGAAAAGGTAGAAATGAAATTGCAAAATTTATGTCTCTAATTCTTTCCTCAGAACTTTATAGTTCATATTTTCCTCTAGGTTTAGCCACCTTAATTGCACATATGATTCACAGCAGGCTCACTTGCTAGTAACAGAAGATTCATGATTAAGAAGGCACAGTAAGTTTTGATTTCAATAGCTAACACCTCAGTATAGCTGAAAAAATTATTTCAGTCAAAATGCACAAGTATGTGATGAATAACTTTCAATTTGATTTTTCCATTTCTTGCTTTTTCTACGTTCTGGCTGCAAAGAGTGTAGTAATAACAGCAACAATGTACTAACACTGAGCAGTTCCATCAACATCTCACACTAGCTGTACATGACTCTCTTAGGAGAATATGAAAGCTATTTCTTTGCAAAAGCAAGCCCTTATATGTTATATGTATATGGTAGGAACAATGTAGATAATTTTGAATTCAGACTGTGCTAGACGGCAGTTTCAATTTGTAACATTACACAAAGAATCACAGTTGTGGAAATAAGAAAATGTTTTTAAAGTACTAAATTTTGAGGAGCCTGCTTTAGCTTCCCTTAAATGTTTTTAATAGCATGTTTAAAGAAAATACTACATGGACAACACAGCTTCTTTTGGAAGAAAGTGCAATGCTAAATAAATAACTTCTTACCTAAACTCTCAGCTCACTTAATGGTAAATGTGAATGACAATGAATTAATAGGAATGGGTTCAAGAGGGGGGATTGTTTTTCCTGCAGACCACACTTGAGCCCTTAACTACAAAGTTTAATCAGTCAAAATAGAGAATATTAACACTGCAGAGGACCTCTGAAACAGGCATGACCCCCTGGGCAGGTGCTGGGAGGTCACAGACATGGTGCTGCAGGCTGGGCATTTGAACCTGTCATGTGTTGTTTTAGCTTTCCACACTTGTGTCCATGCAAATTAACCACCAACAAGTGTAAAACATCAACTCCACCTCTGTACAGCTGCAAGTAAGTATATGGGTGCTGCTTCCCTGTGGCCCAGGGCCAACGTGTTCAATGCCATGATCCTACGCCATTTCATCCTCACACAGCTCACAGTCAACTCCTCTACAATGGGTATTTAAACACAACATTATTTTTATTATCAAGGCTGGGCGAGGAGGGAGCCAGAGCAGGAGATCCTGGAGGCATTCAATAGAAACATCCACCCCACTCGTACATGGGAAACCCGAGCTTTCAAGCTGTACCGAAGTAATTTCACAGTCAATCCACAAGAACTCAGCAGATCCGGCTGTAAACAAGTCTTGGCTGAGAACAGTGTTCATCACACTACAAATCTACACTCAGAATAGGTGGCCTAAATTCTGCCTAGCTTTTTGAGTGCTTATATTTGAAAATTCCTGAAAGGAAGGCCCACTGAGAAGCTACAACAACACTAAAAAAAACCAACCAACCAACCAACCAACCAAAAAACCCAACAACAACAACAAATAAAAACCACCCAGCACTAAATGCATCTAAAATTATGGTTTTCCCCCAGGTAATAAGATTCTCATAGAAAAAGACTTACCTTGACTTAAAATATAATAAAATCATATACATTTATGCTTTGTTTCAAGAATTACTATATCAGAGAACATTCTTTTAACAGTCTCTCACTTTTTACTACTTAGATGTATACTATCTCACAAACCTACAGGACTGCAAATATATCCACTTAGGATAAGCCAGAAATTTCCCTCTGCTTGCTCAACAACCTTCTCTTTTATAATTTTTGTCTAAAAATTGAAGATTTGAAAAAGCCTTGGATCAAATATTTGTCAGGTAAACACCAGAAAGAAGCTTTTACAAAACCTGACTTACAGCTGACAACATTCTGTGACACCATAAAGTTGAGACCCTTTCAATCTGCAAATTCAGGAAAATCCTGAGATAATGGAAAGGCCCAGAAGATAAATCATCATATGACTTGCTGTTATAGGGCTTACAAACACCAATACGTGTCATTGAAGTATTAGTCCAAAGGCAATCACTCAGCATTTCTCAGACTTCAAGGATTTACTCCCAGGTCCAGAACTTAAAGTGACACTACTTTAATAGGAGCCACAAGACCTCTAAGTTCACCAGGTTAAGTGTAAAGGGACAAACACCTCATCTTCAGTATTAAGAGAATGTGTCCTGTATCCATGAGTTAATTTGCATTAGTTACTTTATTATTAATTCCTGATCCAAACAGAGATCTCTAATTGTAATGAGCTGAACTATGAGGCAAGGGCTATGCTGATGTTGTCTGATAAAGAACTTTGTTTCAGGTACCCTGCCTCTACCAGAGTTTTAAGTGAGCAAGTATCTCACGATAACTTTCCATCAATTCATTAGCATCCCCCATCATTTCTCTCAACAGCAAAGCCATCTATGTAGATTCAAACAAAAAGCAGAAACCCTCTTTTCACAGAGGGCTACAGCCTGCAGCAGCCTGCATTACCAACTGAGATCTTGCCCCTGTTGCATAACAAGGATTAAAAAGAGAGAGGTTACAACAAGTATTACTCCACAATTTATTATCTGTCTTCTGACAACAACTAATAAATCCTTTTCCTAATTATTAATCCTTAACTACTGACCTTTATAATGATTAGCTTCCATTATAACACACTGAAAGTACAACAAGGTCCCTCTAAAGATAGTGACAGGAAAGCTGAAAACCAAGACCAAAAATATTTAAGAATTCCTCATTCAAAGCTTCCCTATTCATATAGGTTTGCTGGGAATAGTTTTCTCCATGTCTGAAAAAGTTTCAGCATGTGGTGAGGGGAGAGGTATGGCCTCCTGAAACCCCTTCAGAACAACTGTGTTTGTTCTGGAATACCCTTGGGGCACTTACCGCCCCTTGCGCGTCATCGTTCACCCTCTGGATACAGTGCAGCTTGGCAAAACATCTCTTCAACAGAGAACAAAAGATATGGTATTAGTTATCCTTCATTACACAGGACAAGGTGATCCTTTTATTACAAAATTCATACAAACCATAATACCAAGAATGTATGCAATATACGGTGGGATTTACCTGAAACTCATGCCATAAAAACAGCGTGCTGTTTCTGCATGGTAAATGTCACATTAGCACATTACGTAACAAAAATAACATTTTCTTCTATTCCTAACTTTATATTATCTACCTAGTCTAATACATTCACCTCTGCCCTTTAGTATTTTCTTTAGATTACTTGCATTAATTTTAACATTTATTCAGCTGACTTGAAAGTTATTATTCAGGTACAAGTAGGAGCGAGGTAAGTATCAGCTTTCTATATAACTCATAAACTAGGTTCTGTCCTGTATGCCTTTTGGTACCAGAGGGCATTGAGATACACACACATGTGGAAATATATTTATATTTGTATGTAATTGGCTGTTAGCTTAAAAAGATGGTGCTGGGTTAAAGGTTGAACTCAATGACCTTAGAGGTCTTTTGCAACCTAAACCATTCTGTTTCTATGAGACAACAGCAGCAGGCCACTTCCTCTCCAACACCCTAAACCAAACTGAAATGGATATTCATTTGTTAAGACTCTCAGACTCCAGACACATTTTCAGTGTTGCTCCCACACAGTTCCTTTCATACTCTCAGTTGCAATTAAAGACTTCCTAGATGCATGACATATCACAATCAGACCCCAATAATACATTTACATACCTTGCATCAGATTACACATTTTGTCCCCTCAGGAATGAAAAGCTTTCCCTTGCACCACAAATTATTCTCATGCTCTGGGCAACCAAAGCACCCCAAAGAAAAGGCAGGACCAGGCAGCAGATCCATTGCTGCTATGCCTGCCACAAGCAGGGTCCCAGCTTGGGCAGCGCTCTTCACAGGAGAGGAGCACAGCCCACTCCAGCTAAGCCCCCAACTCCACACAGTCTTTGCTGCTTCTTTCACAAAATACCTTTATTATGTAAATAACTTATCTAAGGGGTTCATGAACCTCTGTGCTGCAGCATGTTGCAAGACAGTAAAAATTTGTTTTAACTACGTGTTAAAATGAACAGTTTGAACAGTCTTCGCTATATTCTACAGCAAATACGTGGCCGATGTTTGCTCTCCTGATTGTAAGAGAAAGGGAAGGCTAAGGTAAGTTTTTAACAAGAGTTCAAAAGCCCTGACTGCACTGACTTGTGTGCATTTTCTTGTAACAGGAAATAAAACAGGGCCAGGGCATGAGCATCTCTAGCTGCAGGCAGGTGCCTTGCCATGATTGTCCCAGCCCCACAACTCAGGCACCATTCGGGTGACAGCTCCCACGGGAGAGCATCCCCAGCAGGCCCAGTGGATCAGCTCTCCCTGTCTCTAGAGGAAGGCACGCCTTAGACACACTCCATACCACACCCTGAGTCCTGGGGATCATACAAGGAGCATGGGCCCTTTTTGTTACTGAACACAAAAATGGCCATCAGTGTTATGAGTCATTGAAAACCGATACAGTCACGGACAAAGACCCTCTAACTAATGAAAGTTAGACAGTGGTATGTTTATTCACCGGCGGGCGGCACGGGAGTCATCTCCGAAAGGTGTGGCCACCCTGAACAAGGCTCTTTGCTCTCTATTTATTTTCCAAGATCTTACACACAATACATATGCATAACCCCAGCACCTCCCATCCCCGCTCTGTATTAAAATGAGGCTATCAGTCCTTCACACGTGCGCAGTTCTTCTCTTGAATTGGGTCGGTGGTCTCCAATTGGGTCAGTGGTCTCAAAGGATGAAGTCAGGAGAGTCTTCATCAGGTCTCTGTGACCCTCTGGCACGATCCAAGGTCCCCTGCTTCATGATTGATTGATACCAAGTCCAGGTGCTGGCCATTGTTCTTACTGGTTTCAATCTGTTCTTATGACGGTTCACTTACTCCACTTTTTCTATAAACAAGCTCATAATATAACAGTTAGCTCCAGCTTGGGCATCTAATAATCATTAACCTACCATTTACTAATCTAACTTACATCTTGATCAATAGAAATTGCTTCTAACCCTTAGCTAAAATCTTAACTCTTTAAAATAATGTTTCAGTCAGAATGCAAATCTAGAGACAATTTGTCACCAGGGATCTAACTCAGGAACACTCTTGAGGCTCACAGTGAAACTCAGCAAATGCACAAGCACCTGACCAATTAAAAAGGAAGCCTAAAAATACCAGAGTTAACCTGCAAGAAAAAGTTAATGGCAATTCAACTCAAACTTCTGTAACATTCATTTCTGTCAATTGTGAATACCAGCATATGTACCCAAGAAAAAGAGCAAAGGAAGAACAGACTGAGGTTTTTAAACAGAAGGCAAGAAACAATAAAGCATGCACTTTTTCTAATAAAAATGTACCAGAAGTTTTACAAAGTAAAAACCTGAATATTCACTCAAAAGCACAAAGCCATTTCAGCATCTGTTGAAAACACTGCATTATCTCAGAAGGTAACTATGACACAAATATACAGAACTATAAATACAATTACATCTGTAGCTTTTATCTAAAGTAAAGTATGTAAAGATGTTATGCATGACATTATCAAATCCAGAAGGAAAACATCAGATTTTGATAAAGCTTGAGATATTCTAGAGTTTATATGGCATTAAATTATGCTCTAAAAAGAGGTAGATCCTTGAAAGGAAGAACTGTAAAGCATGAAGTCCACTGGAACTTCCAGCATTCCTTTTTACAGGAAAGAAGTCAAATATAAAACCACCAGTTTGCATGAAAGAATTTCTACTTTGCATATAGAAACAAAGTTGCAAATTTTGTTTGAAGTGGACCATAGTATTCTTAAAACAAAACATAACCCAAATCTAAAGAGCTAAAGAACAATGCTGCATATTCTCAGATTACCTCTAAGATGAAAATAACCTTATGAAGAACTAATATTTCTTTATTCTACTGATATCCAACACTTGTTGAGACTGCTTGAAGATCCTCTTCCTATTTTAAAGTGTGGAATTTTTGCATTTATTTTGTTCAGCTGAACTCACCCATGACTAAGATTAGACATTCACTCAAATGAAATTATGGGGAAGAGTCTGTCCTCCAGAAAGGGCAAAACCATTTAACTTCCCAAAAGTGAGATTTATGTTGAATCCCCTTTTCTTGTGAACAGCCTGTTCCAAATTTTCCTGTTTCAAAATCAGCAGCAGTTGATTTGATAAATAGCCACTGATGAATACTGATAAATAGTCACCCCAATGAACACACAGCAATTTCTACCCAATTCAAGAGGGTAAGAATTCAATGGGGCAAGGAACAACACATCCTCTACTAAAAGTAAGCACACTATTGCCAGACTCATCTGCATGGAGAAACTTCACAAAGCCACCAGAAAAAAAATGCATCAAAACTCTATATGACTATTCTTCCACATAGGATTTATCAGGCGGTATTAAAGTTTCAAAACAATATTTACATCTGGCTGAAGCTTTTTTTTTTTTTTGCACATGCCACACAGGAATCATTTAATGCCATTATACTTCAGGGTGCAGTTCTGTAATTGAGCTCCTCAGCTAATGTAAAAGGGATTTTGTTCCAGTGTAACAGCCCAATCACAGATCTTACTGGGAATAAAGGTCTAGATTTTAGGTTGGTTGCTTTGGGGCTCCTTCTCTGTTGGGAAGCAGGGGCTGGTTTGGGTGGCTGATGTTGGGGTACTTATTTTCCAGCACAATACTCGGAACACCACATTAATTTTTCATTTTTACATGTTTTTTCAGCAACAAATATGAGCAAATTGTTTTCCTCTACAATTTTATTAGCAAGTTGCAAAATCCCTCCAAACAGAGCTATCTAATGGAAATTCTGACACACTGGAGCCACTCTAGTCAGTACTGGTCTCTGCAAGTTCAGTTTAAAAGGATTTTACTTTTTCACTTATGATTTTCCTGTAAAATTCTATATTTGGGATGGGTTTTCCTCATAATTTAAAATCACTGAGTTGCTCTTGCCTTACAGAGGTTGTATTTTTTTTTCTCTCTCAGGGGGAAGAAAAATTAATACATTCTCTAAGGGCCAAGAAAAGTCAGATGTCTATCACTTAACTACTTAGCATCCAGTACATGTCAAACTTTGCTAAGTTAAGGTGAGAAGTGAAAATAGAAAGCAGCAACAGCTTTGTATATATAAAGTTGAAGTAACAGAGAAAAAAGGCTTGCTGGGTTAATTGATCAGCCTAAAGCCATATGATATATAGACCTATGTAGATACTTTGGTGCCAAAATTAGTGTTTTAAATGTTTTGGGAGAGTTAAAAAGTCTTTTTGCTTATATTCCAGTGGAAAAAAAATTGGTTACTTTCCTGACTTCCCACTGACTCTTGCACTAACACTATAATATTTGACTATAATTCACTTTTGTAACAAATAAATATAGATTTGTATTGTAGAAAACTGTAATTTTACTTTTTTTTCCCCCTCTCTGGATCATTAACATCAAAACAAAGAATACCTAGTTGCCTTTTCAACTTTCACAAATCGAGACTGTGTTCCTCTAATGCTACATTACGTATTCTTGTGCATCTTAAGGTGGATCAGTTACACTCTGGGTAAGGAAAGCACTTCCCTCTACAAAAATGACCAGTGTAGCTATGCAGTAAATAGAAAAGCTCCAGAGTTCACCTTCACTAAGCAGCAAATAGGATGAGAATGATGAGGGGTTTAATTCCTGATTTTCCCTTTCATAAAGAACAGAAAGTGGAGACAAAGCGAGTAAGAACATTAATCAAACTGAAATTCTGATTATACAAACACACAACAAATGGAAAACTGCTTGGAAGTTTTATCTTACCACTGGAACAGAGGTACTGAAAATACATATTCCCCACCCAAATATATTTTCCCACTCTCTTCCCTTCCTGTCTGGAAACACCCCCCTCCTAGGAAAAAAAAAAAAAAAAAAAAGAACAGCAAAACCAAAAGGTTCAACACTGTTTCAGCTCACTCCCTTCACTTGAGCATTAGTTTACAAATCTTTTTCTGATTTCCTCATCCACGAACAGGAATGAAACTATCATCATCAGGAGAAGGATCATTTTGTGAAAGCAGGAGAAGGTTATCCCCCACCACATGGTACAGAAAGCAGCCTACTCATGTTTACTTTACTAAGCAGACATTTCACCTCTGGAGCTGATAAACAATTCCGAATGTGCTTTCAGTTCCCAACAGGAGATGAAACACGTATAGAAGTGTGTATTTTGTAGGTCCTCATTCATTAATAAAAACACAGTAGCAAACTATTACTGAATGTGATCTGTACAAACAAGCCTGTGAAGGCCTTTCGAGTTCCATCCAATCCTAAAAAGATGCATCACATTTAACTGCTTTAAAAATAAGTCACTATTGTGAATTGCATATAGCAAATTAAGCGACTGGAAACCACACTCTCTAGATAAAAATCAATTAGCATGCTGCATGCTGTGTTCCACTGTTATCTATAACATATTCATAGTCAACAAATGAAAATTCTTAGGATGAAAAGCCAGTTCTTTCTTTCAGAATTCCTCCACAGAATTAAGAAATGTAGCCCTGCCCCACCAAGGATGCCTGTTTTACAAACAAGAAAAGGACCAACAGGAAGTCAGTGCAAGTACACCAAAGGTGGTCCAAGGAGAAACTAGATGGAGCTGAAAACCAGGGTTCCAAGCCCTTCCTCTACACATTAAAAATCACTGGCTAAGAAAGAAAAAGGCACCTGCTCTGCTGTTTGAGCCAGACCACAGCGCTGGTATTTGCAATAGCAGTTTAAGAACAGCAGCTGAAGCTCTGATAGCCTGCAAAAGGGTTTTTGCCACCTCCTAACTCATAACTTCATCTAAACTATTTTTGCCATGGGAGAAGTAAATGCTCACCTATTTGCCAAAGACCCTGCAGTAAGTGAAGCAACTACTCTTGGTCTGACACCAGCACAGTTATTTTATTCACATAACTTAGATCCTTCCCCACCTATTTGCTTAATCAGCTGAGCCCAGTCTTGATATCTTCACCTGTCATTTTAGATAAAAATTTAATTTCTGATTTCAGGTATTTCAAACATGTTTCATAAATTTTCATTTTCCCATTCTACTTATAAAAGCACAATCTGTTTGGCATCTACAAAATTTTCTTTAAATTTAACATTATTAAGGTAAAGCCTGGAACGGGCAGAGAGCCCAAGCATGGTTTTGTGGCTTGGCTTGAGTTCAAACAGAAAGCAGTAAGAAAATCCGAAGGCGATGAAACCCACCTTTTCAAGTCAGGACCGCTACAAAACCAGCTCTCAAGCCGCTCTGTGCACCCAGTTTCCCTACAGAGACCCCAAAGATAAGGCCCAGACCATTCTGTCCTCCCCAATGTCTACCACCCTAAAATTGAACAATAGGGATGACAGAACATAAGATACCCAAGCTGCTCTATCTCCTACAGTGGCCTCAGCAAAAAAATAACCTCTACAACAGGTGTGGTGGATCGGTGCCCAGACTCTCCTAAGCAAGGCAGGTTAGCCACCGCATCTGCAGATACACTGACAGATTTTTTTCTCATTTATTGACAATGACCACAGACCTTATGTAAAAAAAGTTAAATCAAAACACCACAGAGGTCCCCTTCAAAAGAATAATTATCCTTCCACTTGGCTGAAGTGCAAACTAGCAGAGTAAGAGCCAATTAATTAAAAAGCCACATAAATTACATGGTTATTTTTTGCTACTCTGCTGTGCAGCTTGACAGTCAATGAGTAAGGGGAAAGAGAAAAGCAGGGAAAGTATTGTGAAAAATTAAGGACTGTATTCTGCAACTAAGAAGGAGCTAATGATGGAATTACTTCATAGATGTCTCAGGAATGAAGGTTCGCTCACTGGCATGTGGAAGGATTACACAGTCTGGCAGAGTAGGCTGGGCAAACAGATGAGGCGATAACACACACCAGGAAGGGCACTGAGAGAAGTTACGCACTCATAAGACAAAAAAAACCAGCTGATCAGTTGAATTAATTTTTTTTTTGTTCAAACACCTTTGTAAGGAGACAATATCTATCTGTGCCAACGTTCTGACTTTTTTTAAAAGTAACATTTTCCAATTATTTTATTATTTATTTCTTTCCATCATCTCTGCCATCAAAAGGGTAACATCTCAGTCTTTTTAGTCTCTCTGTGCCTCTGTTTCGTTAACTAGTTATAATCTTTTATCAAATTATTTTGCCCTAAGTTTATTTTTTCGTTCCAGTGCAATGACCAAGAAGTCAGACTTCACTGTCAGAAATGTCAACAACTTCAGTCACACAACAGCAAAGTCTCTCTTAACACATGAATGAGCACCACTTAGTTTTGCTTTCAAAACAATGACCATTTAGCTCTATTGTGAAACAGTAGACAGCGTGTAATCAGAAAGAGCACACTACTCATTGAGTGAGCAAATAAAATCATGTACAAAACATACACTTTTTTTTTTTTTTAAAGAGCTCTTCAGAGCTCTGAGGATGACCATTCATTTGGGAGAAAAAAAAAAGTGAAGGGAATATTTAGCCATAGTCCAAGTTTTAGAATGCCTTTGAAAAGTCTTCCACAGAAGTTGCACTATATTAGACATGATTAAAACTGTACATTACAGTATTTCTTTGGAGCTGAATACATATTGTAGTTAACAAAGTATCAAAGATGATCTCCTGAATTAGTCCACATCCAAATCTCACAGTTCTTACCCAGAACATCTGAGCCTCAGTGATTTCTGCCTGAACAATTTTCAAGCATGTTTTTGTTTCCTATTCATTAAGTACATACTTACAAACACTGCTAAAAAGCAATTTTACTTTTCCCAGTGTAAATTTATCAACATTAAGACCTTAACTTCTAGCTATGTCTCTCTCTACAAATACAGTTTTATTCCAAGGAAAAATTAAATGGTTAAAAATACCTTAAAATTTCTACTTTTTTTTTTTTTTTCCTATGTAAAATGTTTCAGGTTGAAGATCTTTGCTTTCATTTTAGCTAAATTAAACGGAAAATTTAAAAAGACTGTACAGAGCATATAATGCCACAGCATACTCATCTCATTAAATCTGTAAAACAATTAATCCAAGTTAGGTTAGTCACTTTCAAAACTCAACCAAAGCTACCAAGGACTACTGCAACTGCTTAAAAACAGGTTAAAAATACTGTAGCAAAAACCTGCCAAATAATACCAAAATGGAACTTTACCCTTTTTGCTGAGACATAACATCAGCTCACGGTTCAGGTATTTTTATGACTAGAGGAGGAAAGGCACGGCAGAAGAAAAGTCAACACAGTCATGGGCTTAAACACACCACTGAAAATGCTTAATTGATTACTACTATCACTGCTTTTCAGAAATGGTGTCTTGGCACAACTTGTGCCTTGCCTGCATCCGTTTTGGCATATTTTGGTGTTGGCACATAAACTGTTTCATAAAATCAACCACACCCCAAACACTAAAATTATACCATAAACAGAGAATTAATTTTTACCTAGAGCACTAAACTTTTTATTAGCATTAGAAAGCTTCCTATATGGGTAAGAGCATTGGGTCTTTTTTGTTGTTGGTTTTTTGTTTGTTTGTTTTTGTTTGGGGTTTTGTTTGTTTGTTTGTTTTGGTTTTTTCCCTAACTAAGTAGCTGAAATTTGGCTGACATGAATGAATTCTTGTTTCAGTTAATAAGGAAGCTTTTCTGGACAAGGGGATTCCTAAAAATACTTTGTAAAGTTCGTGTTCATTTTTTTTTTTTTTCTTCCAAATGATAAATAGAAGTATGGGATACATGACTGTAGGAAGGACAAGACCAAATTCAGAATCGGATTTTGAACTGTACTATCACATTTCCTGAAGCAATATTCTGAGGGTCAGAAGATTCATCACTTGACACAATTTTTAAAAAACTAATACTTGACAGCTTTAAACACTGAAGATAAGAAAAGAATACCATTACTCTTAAAATGGTTTTTTTATGCATTAATTGTAATACTTTCTTTCAGTAAGTTTCTTCACATCATAGTACTTCTACAAATAAGATGAGACAGTAAAAACCTCAGGCTACTGGCAACAGCTCCAGGAATAATAATCCACGAACAGAGAAAACAATGAAAACCTCTTACTCCAGTGCCTAGTAGTAAGTATGTGAAAACTACCAACATCCAAAGTATAAAATAATTGTGTATTTCTTTGCATTGAAACCTACTAAAGGTTGGTTAAATTTGATTAATATGCAAACTTTCAGGAAAATCCTGATAAACATTTATCAGAATAATAAGGTAATACCAAGTAAAGCAATGATTTTCACCCTTTTCTGATAGCAGTTTCTAACACTAATCCTTTTATTTCTTTTGCTACTGTACATCTCCAATGCCACTTGCATTTGGAACTTTGCACTACATCAAGCATAGGATGCTCCTTGGATCTGAACTGCATCTCTCCAATGATAACAAGTACTGCAAGTTGGCCACAGAAACATCACAGCAGCAGCTTTTGCCATGACGTGGAAAGTCTGACAAATCCAAAACCATTTTTGTAACTGTATGGCTATTTCACAATATGTCAAGATCATTATGACATTTCTTGGGTACTTCACAGGGTTATTTTAATAGATACAATTTTCTTTCCCACAAATAACTTGCTGCTCCCCTCCCCCCTTTTTTGCTCATGATTATACATCTCAGAAGTTCACAGTGCTGCTCTACCCCATCTGTTCCTGGGAGTCCCTCAGAAACATCATCCACCAGTTCCTTCATTCATTAATTTATTTGCTGCATGCAAAGAAAATGGAATTTCTTTCTGAATCCTTACTTTCCCTAAAACTCTCAAGTCCATTATTTATGGCACCAGTAGCAAGCATTTTCTCAAATGGACAAATACAAGGTCTGGAATTCTATTTTGCCTGCTTCTAATACGGCGTTTGACATTTTGGTACCTTGAGATGGGGTTTCGTTTTTATTCCAAATTACACCTCTAGACACAGAAAGATGTCAGCTTCATCTCACTTTTGGCTGCAATTCATTTTTGAAAAATAATTAAATATCAAGGGATTTTAACTGTGATTAAAAAACCACCTATCAGTACTTCAAAATTTCATCCTTGTAATAAACTAGTTCAGAATTTTTGCAAGACAGAAAACAGAGAAGGCAAAGGCTGTCTAACAAATAGGTCTAATCTTTTTGTTTATGATGATTATGATTAATATAATGCAGCCTATTTTAGTATTAATCTGGTGGAAAGATGGAAGGTAGGTTATTTGATTTTTTAATCATGACAATCTGGGGATTTTTAAGCGATTCTTTCTAGTAGTTAATTAGATTAATTTTTATATTAATCCAAATGAGATATTTTTTCCTCCTCATTCTAAGAATTTTCAAGAATTATTAATCTGTTACTTGCTCCACTAAAAGCTTAAAATCATCTGCGTTGTGACCAGTAAGCACATACAGAAGACATACACTGATGATACCGTTGCCTAGAAAATTAAAAACCCAGAGGATATAAAAATAGACCCTCCTACACAAACACACTTTAAATGCATTTCTTTAGAGGGTAGTAAGTGAATTTAGTAGGAAGATTTTTAGTGAATGGTCATGATATATGTGAGCAGATGCACTTCTCTGAAATACTGAAAGCTTTCGCCCTCTTAATGTACCACATTTGTCAGTAATATCAGAAAAGGTTTTCCTGCCCATATTTAGGCACACTATTTTAGACTAATTTTGCAGATTGATCTTCCCCTTTTGTGTTAAAAAGATTAAATACTTCATGAGAACTCTCCCAGTAGTACTTGTAGAAATAATACGTAGCAGTTGTCCATGACTGTATAAACACAGAGAGTAGTATCTTAAGTACCACAAAGTTCAACTCTTCAGGGAGCTTGAGACTTCCCTTCCGGAAGCAAAAAAATCACTGTTGGAGAAAAATCAGTTGAAAAACTGAATTTCAAGGCACTGCCTGAAAGGGGAGAGAAATGAAAGACTCCTCAACAGCCAGCAACAGCAGCAAAGCTGTCTGTGAGCTGCAATACAGAAAGTGGACTCCAGCAGAGACAGCTTTTATAAAACCAGCGTTACATCCCCCCGCAGCCAAAGATCCAGTCCTGCGCTCAGGCATCACAACAACTGCATTTCAGAACATACTGTACAATTGCAGACAACTGTATTAAAAAAAATGTACCTCCTAGCAGTTGGAGTACTTTCTGTTTCTGCTACTTCCTCACCTGGTACTCCTGAGGAATCTCCAAATAAAAGACACACACTGATACTCACGTTTTTCTGCCATTTGGCTTACCAATTAATGAGACAAAGCTGTTCTTTGGACTATATCTCAGAGGTCGATAAACAATTTCACTTTTTCAAACGCAAGATGAACTTTAAAGACGCTCCCAAAAGCACCTGCCCAGCTCTATTTAGATTACAATAGTGCTCTACTTAAGTTAAACAAGACTTTTATAGAAGCTTTGTGTAAATTAAGGTCATTTTTCCCTTTCTAACAAGGCTCTATCATAAAACAAAAAGTCGCTCTAAATTAAAGATGGGCTAAAGAAAGGACACAATTTTTCAGCCACTTCTGAAGTTACTAATCTAAAACTGAGACTAAGGAAAGCTATTTCAATTGTGAAACAGTGTAACACAGCAGATCTGACCAGATTCCTGCTCTTTCAGGACACAAAAAAGGTGGCCTCTGAAACTCGCCTGGCATTCATGAAGCTCTTTGTGACGATCAAACCCGCGACCGAACCGATGTTAATGTGGAAATGTTAATGAGAGATGTCTCAATCAGACTAACAAAATCAATGGCTACCTAACTTCAGCATTATTCTTTTGCTTTTCCCACTAAGAGCTATCTTCCAGCAAATACCCTGAATAAAAATTATTAGTGCAAAGCACTCGGACACCACTGTGATCGGTTTCACCAATGCCACAGTAGAAATTTAGTTTAATATTCAGTCATGAACGAGGCAAGAAGGCAGAAAGACATTTCAGATTTCACAACGTATTAAGTGAAATAAAAAATGCCTAATTATTCTGAATTTATTAGGAAACATTTGAGTTATGTAAATAGTGTGCATTAACATATAATCCTGATTATGATATAAATGAAAACCGTAACCAAATGCACGTATACAAAAGGGGTCCTGAGGTATTTTATCATGCAGAACCTCGGAATAAAAGTCTCACCTCCTGAAAGAAGTGGGACATATTTCCCATCTTTTGTACCAAATTCATAAGGACACCTAAAGTAGTTATGCTTGCTTTTCTTAAAGTTTAAATACTTGGTATCACAACTTCAGTGGTTCTAACACTTTTCAAAGTTCTCATTATTCTAGCAGAGTCTATAAAAGCAAAGAGCAGTAACAGACTTTACTGGACTGTATTTGTGGAATCAGAACATAAATAGAATAGAGAAGTATTTCAAATACATTACTGGTTATACTATAATCAACCAAAGGATAAAATATTGCACCAAAAATGAAAAAAATTACTGCCATTGCCTTGAATGTCACTTCAGTGTGTTGAGCTCAAGTCTACTTCTTTACTTAAAACTCAGTCAGGAGGTTGTATAAATATTGATCTTGAAATTGTCCTTCCTACAGAGAGAGACAAAAATAACACATTTTTTCTCTTTTCAACATTAGTGTCTTTAGTAATTTGAAATATTAGTATAATATTGAAGAAAGCCTAATGAGGCAGACCACTATACTTAAGAGATCCAACTTTGCTCTTCAGTTTAGTGCATGTGCTTCAAGTCACGGGCGTAACTCATATTCCTCACATAACAGTACACCTTTAGTTTAGCATACAGAATCGTAGAAAATGCTGAGTTGGGAGGGACCCATCAGGGTCATTGAGGCTAACTTCTGGTCCTGCACAGGACACTCCAAGAGTCACACCCTATGTCTGAGAGCATTGTCCAAATGCTTCCTGAACTCTGTCAGGCGAGTGCTGTGGACTTCCCCAGGGAGCCTGTTCCCCAGACACCCCCTGGGTGAAAAATCCCTTCCTGGTTGTTTAAAAAACAATTCTCATTTTAATTGTCTGATGTTTGTGTTTGACTAGCCACAAAAAATTACAGAAATTGCAAGTAGCTGTAGTTTTCTATTACAAATACAAATGTTTCTTAAAAGATTTATAAGACAACAATACAGTCTAGAAAGCTGAATCAAAATCAAATGCTTACAAAAAATTTCACCCATCATGAAGTAACTCAGCAGGCACAGAACAGCAGAGGAGTGCTCCCAAAGGACCCCAGCAAAAAAAAAAATCTCATGGCCAAAAGTTTCCCAGAATAAACTGGAAATACTTTGGTAAACACCTCAGACCACTTTGCAACTCAACTTCTGCTTCTATAGCACCACAAGTTTCACTTCATTAGCCTGCTTCAGCAAAAAGAATTTCTTCCGCTGGCCAGTTCCCGTCACTAGCACAATCATTAGAAGGAGATTGCACTGAACATCAATTTGTGTGCTTATCATCGCTTCTGTCTTATGAAGACATTATTATTCCTGTTAATTTAGCACAGAGAGGCCCCAAACAAAACCGAGGCCTTTGTTTGTCAGGCACTGTACAAAACAGAACAGGAAAGCCTAAAGGCTTTCAAATCAGCACACAAGTCTGCAGACAACACAAAAACCGGCAGAAGCGGCCGATACACCAGAGGGTTGTGCTTCCATCCAGAGCACCTCAAAAATGGGCTGTCAGGAAGCTCAGGACAACATGAGAAATGCCAAGCCCTGCAGCTGAGAAGACACTACCCCATGTAGAAGTCGGCACATGCTGGGGGCCACGCAGCTGGAAGGCAGCTTTCAGAAAAGGATGTGAGGTCCTGCTGGACACTGGGTTGAATGCAAGCCAGGAACATGCCCTTGGAGCCAAGAGGGTCAACGCCATGCTGTCTTGCATTAGGATGAGTGCTACCATCCAGTGACCCTTCCTCTCTTGATCCTGATCCCCAGGTCAGTCTGTGAAAGACCCAGAAGTTGCAAAATATACATATTCATTTACAGTAAAAATCTGTAATTTTTACAGCAGCATAGAAGAATACCAGAGCCAAGGAAGGTCATGTAGGAAACTTTAAACAATGTTTATATATGGAAAATTAATTATAACAAATACCCTCAGTTCACTTTGATTGTCATTTACTATTATAAACAAACTCACGCCTGAGTACACTCAAATTAATTGCTCAGTCTTCATCAGTACATGTCATATGATGGGTATCTCAATTTTCAGAATATGTTACTTGTTTTAACCACCAGATTTAGCAAATCATATCCTTAACTTTGAAACAAAATGGAAGCATCCCTTTTGGAAGCGACCAATGGTGTTTATAAAGACTCAGCTAGTTACTTGCATGCCTGATGTTCAGAAAAACACGGTAGTCAAGCAAGGACAAAAATATTCTGACTGAACCGTACTCAGCATACAGTCTCAG
The DNA here is from genome assembly GCF_015227805.2 of Hirundo rustica. NCBI lineage: Eukaryota > Metazoa > Chordata > Aves > Passeriformes > Hirundinidae > Hirundo > Hirundo rustica. The sequence continues at coordinate 19,240,457 of NC_053451.1, read as the reverse complement.
AGTTCCAATAACCTTTCCTTATAGACACAGAGAAAAACTAATCAGCTTAACAGACAGAAAAGCGAAAAGGGGAGCAAAAGGTTAAACTTCCACAGTTTACAAAGTTTCATCCTACATTTGGCATGGGTAAAAGAAACCGCAAGTCCTACAAAGTTTCACTAATTTAAGCTTAAATATCTCTTTTAAAACAGTTAGAAACCTACAAAATTCCTCCCTGTGTGAGACTTCTGTAGTGCAACAGTACCCTGAATCCACCCTTACACTGCAGTCCATTGACTTTTGTCTTGCAGGCCGGCAAGGGGAGAGGAAGTTTGGAACTGTGGACAGGCTCCTGTTCAGCACATAGTCAGTAACAGCTCAATAAGGGGCTGCCCCTGTCAAGGCAAGATTTAATCACCAGTGTTAGAAATGTAGTTCAGACTGCTGTGCTAGCAGAATTCGTCCAAACATCTCACAGGGAGGAAGCAGACCATGACAAATATTTCTTTTTACTGGCACTATACATAGAGATGAACAGCTGTTACAGTGAAGTATAAACCTGCCTGCTATTTTCAGCAAAAGCAGGAGGACAGTCATTCTTTGAGCTCTCTGGCAGCAGGCGACGTTGAACTGACGTGCTCTGTGCTGCTGCTTGGCACAACTTTGGCACCTAGAGAGCAGACTTCCCAGTTTCATGAAAGCTGGCCTTCACTCTGCACTGAAGGGCACAACTGTTCCAGATTCTGTACACTGACTGTGCGCCTTCCAGAGCCCAGAACGTTAATGAAAAACTGTTTGCTGAAATGCAATACACAGAAAATGCAAAAAATGTGAACGGAAGGTAAGCAGTTGTGGAGAAGATGCTGTGGACAGTGTTAGGACGACACACAAAACCACCTGAAGGAGGCACAGCTTTCCTGCAGCTGGGGGTGCTGGAGCAGGGGCTGCACCCCAGCCTCTCACCGCACTGTGGGGGACAGCACGGGCACACACAGATCAGTCATCGCCGGTTTAATTTACCTTATGTTTTAAGGCACAGATTCCCTCACAGCCTGCTTACAAGACTGCTCTGCTTACTGCAGCCCACATGGAAAGCCCTTTCAGAAGCCTGCTTTACCAACAAACACGGTGGTTAGTGGTATGGTTCTGAGAGCAAGCAAATTCAGCGAAGGATACATTGAAATTTTAAAGAAGCGTTCTGGTAGGTGCGGTGTTAACAAAATTCTCTACTCACTGAACCACAAGAAATTTCAAAAAAGAAATAGCTGTATTAAAGGAGTCATGAAAAGTCTCAATATATTAAAGTTTCATATATTGAAGTCTCCAAGCTTAAACAGCATAAAACTAGAACTGCACACTATTTCTAGAAGAGTTATGTTTCATCATAGGGCATTTAAAATTATTTAACCCTACAGAACAGCTTACTTTGAATACCACAGACATAACATTTACAGTAAAAACCAGAAAATATAGTGCTATGACAAGAAGGAACATAGACATAAATAATTTTAAAGATTGGAATATGAAATTTAATTTAACAGCAGCATCAGATCAGGAATAATGATTTTCAAAATAATAGAGCTTTTCATTGGCAAAAATTATTCAATGTGACTGAAAACATATTTTATGGATATAAAATAAACAGAACATTTACATTTGAGATTTTAACTATCTTCAAAAGCTGATGTTCTGCATATATATATATATTTTAACAGAAGGCAATCTAATATTTTATTCTTATATAGTCCTAGAAAAACTTCACACATGGTGTCTACAAGTAACTTTTAAGGTGGTCCGGAAGCATTATATTCATTTTCACAATGCCCAAACACAAAAATACATGAAGAGGAACCTGATTTAAAATTATACATTCTTCTTTATAAGAAAACTTAGTTCCTTCTACACACATATTACTTGTCCAAAGACAAGCTAATGCTTTTGCTTTCAAATTCTAAATGTGGTAATTTGACAGACAACTAAGCATATAGAATCCCCACCATGGGCAGGCATGGTAATAATGCGCATGCATGCAAAGAACTTAACTATACACACATCTGGCAATTGCCTAAGCACAAGGAGCAGTATCTCCAAATGTTGGCCAGAAATTATGAACCTTCTATCAAATACAAAGAAATGATTCAACAGAGGAGTAAAACCCCAAGGAGTTACAATACTTGCCATATTAAAAAGAAACACAAAATAATACGCAGAGTGGAAGAGAAGTATCTCAGAAATTTAAATTTCTTTGTGCCTGTCAAATTTTAAAAACAGCTTTCTGTGTTTTGCTGACAAATACACATTTTACTAACAAACTAGTGCATGTAAATTGTGCCACTGAGGCTACAATCTCATTATTTGTAATCTAGTGGATTGAAACCTCTTCTTAGGTCAGCAGGCATAACGGAGCAGCTCAGTTACCTTTCCTGGATGACTTGTTTGCATTATATACTTCCCTTCAGAACACCATGGGAGAAACTAAACCCCAGGGAGCCAAAACAAGGGACTGGTCAAGAATATCTTTGGGGTTATTTCCAACTAGTAGAAGTGCACGTGAATTGGAGATCTGAGTTCATTAACAGCTCTTCAAGGAAATAACTAAGCATGTCTTACATATCAGAATACATCCTGAGCTTTAAAATAACAGTCTCTCACTGTGTTATATTTACAGTCTAGCAAATTAATATGCTGCTCTTCTAAGCATAACTTTAAACCCTGCAGCTTATAAATCTCCACTGCTGATGAGTTTTCAGGTATAGCCTTAGTAGGGCCACATTCACCTTCAACATGGACAGGCCACTTTCAACGAAGGACTTCCAGGCACTAGTCTCCCATCTTCAGACATACCCTTCCATGAAGTGCCAGAGGATTTCTCCAGACTTCCTGCAACACCACCTTTTCTTACATACATCTAAATGCCAGTAACAATGCCCTCTCTTTGAAACACACCTAGACCACAGGTTGCATCCATGGTTCTTCCCTATTCAAACTAGGAGTGAGAAAGCCATGTGGCTCCATCTCAAAAATCTTGCTGTGTGCTCTTTTATTTTGAAAGTCATATGCTAATTTTAGATTAAACAGGCCCAACAGCCTATGCTTATTGCACAGCTGAAAAAGAAAAAAAAAAAGAAAATTATATTATTTTTTTTTACCTATTTACACAATTTTGGTAAGGCTTTGGTCCTCCATCTGCAATCTGCTTCCTTGTGGTTCAACTGTACACACTCTTCTGTTTAAAACAACTGTACACACTCTTCTTTTTAAAACATTTATATAAATTAGCAAACAAAATCAATTAACTTTGCATCATGCTAGCTGTCGTCTTCCCTCCAAAATGGAATTTTGTTAGTTCAACAATTTTTACAGCCTAAAAGACTGAATAGAACTCAAGGTGCCTTAGCCACTTCCTCATCACCAGTGAACATCTTTTTCAATGGACTTCCTCTCACACTACGTTCCTCCTCTGTGCCACCATCGCTCCATTCTCATGTCACCTTACCTAAATTAAGTGTGCAGGGGGGTTCTCCTCTCCAGCCATTTAAAACCAAATTTCTCTGTGTGGCTCTGTGAGCTTCACCTTTCTGTGAGTCTGCTTTCAGGGCTACTGTCATCCAGCTGGTATCCATTAAACACATGCAATAGATCATAGCTCAACAAAGGCAGCATCAGATGTATCCGTACCCCCAAGCTCCCCACAGAAGGGAAAAAAAAAAAAAAAAAAAAAGTGGCAGGGGGAGAAAGGGACAGGAAATCTCTGTTAACAACAGACAACATCCTGTTAACTTCATTCACATGAGTCTATGTGATACATACTCAGTAAGTGTTAAACTGAAACCAGAGTCTACTACTACTACAAAAAAAATCTATCTGATGCGAGTTGCCACTACATTAAAATAAATAATGTTTTAGGACAGTTATTTATACATAGCTATGACTGTTCCCTGCAAGAACCAAAGTAAAAGACAAGACATAGACCTTCCCTTGAACTTGCAAAGAAAATTAATTATTTCTCTCCCCCCTCCACGCCTTGTCCCTGGGAAACTGGCTGCAGGTGGCCCTGCTTGAGCAGAGGGGTTGAACCATATGATCACCAGAGGTCCTTTCCAACTTCAGTTATTCAGCAAATCCTAAGATCAGCACATCCACTTGGAAATGCTAGTCTGACAAGAAGTAAAATTGAGGAGTTGACTGCTGAATGCTAACAACATCACTTTCTCAGAAAAAGACTGAATGTCCATTATAGAAAGCTAACTAAATAAATATTAACACAAAGAAGGAGTAAGAGAGAAGATTCCCACGAGACCCAATTCCCAAGCTGTGTGAATTGAAGTTTAAAACTAGTTTCTGTGTGTCCCCAGCTATGTCCTGGAATACTATCTGTTCAAGAGCTGCAGTTCAGCTGGGAGCATCTCTGCACTGAAAATGGAAACCATTGACATAAGACACTGAAGTATTCCCTACACTCAAGGCAGGCACAGCAACAACAGCCAGCTCCAGGAGAACCATTTCTGTTCTAAGGACAAGATCCTTTTGAGAACAGCATTTCTTCATTCAGTGCAGCTGAAGACAAAAATCAGCATGACCTTTGGAAATAAAAACTGTTCAATTTAGGTTTAAAACCTTCACTTCCTCTTCACAGACTTCTGAATACTTCGATACAAGAGCGGTGATATGAATGTAGGTTTAATCATGAGTGAGTCATTGATGCCTATTGCTCAACTTGACACCTTTTTTCACATGCTGTTACAAACCACTGCATTGCATCTTACCTGTACTACATATAACTAACTCCAAAATGGTCTATTTCCTGTTAATATAGCAGAAACTAAGTCCACCCTCCTGTTTTCAAGCAGTTAAAAAGAAGTGGTTATAACTGATAAAGTTCACTTCTGCTTTGCTCAATAAACGAAATCAGAAAAATCTAATGTTTCATGGAAATTTACTTACGCCATGTGGTTCTACTATTATTCATTATATCCACTGCATATATGCTTGATGCCACGCAATGTCTAAAGAGTTTTTAATCCAGCTTGGTAACCATCCATATGAAAAGCAAATTCGTCCTAATAACTCTGCATCCAGTGTGCTAGTTTCTGCAGGAAAGATCGTCCTGGTCTTACAGCAAATCCCTAGATCAGAAAGGGGTTTAACAAAGGCAAATATCCTCTTATGTATCATCCCCTTTTTAATAAAAATATGGAAACAGAACAGTCTTCAGCATGATATAATACAGAAATCAAAGCAAGAGCTTGAAGAGCCGGAAACACTCTTCTTGGCACTGCTCTGAACAAGCTACATAATCCTAGGAAAATTACTTTCACACCTCTCCGTATCTCAATTTCCACAATTTCTAGTTAAAGAAAAATCTAAAAGCACTTTTGTATTAAGAACTAAATACCATATAATAGTCAGGAATACGACCAAAATCCCATTTGTACTTATTTCACACATAACACTAACAGGTCGGTCTGTGTAAATTATATAAACCACTGGCATGTGAGGGTGGGGATCATGCTTCCCAGTCTTTATCTACACATTGAACATTACTAGATATGATTCTGAATCAACTTGGTGCAGCAATTATTTTAAAACAATGTTTTAAAAAAAAATCTTAAATTGCATTTATCTTTTGTCAAGTTTTACACAGACATGAAAACATATATTAACTTTGATATAAACTAACTCACCATACAAGCTTATTAAAATAACAACGGAAAATTTAAACAGAAGGGGTTTCTTTGACAAAAAAACCCCTTAGTATGATAAAACTATGTTGCTCAGTCAGATACTAAAATTTAGAGCAGTTGCATCTCCAACAGTGAGATAAGTAACATAATAAAAACCATAGAATGCAGCTCTCTGTTATGATGTATTTTGAGTCAGCTGGGGTTATATCCCCATGCACACCAATTCGAAGCAGATCCATATGAGAAAAGCAAAAGCTCGACTTCTTTCATCCTTAACTTGATCCCTCCGTCAGTATTACACAGAGTATGACTTCACTAACTCAAACACATTGGGATAATACCACCTTTCACAGGAACAAAAACGTGCATTGACAAACTGATGCACTGTTTTCTTCAGATATGTTGCTGAGGCAGCCTTTGCCCTGAAGACGAGCACATTTTATCCTGCAAACCGGAAGACACGCTGACATCCAAAACCATGCACTAACAACAAGCAGTTTTTGGAAGGAATGGTGGCAGGAGTAGCAGAATCAGCAGTTTTGGGTCTCACAATTCAGAAGATTTCTGGACAGCAGCCATTGTCCAGTATTTCCTTCAAAACTTATGGTATGGGACAGAAAAAATGAAACCAAAGCATTTTAATTAGATCACTTTAAGTTAAAATGAACACACAACAAATTAGAACTTACTGGTGGGTAAATTAGATTTGAATAGACATTCAGCTGTCTAATAAATCTTACTTCATTCTTCACTGCAAAGAACACTAAAACCCTCCACCTAGCTTTGACTTAAAAGAGGTACATAAACTTAGTTCATTCTTCAATTTAGCCACAAATCGCAGATTAAGTAGGTACCATAAACAAAATGGAATCAAATTAAATTACACATTTGAAGCACTCCTTGGAGGGAGCTACTGACTAAATGTTTTTTCAGGAACAAAACACTGAGGTCATATATAGCTAGGGGAAACTAAGACATGTGCGTTTTGTGTGTTTTTCTCATGAACTCAATAAATTTGACTAACTATTCTAAGACTATGCCTCTATCCATAAAAAGAGATTCACAGAGAAGGAAATATGAGGGGTCATTCGCATGAACTAAGCAACTGATCATGAGCTACTAAAAGTTATAACAGAAAAAAAAAAATAATGCTATTCATGTCATGCTTACTGATTTGCCAAAAAGTCACAGACCACAAAGACACCAGGTTCGAGCACGGGTCAGTCAGAACTTCATGTATCTCACCCCTCCTCCACTCTTCCTCTGCAAGCTTTTCTCTTCTGACCCTCTCTGGCCATACCTAACACCTTTTAAGACTGTTACAAGAGCAACACAAAGCCCAGTGTAATATAACCCAATTCTCATGGCACCAAATTCAGTCCCCTTAATGAGAAGTAGAAGTAAATTGGTCTTTTTTTAACATTCATCTCTGTTGCATTGCTTTGCCCCACACTTTGGAAACCAAATTTCAAATCAGTTTGCAGATAAAATCTTATTAATATTTTGTTGGGAACAGAACAGTGAGAAAAGGTTTGCAATACTTAATTTGGAAAGCACAAACTCAGGCTATATCAAGTACTTATCCTCTAATGGTTTATCTGCAGATTTCTTTAAACAAATTATACTAGACACGGTACATGGAATAGTGAAGTAAAGCAAAACTCAGCGTAATCAAGTATCTCAGCTGAAACGCTAAAGTATGGTTCTTTAAAAACAAATCTCTCTGAACATAAAAATCTAACTACCCTTTGTAACACCACTTTGAAGAGTTAAAGTACTGTACAAATAAAACTGCCACTCAAGTATTAACAACATCAAAAATAAAGCATTGTGAAGGTCTGGTGAACATTTGCTGGACTGGCAAAATAGAAATGTTCTCTAATTATTCAAAGATGAAAGAGCACCTATTTAAGTGCATGTGATTGTTTGAATAGTCCTTGATGGGACAGCATTATTACTACTTAGTTCTCTCCATTATAAGCTAAAGAGTATATAAAATCTCAGCTGTCAGTGTAAAATTGTGTTATAACACTGCAGTCATGGACAGCTGTATTTGCTGACTATATTATTTTTTCTCCCCAGGGGGCCATACATTCATCCTAGATTCACAGGGGAATCAAGCCTTGCAGAAGAAGGAACCCTGGGGACATTTTAGCAACACTGCAGTGGGGAGGGAAGGCTAATTATGAAAATGAGACAGAACCATTACAGTGGGAGCTCCAGGGTATGTAGGACTTAGACAGAAATGAAAGTAGTTGCAAAATAAGAAATATGACTAATCCAAGGCTATTCAAACACCTTTTTTTTGTTATCATGATCGGTGTGCATTTTATCATCCATCTAGTTACTCTTGAAAGGAGTATGCTGTTATAAATGAAAATTAATTTTTTTTAATATTAAACCCAGAAAGTGTATGGTTTTTATGAATAACTCCAAAAGGACACATAGAACTAGTATGCCATCAAGTACATTTTATTAAGCAGAATCAAATCTATATGCAACTTAAATCACTCTCAAACTTCCAGAATATCATCAAACACTCAGACTTGCATATGCACCCATCACTGTTTCAAGTATTATTAGATAGTATCTTAAAAAGCAAAGGCCTAAAGAAATTTTGATTTTGTCTGAGGTTTGCGCAACTTCTGTCTTTGTGGACCAACCATTCAGAGGAAACATGTAAATAGGAGCTTAAGCATCAGCCATAGAAATTTAACTCGGCATCAGTGCAGTCTGATGCTAAAAAGACAGAAGCACTTAGAAGCCTAAAAAAATTAAGTAAACAATCACATTTTGAAGATGGAGAAAACAGGACACAGACCTTCTAATCACAAATTATGGCTATCATCCTGCAAAGATATTTACTACAAGACACAGCAGTGGCTGACCATCTATGCATATTTACTGCACTCTGAATTAGATCTTTACATAAGATTTAATGCCTTAGTGACCTGTAGACTTCATTATAGACACGCAATTCTCTTGGACTAACATTAAAAGGAACTCAGACTACAGTGATTCATCTAATCAGAAGGGCAGTTGGATTGCATACCCAACACATTAATGTGTTATGAGCCCTGCTAGCTACCTGATTACATCCAAGACTAGGTCATCACCTGGATCATTCCTTGCCCTGCAAATTCCACCCACTCCCAAAAAGGGACAAAAGGTTACAGTACTGTTTGCTTCAGGGTTTAACCTCTCAGGCTCACAGAGGATAAGCTCTTGCAACATCTGGGCTCATTGTCCTTTGCAGTCAAAGTTTCGGGTTCCAGAAGATACTTCAATGTTTGGGGAGGGGTTATGGCTAGTTGGCTGGAGTGCACCAACAGGGCTTCAGAACAGAAACAGAAAATCTCAGGTTTCTGTCAATTCAATATTCAATTAATATTTTATCAATATTAATTTCTATTTCCTAAGGGAGGCACAAAAACTAAGGCCAGCACTTTGCGTACTTGCTGTCACTATGCACGCTACCTGACGTATTGCACATCTAGTCCCTCTCAAAAGGTTCAAGTAAACCACGAACAGGATTCATTCCATATAAAACAATAATTCGAATAATCTACCACTGCAGAAACTGCTGGATGTCCCAATGTGATCAGTACAGCTGCACAAGAGAAGAGTTTTTACAGCAATATCCCACCCACTCACCTTTCCTATCAGGGATGCACAGAGGAGCTCTTTCCAGGGGTGTCGGTTCTCAATTTGGATTACAAAATGTGGAAGAGCATTGATTTGCTTATCTTCAAACTGCAGGCTTGTTTTGTTGGCCTGCTGTTACTCAAATGAAACCATTTGCCATTTATATGGAGGTTTGTAGATGGCATTCAGCTTAAGAGGGCTCAAAACACATTCATTTAAAATGGAACTCCTGTCCAGCAAATATAACCACACATAAGTAAATCCCAAGCGGTAATACAACAACATTTTGTTTACGGCATGTAGCTTTTGAAACTATAGTAGCAAGTTATTGTTCCTTCACACAAACTGAAATGTTTGAAGTCCGCCTGTTTCAACATCCAATCTGAACTCCGCTCCTACGCAGCCACCCACACACTACAGAATCAGCATGTCCTCTCCCATGGTTTGCTCTGCTGCGTGTATGAAACAAGGCGGTTTCCTAACTAGGCAAAGGCTTCTAGCAAGAAAACACTGTATCTTGGGGGAACAGAGTTTAAATGCAAAAAAATATGCCACAGACTCACCCTATTTTTCAGTATATAAAAAAAAAAGACTGATTTGACAAATAAGGGAGATGCCAATTAATTCTAGACTATTACAATGACAGAACCTCAATCAGCTGAAAGAAATTCAGTGAAACTGGAAGTTCCCTACGTTCAGAGATGATTACTAGAAAAACATAATCCCTTTTCAGCCTAGACAACAACCACAAGCCCAAGACCATCTTCTTTCACCACAAATCTCTTAAAATTCTTCAAAAATAGTGGTATACGCTATAGCTTCAGTACACATAATGATTAAGGTACTGCTTTAGAGTTAAGAGTCTATTGTGACACCACGCCTCTAGATGCATTCCATTCAGTTTGCCTACATTAATTTAATTCAGCTTATATTCACCTGGCAAAAAGTCACACTCGAAAATTACAATAGTTGAGACTCTGTGTAAAGTTCCATCACAACTTTCACATACAGGCTAAAACAAGGCTCTTAAAATAGGGAACTACTCTGGAAATGCTGACACATCTTTAACACTGTGAGTGGGCGCCAATATAATACACACATTGTGTACACATATGTTGCTGTCTTCCTGGGAAGCTTAGCTGAAAGCCCACATGGTTGATGTGGGACAGCAGGAATGCCTCTTTGAAAGCACTCACACTGCTTATTCATAGTATCCCAAACAAAACTCAAGGCATATGGTAAAATTATGTCATTTCACAAAACAGCACTTATGGCAGTGAACAATCCTTTTGAATCTAAACTACTCTTGACATTTCAACAAAGAAAAAAACACCTTGATGACAGAATTTACACACAATATCAAGCATTCAAATTAAAAAAAAAAAAGAATTAAGAGTTAGAATTGCAGAGGTCATCAACAGTTTAATAAAGTGAGTTACATCCATTACAAACAGACCTACTTCAGTTATTCTTTTTCCACTAAAGCACACACCCACTATAGAGGGTCAGACTCCCAAAAGAATAATGAAACAATAGATGGACCATCTGCTGTTACACAAAGCAAATTGAAAATCCAGGAATAGAATATATGGGAGCTGTACTAAAATCAGCACTACCTTTTCATTTGCTTTTACTCCCAGATTCTTAGCTAAGCTTTTAAAAACAAAACAAACACGAAAGGCTACCACACAGGGAAGCTGTAAGAGACAAGTATACATAAAGGTAAAAAAAGAACATGAAACATCCTTTGAGACATGTTTTCCTTTTCTTGGCAACTCTAACCCATACACCAATTTTACAGTGACAAACACTCTTCCTTCTGTTAATACAGCAAATGGCTGGCATTCATGGAACTGGTGTTCCACAAGGGTACAGCAGCATATGACAGGTATCTTAAACCGTATATCCATGAATATCTGCAACTTAAATGTCTTCACAGATTTCAGTTGATTTTACTCTAAAGTTTGCTTGTTCCCTCCCAGTTTATTTAGGGACATCAAGCACAAGGCAAAAAGAACTCCTTAACAGGCTTAAAACAAGTGTGAACAAATAACCGCCCAAGGAAAAAACTGTCTTGGAAACACTTTTTGCACAGTACTACATCACTCGAAAACATAGTGCAAATAAACAATGGAACAGTACATTCACATGTCCTTTTTTCCCCAACAGGTGCCTCAAACTCACGTAACAGGTAGGACTCTTCTGTTCTATTATGGTCAAAGGATTTAGCCACTAAACACTTTTACCATGTTAAAATAGATACTAAGAGATGGGTCTTACTCTTTTTTTGTCGCTTTGTTTACACTGAGTAAACATAAGCTAGTTTATTTCGCTAATATTTCCCTAGCTATTACCCCTTCCAGTAGACTGGGTGCACTGGGCTTATAGGTTTGGAGAAGGTACATCAAAAGTCCTTTCAGTCATCCACTCCAGTAACAAACTGATTCTCAGAAATCATTAAATAAAGGACTGATTTTTTAAAACAAATATCCAAAAATCTGTCCTCCGAGACCATTTAAAGATATATTGGAGGATTCTAAAAAACTTTGTCTATCTTTTAGGTTGCCCATGACAGTTTCGCATTAATAACACTAAATTCATGCAGTTCAAACAAATGAAAACCCAGAAAAAAACCTTTTGTGCTTTCAGAAAAGCATTTTGTATTCATATTCCTCTTGAGCCACTAAAAAAATGGTATGTGGTGTTCAAACACGTCTCTTCTGGGTGTTGGGATTAATTAAAGATTATTTCAAAGCGACTGCCAAGATCCATGATCCTCACAGAACAGCTTCCCTCCCCCACTCTTTTCTTCCTCCCGATGGAAGGGGGAAAATGAGAGAAAATAAGCAAGTCTTTCTCAGTGGCACTTAAGACAACTTCATAAGGCAAGATTCCTTTCAGACAATCATGACAAGCCTGTCAGTCATACATGGGTGTAGTTAATGAACCCACATAAGCACAGACTGGAGAACAGCTGGGCACTGACTGGGTCACCCCTGCTCCCTCCTGCTGAACACCCCTGTGACGAGCACTGTCTTCTGACATGACTGTGCTCTGTAAGTGATTAGAGCCCCATTCCTCACAGGGCATTAATTATAGGGATTAACAGTAAAAGGAAACACATGAACAGGATGCTACATAAGTTGGGAATTTGGGGCTTTCTTGCTTTTAATCTTTGCGTATTTGCTGCAGCTACGAATTAAGGAGTAAAAAAGATGTGCAGAGATCTGAACAAAATAGTACAATATAGTCTTCCAGTCTGCCATATTAAAGAAGCCCATTAAAGGAAGAAAAAAAAAAAAAAAAAGAAAGAAAAAAAAAAAAAAAAAAAAACACTGGAGGAAGAGGATTTCAGCCTGCTGATGTATGACTTTCTAAGGAAGAAAAAAAAAACTGGCTATATATGCCACATTTTCTGTATTTTACCAATTTCAGCACAGCATATGTATCATTAAGCTGTAAAACTACTGGAGCATTAGCCACTGGGAACGAGCTGTCAGTAAGTTGAACTAATGAAGTCGATTAAAAATTCTTCTGAAGTTAGAACAGACACAAGCCTTTATCAGCACACCACTACTCTGCTGCTGTAACCAAAAAGCATGTAACTGTAAATACTACTCTTAATTCTAGAAAAACCTGGAACTGCTGTACTGGAAATTAAATGGCATAATACACACATCTAAGTGACCTACTATGACTCAGACAACCAGTAAAAAATAACCTCACTAGAAATAAAGCCTAGCTGTTCAAACCCAGAACAAAAAATACAGACACAAACTATTCATTGTGACCAACTCAGTATTTGCTTTTCCTACTACAGAGCTGAAAGCTAGAACAATATTTCATTACAAAAAGATTAGGCTTTTTCCTAGTATTTTAAAACTACACACTTAGCTTGGTTTTGTCTCTTCAGTTCTAAGTTAACACAGCATAGACATCTCCTTTATTGCTGGCACATTAGGCAAGCAGATGTTCTTAACAGAGACTGTCATCATTTTTAATGACAAACAACAGTTGGAACACAGGTTCTCCACTTCAGGATTTTCACAACAGGCTGTATATCTAAACAAACAAATATTTTCAGGCTCTATTTGTTGCATTGTATCTTCCTTCAACATGCATGACATCATAGAGTATTAAATACAACTTATACAGCTCTAGCCCAAGTGTACTGATGGAAGGCTTACATACCATATTTGCTGAAACCTTTAACTTTGACTTTAAAGAAATCATTTTTCTTCTGTCAAAACTGTGTTCTCAAAAAATAAGAATGGTGCTCAGGGATTTTGATACTAAACCTTAAAGTAATCTGGTAACGCAATAACTTAATTTTTTACAAGTTACACAATGACTAATTCTCTACAGCCTCATAAAATGTTGAAAATGCTGACATGAAAAACATCTGAAGGTGTTTCTCTTTGTTTTTTCACATACTCCCACTGGAGAGCTGTTAGAATTAAAGGCCTGCTCTAGGATATACACCTGTCAGGTCTCACCAATTAATGACTACTTCAAAAATAACCCCTGAACATTGTTCTAATAAATGTTCTTGGGTACAAGACGTTTTATTACTGACCCTGCATTTCATACTTCCCATGACAGACATTCATGACTCAGAATCAACTCTGAAACGAGTTCACAAAATATTCTGTTGGCTAAGGACCATCTTCCATTGGAACAATCTGAAAACAGATGCTAATCCATTTGTCTGTCTTACATTAATTAATGCCCTTTAACATGTAACGGGAGGCAAATTTTTTTCACATGCAGTCATTTCTTAAACAATACTGTATTGCCCAAAATGTCCTATTTTAAGAGGGATAACTAACAAATGAACTTTAAAAAGTAGCAAGATTTCTGATATGGAGCCAATGAAGGTGTTTGGGTCCTTTTAAGGACAAATAAAGAAGTTAGCAAAAGCCTTCAGAACATTACTGAGGCCTAGCACACACGCAAGAAACAAGATGATTAAAATGTGTCTTTATTCTTACTGTAATCAAGATTAGAATTTGTCACACAATAATCCTCTACACAAGCTAGGGAATGATGACAGATTTTCTAGTAAGTATATAGGTTTCACCTCTTGGAATGCATCTCCTGGTTCCAGCCAGGGCAGAGTAAATTTTTGCAGTAGCTGGGACAGGGGCCATGGCCGGGACCTTGATGTTATTGCATTGCACCTCAGGTGATTTCCTTATGGTCAGAGTGGTGGGAACGCTGGCCCTGAGCCACAGGGAACAACACGGCTGTGGTCAGGCCAAGCTCCGCACTCTCCCTTCTGTAAACTTTCATTGGTAGCATTGTTACTGCTCCTGCTCCTTTTCTTATCTCATTGCATTGCTGCTTCCAGTAAATTGTTCTATCTGTGCCTTTTGTGACTCCAATTCTCCTCTCCAACCTGCTGCAGCAGGAAGGGGGAGAAGAAAAGGAGGGGAGCGAGTGGCAGCGAGTGGTTTGGGGTTTGTGGGAACACTAAACTGGGGAATATCTTTCCTAAACCAAGAACATAAGCTAGTCAACAGATACTAGGAAAAAAAGGTGAACACTAAGTCCCAGATATAATTAATCAGCATTTGCAAGAGACCCTTCTTTTACTCGCTTTTAAACAAGTGCATGGATCCTTCTCTTTCTGCCATCAGTACCCCATGTCTAATCCGGTCCTGCAATATTGTCTTGAGTCTTGATACTCTCCACTGTTGGTCACATCAACATAAACAGACACAGTTCAACACTTTGGATTGGAGCTCAAGAGAGAGATAGCAGCTAACCAGGAGCTGATAAGACTTCCATACCTTATTATTCAGTATTCCTCCCCACCAGGATACATTTGCATTGTGCAAGGTACATGCAAAACTGGGGCTAATAATTAAAATGAGATACGGTTGTGGATTTTATTTCTAAAGACACATCTGTTCAGTATCACAGACAAAAAAAAAGTAAGGCTCAAACTACTATTAGTGATACCTCTGAGTAAGAGTTGTGGAATAAATAAAGTAATCTTGACACATTTTTAGTATGGATGATAGTAATCATTTCCTCTTCTATTGTTGCTTCAAATTTCAAAGTCATGTAGTTTCACTGTTTTATCTTAGGGGAAAGCAAGGACGTGCTTTGTGAACTCTCCCACAGGTGGTAACAAATAGAAGAAAAAAATTAAATTTCATTATTTTCCCCAAAATTTTTCTCCCACTGCAGAGTCACAGCTTGCCAGAAATCAGCTAATAACAGTGAAAGACTAGCTTATCAGGTGGGCTGTCCTGGTACTCAGTGGAGTTCTGATCTATACCACGCATCAGGTACCATACTAAAATTACATCTCCACTGTTTGACCATTTAAGTACTATAATTTAAAGTCCTCTTACAAAGAGATCACAGCAACCTTACCCATACAGAAACTAAATTCAGTCCAATCCATATGCTACCATGTACTATAATCTTTCATTGTATACCCCATAAATGTGTTTCTTAGACATTTGCTACTTCTATGTTTCCCCTTTATTGTCTTATAGTAGGAAGAAATACAGTTAAATCTACCTCTACATTGGATACACTAGAAGAAGTAATCATTATTACGACCAAATATATTAAAATGAACAAACAATTACTTCTTCACCAATTTTCTGATCTGACAAGATATTTGCAGGATATAAATACAATAAAGTCAATATTCAATATGTATTTCAATCCACACAATGTTAAAAACTAGATTATGGGGGAAAAAATCTTCCATTATGAGACAAAATAGCTCTTAAATTCCAACATGAAATCTGAACAAATGATGGTGAAAGTACTCAATGTTTTATCATATGCTAGAGACAAACATAAAAACATTTCAATAATGAACACCTTGGCTGCACTCAAATCAGAAAGATTAAAAATGTTTTTAGTCATCTACATTACTAACAAGATACTGATGACAGTCACTGGTTGCTTACTCAGGAAGTTTTATCCTTCACATAAATTCACTTACTGACTTCTTTTTCCATTTGTACTATGGGTTAAGATGTGCTTCTTTTATGAGTTTATTCTTGGTCCTTTCCATGTATTACTTCCTCCCATTTATTTGGATTTTTAAACAGTTTTATTCAATGCACAGTCTTTTGTGTAAATATCACATTTTCTTTCAAATCAGGCAAAATTATATTCCTAAACTGGATCTCAAGAGAATATACTTTTTAATCATTTGGAATTGCTCGGTATAAAAGAATGGAACATCCCAACATTCATCTTGCAAGCATTTTGTGCAAACAACAGCAAACCTACATTTTTAACCATAAACAATTCCTTGTTCCTCCAATACAAATCAACCATATTCAAGTTTTGCCTTGTTCTAGAGCATGCACAGTATCATTGAACCTCCTGTAAAGACAAAGCTTGCAAATGTGCAGCCACTGATAAAAAGACTTGCTAAATAATTATAATAATGAAGTTACTTTTAGTATGATTCAAGCAAATTATTAATACTGAAGCAAAGAACAATAGGAAGAAAAAATACTTAAGTGAAATGATCATGAAGTATTTTTAAAATTCCATGACATTATCAAAGTACTCCCTAGCATGCCAGATTTTAATGAATGAAATACAGCAGTTCCATCCATCAGCTTTTCCATCAATATCCCACTCTGTCACGTTTGTTTTGAACTAAAACTTCAACTGTGTCAATCTAAACCTATACAGCCACTTTTTCAGATGAAGGTTATTTCTTACTCTTTAGAGGTTAGTGAAACTGTCTCGACCGTAGGTTTGATACATAGCAAACATGTCTTCTAGGCTAATTTTTTGATCAAGCATTCCTTGGACAAAGGATTACCACTACAGCATGTTTGTTTTTATAAACTGGCTTCACTTTACTTTCAAAGAGCTTCTATTGACTAAACAGCAAGTGTAGCACTTGAAAGTGATTACTCCCAGCTTTTTTTTCATCTCTTTATAGAATAAAAGCAGACTTTTATTCTTTCATGTTTCTAATTTTTAATGGAAAACCATGCCACAGACCATTAGAAAAAGGAAACCATTTCTTTTTATAGCCTAAAAATAAAATTATATGTGCTTATAAGTTTAGGCATAGATTTCATAAAAATGGATCCTTTCTTCTATAATCTTTCTCTGTGTTCCTGCTTGCATGGCAAGCAGCTTCCATCATGCAGGCTAGTTGAAGGCATCCTAAAACAAATACTTTATCACTGAATATAGAGTACTTCTGGAGATAGAGAAGCATAGACCAAGTTTTCTAAAAGTCAAATGCACATAGAAAAGTGATTGACAAAAGATGTATTCGGGTCCATTACAGGAGCCTTCCTTTCCACATACTAAATTCAGGAGTCAGCACTGTCTACTCCTCAGAAAGTTCCCAAAGTTGCTAACTGGGCTTTATCATACCTGATAACACCGCTCTGTTTATAGTTGGTGACCAGGGTCCGCCCCCACAAGCACAGATGCTCCCTGTACAGACCCTGCAGGCAAGTACTGAGACACAGAGCTGCTGCAGACCAGAAATGGGTGCTGGTGTCTCCACTGCAATAGAGTATTTCCAGACATCTCTGACCAAAAGTACTGTATGGTCAGAAAAGCACCTACTTCCCCCAGTTCATTGTGCCATCCTATGTCCTGCTCAAAAGATGAATTGAAATCATAGGGAAAATTATGTCAGTTTAGACATTGCCACAGTCATTTTGTATAATCCTAGCAGCAGAACTATCGTTAGCTTTATCATAAAGGAAACTAATATATGGAAAGCCTACGAGACTGATTTCCCTATTTGTGCTTTTTTGTGAGCTTTCACACCTGCCCAAAATGGGTATAATTGGTATGGCACCTTAAAATTTGGCAACAGCATCATGCACACTTTCATAAGGCATAAATAGTTATATACAAAAGACAACAAGGAAAATATCCAACTGTGTATATATCCCCTTACAACCAGCCGAACTCCACTCAGACGTGACTGTCAACACCACATTACGTGTAAAATAATGTTTGAAAGAGACCTTTCACTAACACACAAAATGCTGTTTTATTTTATAAGAGCAAAAAGTAAAAGACAAAGTGCACGTCTCTCTCCTCTACACAACTAGATATGAATCAAGGATCTAAACCAATTAGAAGAATTTACAAGCCATTATTTTTTCATTAGGATCTTTTGTGGTTTTAAAATCCTTGTCTTTCTGTGCAATCTGAATAAATAGCTGCCTCTAAGTAACTCTGGTACTAATACTTCCTTTGTTCTCACTTGACAATACCCATCCCCAAGCACTGAAGATGATAAAAAAAACCAAGCTAGAATTTAAATACTGCCTTGCAACAACTGCAGTCACACGGGCTGTTTGCATTTATGCTGAGAACAAGCTGTCACAATACTGCTCTACCATTTGTAACTTCCACGCATTCTCACCTGCCCTCTGCAACAAGAGTCTCTTTGTCTGAAAAGCGTGTTTGTGTAACATTCCTCTTTTAATTTAAACTATAACCAAAAATAGCAAACAGCTAGTGCTCCATCAAATCTGCCCCAAAGCTCAACTACTCATGCAGGTCAGGTACACCAAAGGGTTTATTAAAACTGCTTGGTTTACATCTGGTTTTACATCACATCTAAGAACAGGAGGGGAGAAGTGGGTGGAAGTTCTCACCATAACATAAAAGCTTAAAAAAAAAAATTCATTGTATTTCCTCCTTCCATGCAACCCTGTCTAATCAGTCATGCATTCACTTTTCCATGGAAGAAGCCTCTTTGTTAGAGGTTATTTATTGTAGCCAAGTTCCATTCCGAATTACGTTATCATACATTATACACTGAAAGAGAAAGTGCCCTCCTTTTTCTAGGGACACACAGGAGCAATGGGCCAACACTCCAGGAGTCTTTCAAGCAGAGCAAAGCAATTTTTACTAAAAAATCTAGTGAAGGAATAATCTCAAAATACAGGTAAATAAATACACGAAGGGGAAAAACAAATACTACATTCCTTTCTCTCAGCTTCAGCAAGATTAGAGTAAGATAGTCAACATATTGTATCTCTAAAATGTGTTGAGACAGTTTAAGTTTAGGGGTTTACGTATCATGTCAAGCAACAGACTGACGGTATAGATAGCTTAGCTCAAATTTTACTGGAGACCAAAAACTACACAATGTGCTTGGAAAATGGAACAAATCACAGGATACGAAGGAGCCCATAACGTTTATTTGACAATTACCAAGTTATCTATGTGATGTCAACCAAAAGCCAAAACTGGCTCTATGAAAAGGGCCATTAGCATCCCTTTTCTGAATCTGTACATTCTGTTTGTCAAACAAAAAAACATCAGCCAAAACAATCTTAACTTCTCCAAACAAAATCATCCTGAATTACAACTTTACTCTTCCTGATCCTTCCCCCAATCAACAAAACTTCCTCTGCCTGGAGATACAAACAAGTTGTGAGGCTAGCTAAGTTATAAATTTCCTAAATTCCTATAAATAAACCAGCAAGGCTGTGATATAAGCAGAGGTAATTCAAGGAAGCAGCATAAGTTACCACCCACCACAGGACAGAAGTACACAAAGGGCTACTGGATTAGAGCTGGAACATCTGACACCCATCCTGATACTATTTTAACCTCTCATCGAGTCTGTATTTTCAGGATAAGGAGAAATAGGTGAGAAGTTTCTGTGTCAAAAAGAACATTGTGTACTTTAATGTACCAGTTCGACTTGATGCAAGCACCATAACTGATCCCAGTTGTCAACATGGGCTTAAGGAAGAGAAACGGAACACTCCATAAACCCAGTCACCAACGCAAACAGTAACAAAGGAGAACTTGATCCAGCATTTGAATTGGCGAAACAAGACCTCCTTAGAAGACTTAAGAGACTATAAGAATTACACACCAACATTTAAACAAGCTGTACCATATAGCAACATGTAATTTGAATCAAGACTCCAAATGGCCAGATGCACAAGAGAATTTAACAAGACTTTCTAGGACAGAAACAGAAGTAGTTTTGTGATCACCTTGAAGGACTTCTTTGACTCTGACATTTCATTCATGCATACCTTCCTACACAGACCACAAAACCACCACAGGTCTTCTCTTGACATCTCCATCTGTACCATTCGCTACTTAAGAAATATCCATCTTCCACTTCTGGAATACCACTTTCAAACAAACAGCCAACCAACTTTGGCTGAACTATGGATCATTTTAAGAGATTAGAAACCCTGGTTTTATACTTTTCTGCCTCTCCTCATATAAAAGGCCTATACCAGAAGGCAAGAAATATTAGAAGTCAGAAAATAAGTTCCATTTCAAGACACTCCTCTGAGGATACGATTTAACAAAAATCACAGGAAACCTCCCACTTGTCTCCATTAGTAAGAAGTGGAAGACTATGTCCTCGAATGAATCCAAATGTAATCTCCCCTGCCACTTTATTCCTCCTATAGTCTTAGTACTATAACTTATGTGCTTGATTTCCACACCTGGATAACACATTTGTCTCAAAAACCGCCATACTATAGGTTTTTTCTAAACGCTTAATTCTAGAATACAGCAAAAGGGAAGGAAGTTTGAACTTCACAGAAATGATGCTTTCCAGCTTTAGTTTACTTCCCAATAAACAAAGGGCGCTAAGAAAAGCAATGAAAAGAAGCAATGACAACCCCAAAACCCTCAAAGACAGAGAAAGCCTTTTAAGAGTAGATGAGCCTGAACCAGTAATTCTAATAAGCTTGCATTAATAACCTTTTAAAAAGTAAAATCTATGACAAAAAGGTAAAATTACTTAGTTCATAGAAAGACTTCCATGCAGCCTATATCTAGTACAGCTTACAGAACTTACTGGACATTAGCTTCATTAAGCAAGAAGACTGAAAGGACATAATTTTGTAGAAGGCACCTCAATACTCAGAAAATAGATGCAGTTAAGCACAAAAAACAAACTTCCAAACCCTGTCTTACCTTTTTAGCAAGACTTATCTAACAGAGTACAGAATGACAGGATCAACTACTCTTAAATGGCTATCATATGTGTTTGATATGGAAACAAGGTACTGTGACAGTCAGATTTTGTACAAATGGCTAACACAAAGCCTTACACTGCATGAGCGCTGTTTCTCTAACTTTTTTCATCCTCTTTGAAAACTAAAATTCATTCACAGGATCTTTGAAAACTAAAATTTACGATACATTATTCACAATAGAGCAACTTTTGTGTGATCACACAAATAAAATCACATGTATTGCATAGGAACCATTCAGCACTGGTTCCTAAATGTACCAACACTATAAAAATGAAGCTTAGTCAATAATGCTAGTAAGTTAAAATGACACAAATCAAATTTATGAAGAATGAAGCATTTCTCTTTTCCATGATGCTGTCTTACCCAGAAGCCAAAAGAGAATAAGAATAAAAAAAACCACAGAAACTGTCAAGGTGCCAATGTTTCCATCATCTTTTTTTTTAAATTATTATTTTAAAATTATTTTAGTGGGACTATTTCCCAATATTTCTACTACAAATTGACTACTTCAATCTGACAATCATTTAGAAGCATCTTCAAAAATACAATCTTTAAATGATCACTGCTACAATTATATTGGAATGTTAAAAAATAAGGCTATTGCAAGCATATTTGGAAGCAAAGGAGCTAAACATTAAAAACTTCTTTTGCTAAGTTCCCAAGAATAAGAATGATCAAGTAAATGGAAGCACTGCTTAGCAGTGCTCAGATACATAATCATATGGCTCAGCAAACAAGCACACTTTCAACTTAAAACTAGGACACACATACAGATTAAGCATCACCAGTAGATGAAAGAAATGCCCTGAAATCAGAGACTTTTTCTAGGAATGACATGGGTCATGATCTGGGTCAATGAAGTAATGGTTACAATTTTTTTCATTTAAGCATTCTGACATAGAGTCAGAATGCAATTTGTATAGGAAACACAACTAACAATTTGAACACAAGAAAAACATTTCTATTATGCTCCTTTTCTCAAGCTCTGAACTGTATCAGCTAAGCAAAATAAGATAGCTGTCACCTTTTGAAATACTGATTTTAAAAGCTTGAAATAGGTATTGTGATTCAGTATGCTTCACTAGTGTGATTTGTTTTAAAATCCCTCCTCTCCAACCATCTCATAAGAATGGCCCAAATAGACAATAAATATGAACTACACCTTCTTCAAAAATTCTGTGCTTCACAAAAGATGTTCTTCTATCACCACTGTTATCCTAATGCGGGAAATGAAATGGGTAACTGGAAAGAAGCAACTCTAGTAACTAGATGGAGTTACTAACATACTGCCAGAATGACTGTACACAGCTTTTAGCAAGTATTTTGACAAAGTGACACTGAAATTTGGCTTAATATTCGTTAACTTTAAGCAAACCTATAACTAGATTAGGGTTTCATACAGCACAGCTAAATCAAAATAGAATGTGCTTATACAATCCAACTACTTCTGTCAAATTTCCCTTGTCATAACAAATTCATATTTCCTTTGAAACGCAATTATTTCTGTCCATACACCAAATGGGATGCCTAACACAGGTAGCCATAGGCTCAGTGATGAACAGCTCTCACAGGAGTTCTGGTAAGAATGCATCTACAGTGAAAACATTGCCTTTACACACTCACAAATTCAAACACAAAGTAACATGCATTCATCAAAATCTTTACTGATCACTAAAACACCTTAAATAGTGTATTTTGCTCCTCTTGGAGTTTTTTTTGCCTAAGCATATTCACGCTTCAACAGTCTTGATGTTCTTTAAGAAAAGAGTCCTTAAAAGTCAAGCAAATTTCAGACACCCCACCAAGCCCAGAAGACTACCACAGTAGACTGAATAGCTATAATCATTGCCAAAGGTCTGGAAGGAACATATGTATAATTCAAACATAACAGCAGTGACATTTACAAGAATGTAGACATTTCACTGCTTCTACCAACAACTTCACCAGCTGTAAAGCTATACTGCCACCATGCCTGCCTCAGAGCTCAAGTGCAGACAGACAGAAGAGAAGGAATTCAATCCTCCATTCATCTGACATCTCACTCCCCACTATCTCCTTCAAAAAGAGGAGACTTCAGAAAGAGCACTGTCGAGATTTACAGTAATACCACACAAGGCAAAGACTAATGGCCACAACGTTGTATCCCCCTCTTCCCAAAACAAGACTGCAGATCTTGCACAGAGTTTCCTGAAATATTATTTTTAAATATTATTTTTAAAATATTAGTATTAGATTTATATCTAATCAAATATTAAAAACCTCTTCAGTTAAGGAATTAAGTTAATTCCTTTTATTAAAACTGAACCATTGCAAATCAAGAATCCATTAGGTTTCTGAAAAGGCTTCCCAGCACGAAACCAACATTATTATTACCTTACCATAAAATCACGTGATGTCTGAAAAGTGTGAATATTTTTTGCTTCATTCTATCACTTGTGAAAATTCTAAGTCAATATCCATCATGGCTCCCAAAGTCTAAGGATCCAGGGTAGGGAGGCAGGCCAAGCTCAATCCAAGTTAACAGTCACTCTCTCTACCATAGGAAAAACTACGCACTGTAAGCCCTGTGAATAAGTCATTACAACAAAATGAATGTTTTATGAAGGAAATGCACTTGATTTTAAAGGTCACAAAGTGACAGATGAGAGCATAGAGTGAAACAAATCCAGCAAATTACTGATTGACCGACAGGGTCAATGAATCCAAGCAATAAATATTTCTGCTCTTTGAATAATTGAGAATGTTAAAACACAATGGCTGCAGAAAACAGTGTTAAGAATGCAGACAGACCAGATGATCTGCTTCATATTTAAGTATTTCACTTACCTGTCCTGTGACTGCTCTTCATACATTCTTTCCTTTCCTTCCTTAAAGAGTCTTATGGCCCGTTTTGATTTTTTCATAAGACTGTCAATGTAGATTTTAAAATACTCATTCTCACTGAGTTGTGCGAGTTTCTGGTTGTCATCATACTTGCTCAGTATAAGTCGCAAATGTTGGTAAGTATCAGGTAGAATGTCAAGTATATAAGGTGGGCTGTTTTTAAGTTGAAGCTTTGGGTTTTGGCACAATCTTACCTATAAGCAAAAACAAGAGAATGTAAAAGACAAGAAGTCCATTGAGACAAAAACTGATCTGATATTTTCAAATTTATCTGGTATAACATACTCCTCTAACCTCCAATGCCAAAGAATTAAATCCTACTTCATTTATATTCTGTGGAATTCCAACATAGTCTCTAATGTCAAAAGAGGCAAAATTTGACCTAATCTTGTCACACTTAAAAAGAGCAAACAGGCTTACCTACATATTTTGTGGGTTTGCCCTTAAAGTATGTCTTTTCCTGTCTAATGTATGCTAAGTAGCACATCAAAACACAGTCTACAACAAGTGCCAAGAGCAGTACTTTCATACAGATGTGTTTGCCGCAGGTTCACTTAGCTACAGGTGTTTATCTACTAAGAACTGACATAAATTGCTTTGTCATCTGCTGGCTCTCTTTATCCAACAATATAGCCTCTTAGACCCTAGGGAAATTTAGTTTTGAAAGCTCTGCACATAAGGAAACAGTCTGAACTGTGACAGTGGTTCAAAAGTTATTACCTACAACAGACAGATACTCAAAACCAGATATTGTAAACCAGGAAACAAAAATATCATAAACTCATTGTTTTCCAGGTCCTGGCTAGAATAGAAGTTCAATGCTTCGCTTCTGGCTGGATGAGGAAGTGCCCACCAAAGCTTTTTTCTCATTCCCCTACTCATAATGAAAGACCCACAGGTCAAGACAAGGACAGGGAGAGATCATTCACCAAATACTGTCACAGGTACTTAATATTAAGGTACTTAGCCTCGGCTTGGGGAATTTAATTCATTTAACTACCAGTCAAATAGGTAGGGTAGGGTATCAAGTAGGTAGGGTAACAAGAAAATATAACCAAACCTTAAAAACACATTCCACCCCCCATTCCCTCCTTCCTGGGCCTAATTTTATTTTCCAGTCTACCTCCTCCCCAGCAGTAGCACAGGGAGATGGTGAATGGGAGCTGTGGTCGGTTCATCACACCTCGTCTCCATCACTCCTCCAGAACTCCTCAGTAGGAGAACTCCTCTTGCTCCTCACACTCTTCCCTTGCCCCAGACAGCGTTCCCTCCCATAGGAGACAGTCATCTTTGGACTTCCCCAACGTGAGTCTGTGGTCTTTCTCATGGACCACAGTTCTTCGTGAACTCCCCTAGAACATATCCCCTCCATAGGGGAGGGTGCAGTCCTTCAGGAACAGACTGCTCCAGCATGGGTCCTCTGAAGGGTCACAAGTCCTGCCAGGAAACACGCTCCAGTGTGGGCTCCTCTCTCCATGGGACCACAGGTCCTGCCAGGAGCCTGTTCTAGCACAGGTTCCTTCTGGTATCTCAGCCTCCTTCAAGCATTAGCCTGCATGGGCTCCATGGCTTACGTGGCTCCATGGCTTACAGTGAATGTCAGCTCCACTGTGGACCTGCCACCGTGGGCTGCAGGGGAATCGCTGCTCCAGCATGTGGAACACCTTCCCCTCCTTCACTGAACTGCGTGGCTGCAGAGTTTCTCGCACATATTCTCACTCCCCTCTTCCTCAGCTGTGATTTGCTTCTGCACAGTAGCTTTTCTCCTCTCTTCTTTAAGACATTACCCCAGAGGCACCACTGTTGCCAGTGGGATCAGCCTTGGCCAGCAGCAGGTTCATTTTGCAGCCAGCTGCTCTATCGGACAGGGATGATGCTTCTGGCAGTGCCTCAACAAAACTACCCCTGTAGTCCCTTCATTGCTAAAACTTTGCCACTTAAACCAAACAGAAGAAAGCATCTCAATGGACTTGGAATTATTGTGATCCCAAATGCACAAATATTAATTGAATACCTATTACTCAAAGAGTAAGTTCAAACTAATAGAATACCTTTATTTGAATCTAGTTTCCACCGGAAATGTTACTGGAAGAGAAAGGTACTCTTTGTTTCTTACACATCCTTAACATAACAAGATTAGAACTATCTCCTGGCTATCTAAATTTTCTAATAGTTTGCTCTGTAATGTTCTGTTCTAGAAAGAAAAGACACTGAAACTAACAGGTACTTTTTGACTGCTGTTGCACTGAGCTATTCAGGCAGAGCTAAAACATTGCATAGGGACACATTCTAAATGTGTGTGCAGCTGCACATATGCAAATGCTTATGAAAAAATTAAGACCATGTGGTCTAAAAATTTTATAGGCATCATTTGGAGATTGCCACATTATATATTAGTGACTTTGACATTCTTTTGAGGTAACTAATGAGTTTATAAAAATATCTTAATACTGCTGAAAGTAGATTCCTAGTCTGCTACTATCAACTTGAAAAAAAACACATCCTTGAGCTTTTCTGGGTGAGAGGGGAACAAACCTGTATCCTGCTCACCTCTCTAAACTCTATCACTAAGCAAAGCTCTATCACTATTGCTGACCTTTCCTGTAATTTCTGCATCTACACCATTAAGAAATTCACTGCCTTAAGATTGCTGCCACTAACAGACCTTCATGCACCCCAAAAAGGAAAGAAAACAGGTAATAGTTTGTGTCTGAAACATACAATGCAAGAACACAACCAGGCAATTATTCTGAGGTAACAGGGGGTCATAGTTAGCAAAGTAGAGATAGAGTGGACAAAAGTCAAGCACTAAGAAGTTTTTTAAAAGTCTAGCACCATTCAAAACATGACATTTGCAATCGCTCTCCTCATTTCACTGATTGTTATTTTAGTAATTTCTATTATTCCTTCAACTTTCAGATCAAGTAATAATATCAGGAAGCCTCCTGATGTGTTGTAGTCCTGATCCCAGAGAAATTTACATCTCAGTAGAAAAACAAAACAAAACAAACAAACAAAAAAAAACCCCACAAAACAAACAAAAAAAAAACCACCACAGAAGCAAGAAAATATGAATACATGAGATACATGAGCTGTTCAACATGCTGAAGAGTGGTTCAGACTGAACACTAGCAGTTTGGTATTTCTAGACATAAACTGCTAAGTTCCACAGCAAGCTCTCAAATAATTTAAAGGCTTATAAAGGAACTCAAAGCTGAGAATTAGCTGGAAGGAAAAAAAAAAAAAAAAAAGTAAAGCATATTTGATCATCTCTTGACCAGCAATGAAGTCTGAAACAGCAATCCACAACTGCAAGAACTTTGAAACTGAAAATAACTTGTTTATATTTTATGTGATAAAGATAAGGTCATCAGGATAAAAAAAAAAGGGACAACAGGGCCCATGCTGTAGGTTAGAAGATGTCTAAAGCAGGATTCTCAAAGAATAAAGGTTGGCTCTGATAGCATTCTTTCAAGCTCACAAAAAAAATAGCACTGAATTGGCTGACAGATAGACCTCTCTAAGGAGATGTCACAAACACAGCCAAAGAATCTTACATGTGTAGCCAGACCGAAAAATCATCCATGCAGAAACATACATGAATTTCTTTTAGTACAAGGGTAAGAAGAACTGGAATCCCAAATACAGAAGTGAAAATCTTTATGAAAACCAGATTTTTTTTTCTCAGAACCTACAGTTCACTGTGATTTCTGGTTTAGTGAAAACTCAAAACCAGACTGGTACATTCTTCACAAGATCAACTACAGGAGACACAAATCTGTCACTGATCAGGCCTTACAACTCCCTGAAGTTAACAAGCACAAGGGAAAAAAAAGTCTGAAAGATCAAAATGTTTATTCGGAAAAAGAAGTCAGCAATGAGAGCAGACCACAAGCAGAGAAGGCAGCAATCATTCTGTATTAGTTATTTACCCTAATTTGAACCTCATGAACAAAGAATTAATAATCTTTCTGAAGTCTATCTTTTTTACCAGATGTGCCAACAAGCAGAATATAAGTGATTTCATATATATATATTAGAAATACCATTAAAATATTAAAACAAGAAAAAGCAATTTGCTTATGTTGGTTGCTGAATAGTCCATTCAGCTATACAAAAAGAATATCCAGTTATAAGGAAGAACTATTTTGTCTTTCAGAAGTTCTAGAAAGTTTTCTTCAGTTTCACATCATTACATGCAAGATATTTTACAAGGCTTCACTTTCTGCTGAAGTTGGAGAGATAAATGCAGCACATTACCAGAGCCTTCCATTTTAGAACAAGCTTTTAAGAAAGGCACACAAAAATTCTGCAACACCTTCATTATTTTTATGCACTGTAATTGAAAAATGCACTCATGGTCAAATCAGTGATCCACTGAAGAAGTATAAGGTTTCCTTCACTTCACAGAGTACACAAGGCTTCAAAGGAAGTAAGTCTGTAAGGAGATGGTTGGTAAACCATATGGTTTCCAGTCAGGATATCCTGACACATACCACAGCAGTTCACAATTAAAAGTAAGCAATAAGAAATGACACCTGCTGACGCAAAAGACTTGCCAAGACCTTTCTTCAAAAGAAAACAGAACTCAAAACAAACAAACACAAAAAAACCCCAACACCCCTAAAATAAAGCGCTCTATATTGCCCTTTACAAGGCAACTCTCACCAGCACATTAGGAGCGGACATGAATCATATCACTGTGTGATTTTTGTATTGTTATGACTGGAAGTAAGCATGTATATATTTAGCAAGCACTCAGTGGTAAAAAATGAAAAGCAGTAAGCAAGTTAGTAAGAAATAGCTTTCTTATTGAGGCAAACTGAGACAAAATTAAGCTCTTTTCACTAGCTCACATGCAGGGAAAAATCCAAGTACTTAATTCAGAAAAACAGAAAGAAGAAGAGTGCAACTCTGTGAAAACTGAGGCATTACCTTAATCTAGCAGTAACTAATTTTGAAACAGTTACCTCTGGAACTTCCAGACAAGTTAACTATAGTTCCTTTGCAGAAAAAACATTAACCTCCTCTCCCTTCCTTTCCCACTCCTAACCAAAATAAATGCCGCTACTCATAACACTTTTGAAGACAGTTGACCTAAATTATAAAGCATTATTTCACAGCATCATCGGAGATGAGAGTAATGGATGCCTACTGTACACAGACAATTAATTTCTTACTAAAAACTATCTTCTTACTTTTTAAAGCAAAGCTGAAAGCCCTTGACTCATTTGACAAAAGGATCCTGGTTCAAGCAAAGTATAGCAGCCCTAACAAAATCAGTTTAAACACCTAAGGCTAGTCAAAGACAATACAAGGAAAGTAACTCATCTAAAACAAAATAAGTATCTAATGAGTAGGACATCCGCTAAAGACTGTTCTCAGCTGCAGTGAATGGGTCAGAACAACTGGAGCAAGACTGTCCTCAGCTGCAGTGAATGGGTCAGAACAACTGGAGCATTAGTGCTCACACACTTCCAAAACTACACTCCCAAACTGCCCAAGTGAACCAGTCTCTTCTGCCATACTGCACAAAATATTAGAATAATTAGAAAACACAAATAATTAGAAAATGCCTTGACACACCACAAATACCATAAAGGTAGCTCTGCAGTTAAGATACCATAACAATTCTCCAGCAATCCACAGCATACAATGCAAACAACAATGAACTCTGAAAAACTTAATCAGGAGGGGCTAATAAGGAAAATTGTCCAAGTTTGAACATTATGGTTCTTGGACACAGATTTCTTCCTGCCTGAAGTTACCTTCATTGAAATGCATTTCACTTTCCATAGAAAAAAAAAAGCTCTCGTCAGAATATAAGCAGAGGTGTCCCAAACACCAATCTTTTTGCCTGAGAATACAGTAAGTGCTTGTTCAACAGCTACCACACTGCAACTGAGCCATATGTTTCCACAGTGGAAGAATAAACAAAAAGAATGCTGATGCCACAGACACACAAGGACAGTTGACTTTGGAGGGAAATTTTACTTTCTTCCCATTAGAAAAAGAGAAGCTTCTGTTTCTCTGTTTAATTTTATATTCTTTTTCCATAAGCAGCATACACAGGACATAAGATTTCCTACCAACTTTGACCACAGAATCAATTACATGAAGTTTTGCAAAGGATAACCAACGCACACATAGTTTCAGCTACCAGTCTCTTTATACTCAGATGCTGACAGATGTAAATTTAAAGAAAACCACAATACTAAGCTGCAGAGGTAACACAGCTTTTACTCACTACGCTGATAGTATAAGCTTTGG
This sequence comes from Hirundo rustica, assembly GCF_015227805.2. NCBI lineage: Eukaryota > Metazoa > Chordata > Aves > Passeriformes > Hirundinidae > Hirundo > Hirundo rustica. The sequence continues at coordinate 19,210,003 of NC_053451.1, read as the reverse complement.
AGAAGCACTCCAGTTTGCTCTCAAATAATTACCAAATAGCAAATCAATGCTACATGCATTTATACAGAGTCAAGCAACTGGTAGGCAGTGCACCCAAACAGTTTAGGTAATATTGTTAATCTTCACAGTAGAAAATTTAATTATTTTCAGGCCCAATGCATAGGGGGAATGAAAAGTGATTGAAAGTTGATGAAATATTCCTGTTTTAAAAAAATCTCATTCAGAATGTATCATGATTTTATCAGCTTGAATCCCACAAGAGTGAAGTGTGATAAAACCACTACTGACAACTCTAAATAGCCCAAGCAGTAAATAGACCTAACTACTCCAATGTTTACATAGTAGTAATTCTCTCCAAAAGTTGGTTTCAACATACCATTACTCTCTAACAGTAATACATGGCTAGGGTCTAGGTTTTAAAAGCCATTAGGTTTACAATCTCAGAAAGAAAACCTCATGTAATTTATACATAGTTTAACAGGAGACCTGAGTTATTTGCTAACAATATTCATTTTTCATTTACTTACAGGATACAAACTTTCTAAAATACAGATTGTGTTTTAAAAACAGTAATTTGTTTCCTACAAGTCCAGAGATACATGGTCAACTTTCTTACACAATGCAAGCATTGAAAAGGCAGGCTAGCCTTCTAAACCATAAAAGAAATATTATCTTTTGCATTGCACAGGAATTACAGTATTTTTGGTTCTTAATGATAAAGCTACTGCTTACCCATGAGAAAAACAGCAGAGAAACCTGATGTTGATGCTAACAGTTGCTTTCCCTTTAATAATGCAGTTAGTATTGTAAATTCACATAAGATATACCAATAAACCACAAAAAGTATAGATCCCAGTGTACGAAGTATAAAAAGGAAAGATATATAGACAGAAGGCAATTTACATCCACTGATTATCTTCATGCAGATTTTTTTTTTTTATTCCCTGCAAGAGAATATTGCTTATGGTAACTTTCATGAACAAAGCTCTTGTTCATAAGAGCACTATTCCAACATTCTGTCCTGTTAAAGAACTCTTTTTCAAAATCCATGATTATTTTCAGACTGATAATAAAAGTTTAAAGAGAAAGCACCCAAACAGAACAGCAATATTCTGCCTATTCCAACCTAAAGTATCAGCCAATGGAAAACGGACATTATCACGGAATCTGAACGATTTGAAAGCAGGACACATAACCAATTCTACACAAAGAAGTTTGCATGGTGTCTAGGTAGCCAGAATTTTCGCATATACCACAAAACTACCCTCATAGTCATAGTACAGTTCTTATAGGGTAAGAATGTTTGTAGCATTGATTAATCCCTTATTGTTGCAAACAGGTAATTCATACAGAAAACCTCATCTGCCAGAGGACAAAATTACAGAAAGAAATGAAGGAAAGGTAGAAGATGGCAATTTTAAAAAGGAAAAAAATGCAAACCAGAAATTATAAGCTCCACCACTAGTTTTAAGGCTGCTCTTTTTTCAGTGTTTGGTCAAGATAAAAGCTTTGCTCTGTTTGCATTATTCATTTTCTTAACACCATTAGAACGGGGGAAAACTTCAGCTACCTTACTATAGCAATAAGATGGTTATCATAGCTACTGTAGTTAAAGAATAAACGAGCATAATAACTGTTATTACAAGTAAAATAGGCCTCCAAGCCACAACCTTACTATGGGCAGCACCCCACTGACTTGGCAGAGCTACTGCCCTCAGTAGGTATTAATTTGATCACTGACCCACCACAGAAATCAGTCACAGGACACACTCCAGAAATGGGATTTAAAACAACAGTTGATCGAGCAGGTTTCTATTTCTGATTTTAATCCCTGGGTTTGATCTAGGCGGAGGAAAAAATGACCTTCCTGTGCCTACTGCCACACAAGGCTATGAGATTTAAATTTGTTTGGCAGAATATTAAATTTGCTCAAACACATCCTCTCACTACAAGTACCAAATGCTAAAAACTCAACCAACAAGCTAGAGCATTCCCACACTATGACATCATCCTGTCTGGTATACTTTAATACGATTTGGAAATAAAATTTGATTAACTGAGAGCAGCTTAAAGAGGATACATTAAAGATCCAAATTGAGGACACTTATCCAGTAAAACGAAAAAGGAAGCACAGCACAATGTCCAGCTTTTCCAGTGATCTCTACCAAACAGGCCTTCCTGGCTGTCCTGATGGGCTGTGACAAATACAGTTACTCTGTATTGGATGAGTGAAAGCAATCCAGAAGTCTAATCAGTGGAATAAAGTCTTTCTGGTAACTGTGATTATACAAATGAATCAGGGTATAACCTTACCACACATAGATCTGTAAAAGACCTGACACAAGGAAATCAGACCTCTGCATTCCCCACGTGGTTTCAACAACAAACCAGATTCCTAGTTTCCAAGCTGAAAACTTCCTCCTACTGAAGAAGAGTACCTGCTTTTGAATACTTACACTCGCAGTTCTTAGTAAAAGTAACTCACTGTTAACAGCACCCTGACCATTGACAGGAAAATGTCAACAAACCCTTTGTGATAATACCCACTTTTTACTAAAGCTGGGGTTTCAGTTTATAATTGCTGCCAGCAAATACAGTGGAAATACAGATACTGTTCTTGGAGCATCAAAAAAGAGCCTTCCAGGACTTTAAAAAATAACACCTGTGAAGGCACATTACATGAAATAGTCTCCACCCAGACAGTGAAACTAATTATGAATGTTAAGAAACGTTGAACATCTTATTTCACAAGAGCCACAGGGAAACCAAAGAGCTGCACTAAATCACAGAGTTAAAAAGTGGCAGTTGTATTGCCATGCAGACCTAAGGTCAACAGGTAGTGATCCTCCCTGCTCAGCAGTTTCAAGAGGAAGCATTTAAGTATCACCCCGTGTGCAAAGCGCAGTGCCTGCAGCTCCTGAACAGCAAGCCACGTCACAATCAAACTCTTCCTACTACTGGTAAGGCACTCTCCTGGATAATCTATGGTGATGCAGACTGGCTTGTCAAAGACTACTAAACAAAATGTTATCAGGCTGGTGAGGGGAAGTGTAAGAGCTAAAAAGCTACAGTCTATCCCCTTACTTCCTGAAAAATGAGTTTCAGTACAGTGTATTTCTAGTTTCAAAATTAATAGTAGATGTACTTATAAGTCATTAAAATGCAGAACACATACTTAAAAAGTTAGGCATGCCATACTAATCTGTTTACTAAACTGACAAGAGTGACATCCCCCAGTCCCCATGCACATTCCTAAAAGCACAAACACATCTACGTTGTCATCACCAACATATCTCACAGGACAATTAGCTTAACTAAAGTTTAATACTTCAGAGGTCTTGTTTGCAGACTAACAGTGTGATACAACAAGAAACACGCAGAATATGTGATTACTAGTCTAAGTTAAGCAGCTTTTGGTTAGGACAGCTCTTCAACTTTGAGTCATTTTAAAGGATCTGAAAATAACAATAGCCTAAGGCAAACACACACATTTGTTTTCCTTCCACAAACCAAGATTAAGAAAAACATAGCCAGAAGCCACTGGAAAGGAAAGGAAAAAAAAAATAAATAGAAAAGATAAATGATGCTTAAATGACCTAAAACATAAGTCCCCTAACTTTCCGAGGCACATGCAGCACAGCACACAGAGCCGCAGGAAGAAGCTGTTTGTCCTAGTGTACCTATTTAAATAGCCCCATTCTTTACTGTGCGTATACACGGACGCACAGAGACACCCACCACTTTGTCCATAAGCTTCCAGGTCTTCTCCACGGTCCTGCGGTCGGCAGCCGCCTGCTTGGGGGGGCCCACAGCATCCTGAATGGCATCGATGAAGCCCAGGATCCGTCCCTTGCGCGGGTTCCGGCCGTTGAGGGAATTGGCCATCTGGGAGCCAAGCTGGCCGCAACGACACAGAAGAAACACAAGGCTCACAAGGTGCTCCGAAAACATCTTGTCACAGAACCCGCCGCAGCCTGCGAGGCAACGCTTCCTTCTCCACGGGCAGGAAAGGGCAAGATCAGGGCATGTTTAGGAACAAGCTTAACTTTTCATGACCAACAGCGTAAACCCACCCGGCCCGGGTTTACATTGGCAGAAGCGATCCCGGATTTATTGTCAACACCGACAGTCGGGAGGGGGGAACACACCCGCGCCGGGCTCCGCGCCGCGCCCCTGCCCGTCCCTGCGCCCGCCGGCCGCGGGCACATGCCCGGCACCGCACAACAAAAGAGGCCGCGGCGGAGCGGGGGCAGGAGCGGGAGGAGGGAGCAGAGCAAGGCAGCGCGGGCAGCAGGCAGGCAGGCAGGAACCCGCAGGGCAGGCGGGGGCAGCGACACGCACACGGACCTGGCTCCCGGCGCACGCATACGCGCGGACCGGCACCGCGCGGCCGTGTGCCAAGGGCGAGAGCGGCCGCCGGGAGAGCCGGGAGCAGGCGGCGGCAGGGAGGCTCCTCAGCCCCGGCGGCGGAGCGGAGCGCAAGCGAAGGCGTCTCTGCGGACGAAGCTCTCCTCCCTCCGGCCGCGGCGGCTCCAGTGCCGCGGGAGGCAGGCGGAGCGCATCCCGCCCCGCCGCCCGCGCCCGTCCCGCTCCGCGCCGGCCGCCCCGCAGGACTCTGCCCCGTGAGGCTGCTGCTGGCGGCGAGCGAGCGAGCGCTGCCCCGCGGGGAAGCGTGGAGAGCCACTGCCCCGCCGCCCGCGTCGCCCGCCCGTACCCCGGCACAGCCCGCCCGGCGGGCGGGTGGGAACGTGCGCGCGTGTGTGGGGAGTCCTACAGGCACATGCAAAAGAGAGAGAGAAAGAGAGAGAGATGCACACGCACAGGTCTGTCTGTGGCACCGCTCGCAGCCCCCGGCAGGCTGTGGTCTCCCCGCACTCCTAGGAAGTGAGGCTGGCTCCCCGGCGGCGACGGCCCCGCTCCTTCTGCCGCGCCCGCCCCCTCCCCGCGGCGCGCTGGCGGCCGCTCCTCTCCTCGGAACATGCCCACCCCCGGGACAACACTCCGTGCGCGCCTGCGCGCCGCGCCGCCAGCCCGGCCCTCTGCCCGGGGGCGGGAACGCTGCCCCGCGATAGCCAATCCAGCGGCAGGACTGTTTGACTGACGCGGCTTCCAGCAAATAGGCGTGGGCGTAGGCACGGGGCGGGGAAGCGGCCGGGAGCGGGCTCGGGCTGGGGAGGGGGCCGGGAAGGAGCGGCCGGCTGGGATGGGGTGGGAGCGGTAGCGGCCGCGGGGCCGGCCGGGGTCGGGCTGGGGGAGGTGGGGCTGCGGTCCCACCTGGTCCCGCCGGCTCAGGAACAGCCTCAGGCCTTTGGGGGCTGGGTGGTGGTTGCGTTCGTGGGGACGCTGACGTTTTCCCTGGCAGTGGGCTCCAGGGGCTGTGGTAGGGTATCCCTCCCTCCCTCCCTCCCCTGGTGAGGCTGTGGGACCCCTGCCTGCTGGAGCGTTTGGAGTGCGTTAACGACTGATAGCTCTGCCGCCTCTTTGAGTGCGCTGCTTTGCGCTTCCCCTTTGCGCTTTTGGGAGTTTGCTGGGGGTTTTTTAGGGGCCACGGAGAAATTGGGGGTTTTTTTTCCTCCCTGTCTGGTTTCTTTTCTTGCTTTTTTTTTTTTTTTTTTTTAAGGGTCGGGGAGTTTTGCTGTTAAACAAGTGCTGAGATTTTCGTATTTCCATGCTGGGAATGGGCTGGAGAGCTTCTAAAGGTGGTGAGGGAAAATGTAAGCACTTTCTAGTTTAAAAAGCCCTTTTAGGTGCGATTATTTTGATACGAGCACTTCCCCTGGGGATATGGTAAATAAAACTCAACTGATTGTTATGTTATGCCTGAACGCTGCAAAGAGTAAGACTTACCTGCCTAGGGTATGAGACGCTTGACTTCAGATCCTTTTGAAGATTGTCCAGGGAGTAATTATACTTTGCAAGGGTTAATCTTCTAATGAGCTGTCAGAAAAGGAAACAAAAATGCAACGCTTAGTATCAAAGTTTTTATTTTCTACCTTCAATTGTATTAGAGGAGTATTTTTAAGTTTTGGGTTTTAAAATATCTGCAAAAGTCGTTTTGGTAGTAGTTTTCTTTCCAAAGATTTTCTTTTTTAAGAGCTTGCTTTTTTTTTTTTTTTTCTTTTTTTTCCCTACTTTTTCTTGGATTTGACTTTTAATAAAATAGGAGTCAGGAAAAACAGAAAAACTCATGGAGTATTTCAGTGTTGCTTTTATTCATATTGTAATTTATAGGTATTTTTTAGTGCAGGTATCTTCCTGTTGATTTCAAATGTGCCATGTTATTCTTTTGAACACACAAAACAATAAAATCATATCAATAACATCTTTCTCAAAGGTTGTTCTTCTATAGCTTTTAAATATGAATTGGCAGTTACTTGCCTTTAGTGGGTTGGAAGCTTATCTTTTTATTGTAGTCTCTGTAAATTGCCTTCTTCCCTGTCTTGGTTTAAAACTTCTCTCTGGCTGATGTCCCTATCCCTTTTTATTTTGGAGCTCGGCTTTCGTAAGATTAAGTTGATAGTGACTGCTCACTCTGTTGCTGTCATTTGGTTGTGAAAAAAGCAGAGGAGCTTACGCTTTTTTGGAACTTGTAAAGTCCTTGGTTCCTGTTCTCGATTGCTTTGTTTTCATTGTTGTTATGTCATTCCCTTCACATCCCACACTCTGCCAGGAGCTGTGATCTGTGAGCTCTTGGTCGCGTCTGGGGCTGAGTCATGGTGCCTTGCAGTTCATCCGAGTGCAGGGCCAGCAGGAGCCAGCGGCTTGCTTCCCTGCATCCCTCTGCATCTGTGCTGCGTTGTTAAAGGAGTAGCCAGCTCCATGGGGAAAGTGAGGGGTTTCAGGCAGTGCTCTCTCATAGCCTGTGCTGTACAGTAAGTACGGATATTCTGGGAATTGCTGTCCTCAGAGGGTCATGTGCGTACATTGGAGGCAAGCCAGCTGGGAGAGCAGGTGGAAGAGATACCCATGGCTCCAGCATCAAGGCTGTTAAAGACGGGTCAGGATTCTGCGGGCTGTGCTGTGGAAGGACGAGAAGACACGGCACTGCTGATGTGGTTTCAAGCACACAGAGTGACAAGGCTGTTTGACAGAAGACAGCTGAGAAGTGAGGCTGAGAGGAGTGGAGCAAGCAGCTGCTGTGTTTGAAGTTCAGGGCACGTCTTGTTAGCGGTTAGCACATAAGGACTTAGCTTGCCTGCTGGATCTGTGGGGTCCATTAGGATTAATGGTGGTCGCTGAAGGCGCTGGCCACCTGGAATATTTTAATACAGGCCAGCAGTACCGTGTTAATGTCCAGGTATTTCTACTGCCCAGCTTCAGGCTCTCTAATAGGCTAAACTGCTACGTAGATTCACTGAGAGACCGTAGGGTGTTTCAATGCAGATACCTAGGTCAGGTACTTTAAATCTGTAGGAAAGAGCATCTTTCTGTTTGGGCTATATGTAAGGTACATACGTTGAGACATGACTTTAAAGAGTTAAGATTTTAGCTAAGGGTTAGAAGCAATTTATATTGATCAAGATGTAAGTTAGATTAGTAAATGGTAGGTTAATGATTACTAGATGCCCAAGCTAGTGCTAACTGTTATATTATGAGCTTGTTTATAGAAAAAGTGGAGTAAGTGAACCATCATAAGAACAGATTGAAACCAGTAAGAACAATGGCCAGCATCTGGACTTCGTATCAATCAATCACGAAGCAGGGGATTTTGGATCGTGCCAGAGGGTCACAGAGACCTGATGAAGACTCTCCTGACTTCATCCTTTGAGACCACTGACCCAATTGGAGACCACCGACCCAATTCAAGAGAAGAACTGCGCACGTGTGAAGGATTGATAGCCTCATTTTAATACAGAGTGGGGATGGGAGGTGCTGGGGTTATGCATATGTATTGTGTGTAAGAGCTGGGTTTATGCATATGTATTGTGTGTAAGAGCTTGGAAAATAAATAGAGAGCAAAGAGCCTTGTTCGGGGTGGCCACACCTTCCAGAGATGACTCCCGTGCCGCCCGCCGGTGAATAAACATACCACTGTCTAACTTTCATTAGTTAGAGGGTCTTTGTCCGTGACTATATCGGTTTTCAATGACTCAATGTAAGTTTGATATCTAAGGTCAAAAAATGTTGTATATACAGTTAAAATGGCTCTACAGATCTCTTTTACTTACTCTTTACAAGCTCTCCAGCTGAATGTTTATTTTACTTGTTATTATACTAAGGAATATGACAGTTTTCATCTGTGATTTAATCACTCTATGAAAATACTACAGAAGAAAGCAAGGTAAATCTGAGGCATCAGACGTTGAGATTTGTACATTACTCGAGACTGATCCTCAGCCTAGTCAAGGTACTTATCGGTCACGTAATGATGACAACAGTAGGATGCCATCCAGGTTTTGGTAAAATTCTGTAGTGAAAATGGTGGAGTGAAGGTGGTTGGGAGTCAGGATATCATGAAGGAATCAAGACAGTGTAAGAGAATCCTTGAATTGAACTCTTTTAAGTCCCTTTGTAAAATAGGGGGTTTAGGTCTCAGCATTTTACTGAACAGCAAAATCATGACTTCTTGAAAAGCCCAGCTGCTTGGTAGGCAGAAAACAGATACAAAAGATGAAGCTAACAGTTACGTTTGTCCATTGTAGTATTTTCCTATCTGTTAACTTTTGGGGTTTGTTGAAGCTTTGGGGGGGTTTTTTTTGGAGGTGTTGTGGGGTTTTTTGTTTGTTTTTGGTTTTGTTTGTTTGTTTGTTTGTTTTTACTTTCTTGATGACTCTCATTCTTCTGGAGTTATTAGACAGCCTCATGAATGAAAACTTATGTTGGTGCTCTTGAATGAATTCCATTCCATCAAAGAGCAATTGACAAGCATTGGAACAAGAGAGATGTTTTGGTTTGGTTTTCTTTGTTCACCAGCTATTAAAATATTACTGATTTTCTGAAGTCGGTCAATTAATGTGGTTTGGGAGCTTTTGTCATTTGTAAGGGGTTTTTTTGCTGTGGTACAAGTGGTTTTGTGCCTGAATACACTGAAACAAGAAAAATGAAGACAGATGTAGGTTCTATTTATAACAGCATAAATAAGGTTAATATAGTACATAATATGCTGAGTTAAGGGATATGGTAGCAATGCTTGTAAAGCTTAAGTCATCAGTTTCAAAAATTGAATGTGAAGTGACTTCTTACTAATTGTAAAACAATACCCTGGGTATCCCAGCATCCTTAAACTTTCAAATTTATCTCTTGGTGTTTTGACTGGATATGTATGATGTGATGAAAAGGCTGTTCATGGGGGTATAGTGTTCTGTGGTGCAGGGTCAGGCAGAGGTTTAATGGCTGAGCTCTGACAAGGTCATCCCCTTCTCAGCATGTGCAGTGCCCCAGCAAAATGCAGCTGGTCCCTCTTTGCAGGGAAGCTGAAGCTTTAAGGGCCACTGGACCCTACTGCTATTTTGGTGCCCGACCTTTAACTGTTCTGTAAAAACATCAAACAAACAAAACCAACAAACAAGAAATCCCCACACTACAACCTGAAAAAACAAAGCAACCAGAAAAGAGAAAAGATAATTATTGTAACAACAGATAACTCCTAAGTTCTAGGACTATTTGCTTAAACACATTTTGGCTAACCCATACTAGATACATACAATGTCTTGTCCTTCTTCTCCCACATCCAATTACTGCATAATCACCTGTAAGAGTTGTTAAGAACATTAAAGTGGAATAAATGAAAAATGCTTCCATGTTATTCTTTTGTAGTGCCCTCAAGAATGCTAGGATCTTTAGATCTGAACAAAACCAGAATTTATAAACTGCAAGCCAGCATCATGGCTTGCAGCTTATAAATCTAATTTTAAAATAGATTGCAATGTACTTACCTGGGTTTCATTGTAGCAAACTGAGAGACAGAAAGCAAAACTGACCTGTGACACTCAATATTCTCTTACTGATCATTTAAACTGGTATAATAATAATAATAGATGCTTTTCCTGCATTAGTGGGTATTACTTAGAGAAAATTAGTGATGAGAGTGGCAGTTTGTTGTCAGGTTATTATCTACTTAGTTTGGCTACTGTTACTTTTTCCTCTATTTACTTTTCATAGTCATCAAGTATTCAGGCTTTATTTTTAAAAACTTTTGTTACTGCTTTCTAGAAGCGAAAATATGTTCTTTTCCCATGTGAAATGCGAATAGCGTAATAGTTTAACCGACTTTGCTGTTGAAGTACTGCAAGAAAGGGGAAAAAAAAAAAAAAACCACAAAGGACTGCCTTTCCAAGTTTCTGTACAGTGTAAAGATCCATAATTGCTCCAGGAGGCTGTCGCAGTACAACTGATAATACAGTGTTGCTCTACTGAGTAATTAAATCCGCTTTTTATCCTTGATGTGGAAAGACAAGCTAAATTTAGTTCTGTACCTGTAAATAAAGGGAGCCAGGCACTGTTCTTGGGCTCTGAGGCCAGGTAGGCTGACACAGGGGTGGTCACCACCTTCCTTCCTGAAATTACACCAGCCTCGTCATCCCATCACACCCCACATCCAAGTAGTGACTCCTGACCTGTGCTGGCCCTGAATCTCCCTGGGGTTTGTTTGGGAAAGCACCAGCTGACATGGGCCAAAACTACTCAGCAGTATCCTAATAATCTACTACCACACTTGATGGTGTGCAGAGGTCATTGTGGCTGCAGAAACTGGACAGATATTGTGGGAGTTTGTATGCACAGAAATATATACACACAGTGTAAAAGGAGATGCTTCATCTTTGTTAATTTCGGTTGGGCTGCCAATAATGAGATTGTTTTCAACTGGCTGCTCGAGGAGTGAAGTCTTTAAAGGGCGAGGATTTAACTAACTGAGGCTCTTGTGCTCATGTTTTCAGGTCTTTCCTTTACACTGGGAGCAAATCTACTTAAGTATGGTATTGTTTCCCTTGCAAAATACAGCACATCCATTTGCCTGACTATGAGTAATTAAAAAATGTGTTCTCTGTTTGCAGAATGAGTTTGAAAACTAATTGTAGGGCCAGGCCTGTGTTTGTTTACACACCTCACTAATGAGTTCGTTTGCTGTAAACTAGACAGCCCACTTCAAAACACGTCTCTGCCTTAATATATTGTATTTAAAAAGTGTGTCAACTTAATTTTAAAACAACCTACCCCTCAGGGAATGTTCTTCTGTTTCTTTTCTGTTATTAATTGCATCCATCTGCCAGAGCAGGTGCAAAGGCTTTAACTAAGTCCTGTCATTTTAGTACTATCTCTTGAATTTGCTCCATCTGTGCAATAGCATAAAAAAAAAAAAAAAAAAAATCAAAGTCTATCTCTCTCTTTTCTTTTCTTTTTTTTTTTTTTTTCCTCCCTCTCCTTATCCCCATTACTTTTGAGTGCCATGATCTTAGTTCTTCCCAATCTTGGTCTGACAAAATGATCTTTAACTCCAACATCTTTTTTAATGTCTTGCCAAAGTACAACTGGGTTTTCTTTTTTGACTTGACGATTAGGAGGTTTTGTTCTTTTCCATTCAAATAGCTCCTTTTTTTTTTTTTTTTTTTTTTTTTTTTTTTTTTTTTTTTTTTTTTTTTTCTTTTTGTCAACATTTTGAAGATCTTCAGCTTGTGATAAGAGGTTTTAAAATACTCCCAGGGACTTTTCATTTCCATCTTTCTCTGGAATACAAGTTGCACTTTGATGGGAAACAAGCCTGTGTCTATTCTGTGCTTCTGCAAGTCGAAATAAGCTCAGTTAGTGGAGATTTGAACCCTATTGCTAGCAGCTTTAATTGAAATAGTCAGATGAGACACTGTCATAGAGGCTTTTCCTTCAGAAAACTGTGTTTTCAGTTGAGTAAGATATGGTCTTAAATGGGAATTATGCAGTGCTAGTAATTCATAGCTTAAGCACGATGATTTATTTGCTTAAATTTCTTCTTCTTCATTGTTGCTTCCAATATTCTTGTTCATCCTTCTAAAACAAGACAACTTTTTGTACTATAATCTGCTTGACTTCTTGAATGTAAATTTATGGTCTATCTTGTGTTTCCTGTATGCTCCAAGTTCTGCTGATATTTTGTTTGTGAGCAAGGACAGGAACCTTTTGTCTTTGATTGGTAGAATAAACAAGTGGGGATTTTTTTTTTTCCTCTGCTTACTTACCTTAATTTAAAATAAGTTAATTTTTCCACACTGAAAAGTGAACCATGTGTTTTATAAGGCAAGTCACTATTTTAATAGAACTGAGTAATTTTTGACCTTTTGCATGGGCCGTTTTGTAACACAAGCTGCATTTGGTATTTGTGATTATTTGCTGTATACTTCAGAGCATTCAGTTATTCTCAGATGGAGCTGATGAGATTTTTGCATCTTCAGTATGCAATTGGTGACTATTTTTTTCTACTTTGTCACAATTCTATTTTTCTCTTTTTCTTTTTAATTTTCTTTTTTTTTCCCTTTTCCCAGAGGAAAATGAAAGCCAGTGAATCAGACTTCTGGAGAGAGCATTAAGTGATTTTTGCCTTTTGAAAATATTAATTTTATTGCATCAATAAGTCCTATTTTGAACAACAGTGAACACTACATTGAAATGTGCTTTTACTTTAGTCTATTAATTCTGTTGTGTGGGAGAGTATAACATTTGTTTCCATTAAATTTCAGATTAAGGAATGTTGTGTCCAAGGAAATATAAAGAGGTCAATGTAAAACTAATAATGAAGTGAAGTTTGAATTAACTTCTTTTGCTGATTTTCTTTCATTTTCCTATCAAGTTTTCAATGTATCCAGTTCCACATGGATGCCCCCATTGTTTAGACAGTCAGCAGTTGTCCAGCAGAACATTGTGACCCTTGTATCAAGTTGCACAAAAGTAGCTTTAATTACTAGGAATGTGATTTTATTTCGGTTTGGGTTTCGTTTTTTTCACTCTGCAGGTTTATTTCCCTGGGTTTTTATTTTGTTCGGTTACCATTCACTTGCTGGTAAATGAAAACCAGCTATTCTGGCTTACAAGCCTGTTGTGCCAGTATTTTCCTCTCTCCTTTCTGTTATTCTTGGCTTTTTAAAAAGGTCTGGTATGTTACAGCCTTTCTTGAAATAGTGTAGTACTATAGGAGATATCAAAAAATGTCTTCTTATGTAGTTCAGTTCTTCTCAAACTCTTACTTCATCAGAACTGGCGATGAACACTCCAGTACAGTTTTTCTACATACCCACGATAATATGTGCTGCTCATAGGTTTTATCGTGCTTTTCTGCTAATTAGCCAGACTCTGTCACAGTGCTCACTTTTTAAGGAATTAAATATTTATCATTAAGGCCCTGTATCTCTCAGCAGCTGTATAATTTTGGCACCAGCTACACTACATGCTTGGTACTCAGTCTGCCACATCAAGTGAAAAATTTGCTTCCGTTTTTCTGTGTAAATAGGAATAAAAGGCAGAGTTGATAATATTACCTATATTGTCCCTAATTTTCAAGTTTGCCCTTTTTTGTGCCTTTCTCTTTAAGAGAAGAGAGTCTAAATGCAATTTTTCACAAGAAATATTGTTAATATTCTTATATGTCAGTGGTGTGCACAGTGTATAATTCTTTATTCAGTCCTGATAGAAAGGAATATCAGAAACTGAGTTTTTAATATTCAGTGGTTTTGTCCAAAACTTGCAAAGAAATTTTGGAGGAAGTAGGATAGCCCTGTGCCTTGGAAATTTTTTTGAATGTGTTTTCCTTTTACCTATAGGCAATGGATCCAGAATTTCGAAAGGAGAGTATTGATCTGAATAAGTGTCTATTCAAGAGTCCTTGAAAAGGCAGGCTGATCTCAAAAAGGTAGATATTTGATAAGAAGACACATTGAGGTGCAGAGTTGCCTGCCAATTCTAAAACCCTTGAATACTCTCCTGCGCTTGTGCCTGGTTTTTGGAAGTTGGTTTTAAACAAATACTTCACTTTTTCCATAAGTACCTGCCTTGGGATGTGTATTTTTCATGTGTAGCATACTTAAATATAGTCAGATTGAAGGAGCATAGTATAGATTCATTAATTCCTCAGTTCTTTGCTGCTATATAAATTGGCTTTAGATTTCTTCTGTCAGAGCCTCAGCAAGACTATCCACACACTGTTTGTGTGGGTATGACATAATTACCACTTTGCTGTCTGGCCTCACTATCTAATACATCTGAAGAGACTGTACTGCTTCTAGGGAAAAATGTCCATATGCTGGAAGGATTGGCTGAAGCTTGAATCAGCACATCCAAAAGACTCATCTTTTCATTCATCTTAAAAGTCATCTTCTGAAGGAGATGAGTTCTTTAAAGCAGACAAGCTAATATATTCAGAGAGCTTTTTCCTTTTGGTGACAAACAGAAGCAAAGTGTAGTAATTTTGTCCCTTTTTTTTTTTTTGTACTGTCTCTATGCAACTTCTAGGGATGTGTGGGAATTCTTACTGCCTTTCTTCTTCTTAACTCTGTGGTCAGCTAGAGCAGTGTAATGGCAGGAGTAATTCACTTTGTAGACCCTGAATAAAGGTATGTTCTGCCACTCTTAAGCTCAAAGAGACCTCACTTGCAGAGCTTTTCAACCCAATTTCATATTCTTGCACAGCCTCATGACATAATAAAGTCTACAGTTCAGTGGAGTGTCTTTCCTGTACTAGTGCAATATCTCCTGGCCATGTGGAATATCTACTTTAACTTACAGGCACTGAAATTACAGGTGGTTGTAACTCTTATGGAAACAGGAAGATCTGCACTTTTAAAAAGCAGTGCATGGTAGGTACTGTGGTGTGTGTGACAGAGTGCATGCCAGTTCAAATATTTTAAAAATGTGGAACACTTTTTAAAAGGAAAAAAATCATAATGTGCATCTGTCTCCTATATATTTTTTTTTTTTCCTTTGGTCAAAGCTGAAAATATTTTCTCGTGGAGTTACTTCCTTTTACTCATTGGCCTTCTATATTTATTTTTTCCTTCCACTTGGCTAAATTATGCCAGTTGGATTTTAACTCTCTTTAACCTGATTACTGAGCCACAAAGCCTGTGAAGAGTGTAGCTGGTGGAGCCAAAAAGCAGAAACACAGCAGGTAACCTACTCAGAAATAAGACAATTTGGACAGTAAATAAAACCTTTAAAAAATCTTCAAAGAATGTAGGGATTATATAAACGGTAAATGTGTTCAATTGTAGGTCCTCTTGTGTTACTGTATAAGGGCAGAAATAGCAGAATGCTATTATCTTCATACATAGTTGTATCAATGACCTCTGAAGGAGGAAGAAAGGAATCAAAGATGAGGTAAAATAATGAGAAAGAGAAATCAGAGAAAATATTCTGTAAGCAGTAAATTGAGAGTGAAATCTGTTTAAAAATACAGGCTTGTGGCTGTAGTTAAATGCTTTGGTTTCAC
Source organism: Hirundo rustica (assembly GCF_015227805.2). Taxonomy (NCBI): domain Eukaryota; kingdom Metazoa; phylum Chordata; class Aves; order Passeriformes; family Hirundinidae; genus Hirundo; species Hirundo rustica. The sequence continues at coordinate 19,194,615 of NC_053451.1, read as the reverse complement.
TGACATTATGCAAACGTCACACTGGGATTTTATTTAAAGGGCTCTTATGTTCATGATTTTGGAAGAGCTGAGACTTCAGACTTGATGGTTAAATGAAACACATTTGTTTATCACACTTTCTAGAGTTTATAAACTCTTCCTGGTAGGTACCACAGCTAAAACTAAGCGATATTTACTAAGGTGTTAGTTTACAAAGGTATTTATTTTTGTAAGAAAGAAAGGTGTGTTCTTCACTGCCTGTGCAAGTAGCACTTGATCTATTCCCAATTACTTGCATAGCTTATCTGTCAGTCTGTTCAGCTTCCCTTACAAGATATAGTGCGTTGATGCTCACTCAAGCTTTCTGCATTTTCAATTTGATCGGCTGCTCTGCTTGGCGTTGCAGAAGTTGCAGCTTCCTTTGAAAGAATGCTTATTTGCTGAAATAGTGAAGCTTGACTGAATACTGGAAGCAGTGCCTGGGAAGGGAGTTTTGAGCTCAAAATCTTTGATATTCTTTTTGAATAATTGACTGTAATTCCTTCTTCCACTGAGTAGAACACAAAAATGTCATGGGACTTGGAGGCGCCTTTTTTTTTTTTTTTTTTTTTTTTTTTAATTGGGCCTGACAGACAAAATTTAAAATATTAAAAAACTCTCTATAAGCTGCTTATGAATAAGAAGCTGGATAAGAATTAGTCATAATTTTGGCAATGATTTAGAATCTAATCAATTAGCTGCAGTTACAGCTCTTCTATTAAGTGGTGTTTCCACACACACAGTTATGTGAAACCTTGTTTGGATCTCACTTGTGCAATTTTACTGTATTTTAGTGGGATTTTAATATAATCTTGGAAATAATAAGGTCAGATTAGCCCAAAAACCAGTAGAAAAATGCAGTAGTGTTCTTTTAGGTGATGTTACTACAGGCTTGTAGAAGGACAAGTAACATTAGGTAGATTTGATTTTCACTCAGATTATTATATTTTTCAGAATAATAAGCTTGTAGAGTCAACTGGAAAACCATTGGCACTAATTATGACTAATGTCTCACTGTATTGCATTAAGCATTTAAACACCATGTAGTCTAAGATATTGAATTTTACATGTTCTCAAAGTTGGTGGGGGTTTTGTTTGTTTGTTTGTTTGTTTAATGATAATCTTATTTTTAAAGTATATTGAGCCTTTTTCAGGAGAAGTTTAAAATCAGAGTAAAGTGGCATCACTGGGACTGTCTTGGTTTAAACCAAAGTGTGAAATATCTCTCCAGATTGTCTTCTAAACAGTTACGTTTACTTGGGTTTGTGGATTTGTATCTTTCAGTTGTGCTTAATCACTTTCTCTGTTTAGTGCCATATTCATTCTCTCATTTTTAATGAGCCTCATTTTATATAGGCTGAAGTTTTATCTTTGCTAAAATAAGGGTAATTTTTCAAGAGTGGTTAGCAGCACAAATGTAAGAGTGTGTGTTTGCAAAATGTTCATGACTTTGCAGGAAATTGTTGGGGGGGGTGTGTGTGTGAGTGTGTGTGTGTGTGAGGCCCAGAAAAGCAAATTTAGGCAAATTCTCAAATCTTATTCATACAGGCAGAACTTTGTCCTGTTAAAGTGGATACCTTTGGTTTCACAATTTTTTCCATGGATTAGCTTGCATAAATGCAACTTGGTTGTAGTTCTCAGTGGATTTTGTTTTTAAAGTGGACACTGGGGAATGCCTAAAAATAAAACTGGTCAAATTTCTCTTTTTTTGCATGAAGTTTACCCATCCATCCAAATGAGTCAGTTTCATCTTTTCCATGTACCTCTGATGCACCAGAAAGAAATGGTCTTTTTTAAATAGTCTTGACAGTCACAGTTATTACAAAAGGGTGAGTGGGGCAGGAAAATAAAAGAAACTAAGTGGGAACAAGTCTAGACCAACAGTGACTAGTAGTGTCATAAACCATGAAATGAAAGCCATGTATCTATAAAACTCATTGATAGTGTATCCTTGCTCTACGTTACACTGGCATGAGAACTCATGACTATGTTCAGTCTTCTCCATAATGATTTCAGATAATCATAGGATCATGTCTAATTTTTGCAGAAAATACCTTGTTTAAAGTGCATCTCATGTTCTTATAGGAGAAGAAACTTTTCTTTTAAACCACACAGTTAACTAAGATCTTGAGTCTGCCAGATTCTCACTGGCATTCTTAGTTTGTCTTGTTCGTTTTTTTAATAAAACCTATTTTACATGACTATGCAAGGGACAAGAGGGAAATAATTGCCCATTGAAGAAAACTTTTTCAAAATAATGGATGGTAGACACAGCAATAAGAATTAAACTGTTTGGAAGAGAACTTCAATAAAAATCTAAATCCACTTTGACGTATTGAGAAAGGCATAGAAGTAAGGTCTGCCCTTTGTTTCTGTCACTGTTGGTTTTTTTCTTCTATGCCCTTTTCTTCTCGGCTCCCCTGAGGCCTTTGCTTACAGTGTGATGGTGACATTGTGTGCATCACAGAAAAGCAAATACAGTGGTTCAGTTGTAATCTTAGCTCCTATTGCCCACACCAGATTCATGAGCTCTCTTCCTTTAACCTTGCATATTGGTAACTGGAAAGCTTGGAAGGACAAATAAGAGAGAAAAGGAAGTTCTGCACCATACTGGGCTTCAGTTGATCCTTCTTTTTCAAAGCCGACAAAAATATTTTACCCGCAAAAACCAGAGTTTAAATGGTCCTTACCTGATTCCAACTGATGTTTTCTGGAGAAATGTTCTGAGGAGGATTTTACTTCTACATTGTCTGTTGTCTTCCTGTCTAGCCTCCCATGTCAGTTGTAGGCAGAAGTGCTGAGCTCTCTGAACTAGATTATGAAAATGTCCCCCTGATGATAGGAGATATTGTACTGATAATTTTGAATAGGAAACAAGGGATTTAACTATGACTGAGGGCATTTCTGTGGATGGGCTTGGCTCTGTGTTTTCACAGGGCTTTGAATTTACTACCCACGTGTCTAATAAAAAGGAATAGGCAGGAGAATTGAGCTCACATTTCTACATAGCATTTGTAGAATGGTCTGGAGTCCCTTTCTTGGCTGCAACACTGCTGTGGGCTTGCAGCTGCTGGAATCCATGCTAGTAGCAGAGTGGCAAGCAATGGTGTCAGCCATGGGGTGAGAGCTTCACTGTGCAAAACCTGCTGGCTCTGATTATTTCAGATGAATTTGGGATAAGGCAACAGGCTCTTCAGGTGTTCACTGTAGCATCCTGAGAACCTTCTCAATGCCCAACACTTAAAGGTTTCTTTTTGTGCACAATAAAGTGGTCATATACTTCTATTCAGTATTTCCTGGTGCTGCTGTGAGTCCTTCAGCAGCAGAGGCACTGAAGGGCCTTTTTCACCCTTGCGGATGACATTTTCATACAACTGAATATGCAAAGCTGAGGTGTTGTGTCACACAGAAGCCTCCAGATCCACAGAATTCTGCTGGAGCAGATAATGGAGCATGTCCACTGTGGATGGTGGTAAAACAGTTCCTTGCTATTGTGTGAGACTGGATGTACCACTGTTTTCCTGGACTGAGCCTGTTTACTGGGCACTTGAGGTATTGGAGAGAAATGCTATAAACATGAATGCAAGCTGTCACAGCAAAGTGAGTGTTGGAGTCCAGAAAATAAAGTTAGAAACAAATTTCCTTTGTGTTGAAGTCAAGGCCTATTGAAATTCATATAGTCTAACCATATTAACATTTAGTTATTAATAAAAGTGGATTGTATAATTGGGTTATTTCTAAGATAATTTCAAATAAGTCTGTCTCCATTTCCTGACTGCATGACTTTGAAAGAATAGGTTGCCTGGTGCTTGTCTTTTTCTCTCACTTGCCACTTTCATTCATCTGTTCAGTTGTAACCCTGTGGTTTTTTTAAAAAACAGGAACAAAAAAAGAACTCTTACATCTGTTTATGTCTGCAGTTCTTCACTCTGGCCCCCTCTAAGGCCAACACAGCCCTGTCCATTGAGAACTGTTCCTCTAAAACTCTGCAGTCTTCCACCAGCATGAGTTAAATATTTCTTGGAACAAAACTTCTCAGCTCCTTTCAAGACTAATCCATTTATTTAATGGGTGACAGATCTTCAAACAGACCACAGCTGATAAGAAAAATATAGAAAGCCTGAATACTTAGCATCATCCTGATAGTTTGCCGCATATCTGTTCCTAAACTTTTGAAAGACATGAGCTTCTTCTATTCACTTAGCTGTGGCAAAGTACGCTTCCAAGAGAACTTCCTCACTTCCCGCTGGCTGGCAAGAGGTCTCCCAGGTTACTGCCCTTAGCACTGCTGCTCTGCTGAGAAGGTACACCAGCAGCTGGCTTTTGTGAGGAGGGAAGCAGCCCCTGGTAAGTTAATTACATGCATGTACTTTCAGCTGGATGCTCCTGGAAGGCATTTGTGGGACACATTATCCCTGACAGGAGTTGGCACCATACACGGGCAGGCGGTGGGGAATGAGAGAGCTGCTCGGTTTTGTAGTTCAGCAGCATGGTGTCTCCTAGTTGGTGCAGGAGTAGAGCAAAAGATGCTCCTGAGAGCTGCTTTTTCTTGCAGTTTGCATACCAAACTGAACTGCTATCTCTGATTTCAATTATCTTTTTTTGTTTTTAATGATACCTGTAGATAAAGGATAAGGCACATTCCCATATTAGAGGAATTCTGCAGTGTATGTTCCAGAGCTATAAAGTTTCTTAAAAGCTTTGGGCCACTTGCCTTGTGAAATCTGAACTTCAGTAAAAGTTGAATGCAGGAACTACTCAGCATTCCTTTTTTCAGTTGTTTTTGCTCTGTTTATTTGTTCCTTCAAATGTTGCATTTTGGATGCTGTTTAACTTTTAACCTCCATGGGGTATACTGGTGTTTAAACGGCCCAGCTTGCTTAATAGGAGGGGAAAAGAAGAAAGAAGAGAATGAGCTTGAACAGCAGAGCAGGCATGAAGACAATAAATTTAGCTGACTTCTGGAATTGCAGCTATAATGTTGTGGAATTTGATACAGATGGAAAATAGGAGTTGAAAAGTGCAAAATTTCCAGTGTGGGTGCCATTTTGGGTAGGCTGTGTGGGTGGAGAATGGTGCTAAATGCCAAGCAGGGAAGTAGAATGGAGAGAATCTTTCCAACTAGTAACAGACAGCTAGAAGTGAAGGGGGAGGGGGTTGGAGAAGTGGTTTAAATGTCCCAGTGCAGCTGTTTTGTAATAAATCACTAATACTTGTGGGTAAAGCTCAGCTCATCAGTTTTTGCTACTTCCTTGTCCATGGAATTCTTTTCCACATTAGTTTCATTATTTTTATGGTAGCGCTGGTTAATGTGCTACTGTATGTACCGGATGGTTCATGAGATTCTGAATTTTTTTTGGTCAGACTGCATGACATATAGGAGAGAAAAATTGGTCTTGACTGTTTTGGGTAGCTGTTATTCTTCAGTATGAAAGTAGCATTATTTTTAAGAGTGAAGTGCTGTTCCTTGACAGGACATGCAATACCAGTGTTAGTGGACATCTCTGCTTCTTCTGCTTTGGTTTCAGATTCTCAGACCAAGTTCTGATGCTTTGTTCTGGCATCAGGCCCAGATCCAGGAGCAGACATTTTCATTCGATGCAGATGTACTTCCTGTGTGTTCATGTGACTCTCCTTTAAAAAAAAGAGAAAAGAAGACTTTTCTTCCAGTAACTTTTAAGAGGCAGTTCCCTGCCTTGAGAGAGCATGACAATACTTACGTTGTTTGGTACAGAAGAAAAGGTGAAGGACAAAATTGTTCTGCTTGATTGTCACTAAGTATTTGAGAGTGTTCTTGCCTACCTGTCAGTTAAAGGTGGATTTGTTGTTCAAGACAGACTCATGCTCCTTTGATGATGGAAGTCCTTTGTAATGAATGGCCCAACATTTTTGTTCTCTCATGCATTCCTGTCCTTTAGGAGAGATTACAAGAATCCCACACAGTAACATTTAAAAATCTGCTTTCAGCTACAGCCAGAAAATAAGGCTGTGCTCCATGTATTGCACAGCAAAAGTGGAAATGACGCAGTTCAGCAGGTTCCCAAGTGCATTGATGGTTGACTTCAGAGGGAATCACACTGCAATGCACGTGGTAATTATTTCAGTGAAAGAAGCACACAGTCTTGTGAATGAAATTTAGTATTTAAGAGCAATGTTTGGTGTGAGGTAATAATTGGGAAGTCATTTGGGGTGCAAAAGCAGTGAAAATAGGATGGGTCTTTATACAATTGGAAAGTATTGTTCACAAATACTATTAACATCAAGTATTACTTTCACTGAATTTTAAATTATAACTATCCAGCTTGGAGAAGGGAGGTTGTTTTTTCCCTTATCCTATATGTATTTAAAAGTTTGGAATTCAGTTCTGGTGCTTGCAAGTTTTCCTGCTGCAGCTGGAAGAGAGATGTCATAATGCTGATTAACACAACTGGTTGTGTTCTGAAATCATAGCCCAAACAAAGGGAAATGCATAGTTTTACCACCTCTCCTAGCTGCTGTCACAACAAAAACTGCCTCAGACACATCTGTGAGTCAGAATTCTTGTAGCTTGCTGCAGCCCGGTGATAGTAATTTGCCTCTTACTTTACCTGTAACCTTTCCGGCTGTTCTCAACCTCTGCTTTGTCTCTCTTAATGTGAGCAGACAGCGGAAGTGAAACTAAGCTGTCTCTTACTGTCCTCTTCCAACCCAGCTATTCTGAAAAGAGGGCAACCAGTCAGAAAACTACTCTGTTCCTCTGTACTTGGGCACAACATTTGGGTAGACAGTAAATCATAAAAGGACTCTCTTTTTCTCTGAACTGGTAAGTAAGCAGGTCATAAGCTACATAAGCAGGAACTGGACTGAAGAAAATCAAAGGTCATGATGTTTCTTAAATGCAGTGGAGATTCTTACACAAGCTGTTTTGCTGAAGGATAGTAATGTGGTTTATTTAAATTAGGTTTCTTTCTTATGATTTCACAGACAGTTGTGTCCTTCATGGGGCCTCTGTTGTTGCATTAGAGTTTTACTTTTCAGAACATAATTTGCTGTTGATTTTTAATGCCCTCTAAAAAGCACAGACTCTCAGCTTATTATTTTCAAATGAGCCAACGATTTTGACTCTTTCCTTTTTTGGTTGTCTGTCTTAGATCCTCTGGAGGGTCTGAAACAAGAGCTGAATTACCTATTTTGCAGAGATATTTCAAGAGATAAGAGATAGTTGCAGAAGAATTGCATCTTTGCATTGATTATTGTAATGGTAGAATACCTAATTAAACATGCAGACAATAGTCTCTAATAAGTGAAAAAAAAAAGTCCACCCTGCAGTATATTTAGACATCAGTAAGAAATTAAATGTGTTAACAACAGGAGAAACAAATGGTCTGTGGTTAATTCAATCACTTCCTTTGCTACAAAAGGGCAACCATCAAGTTTTCAAAGACTTAGTCAGATGTGACGGGGACAACCCCTAAGCAATAGCAGCAGGAACATCCACTGCTAATCATTCTCCTTTGCCAGTGTTTATTCCGGTCCTGCAATTTCTCTGCTCACAAAATGGAAATATGAAAGACTGTTTTGTTTGAGCAAGGACAGTCAAACTAAATGTTCGAAAGCACAGCTCCTGAAACTTCTTACAGATTTAAATTTTCATTTAAAATATTCTGTAATAAAATGCAGCATAAGTAACATAACTAGAAAACCTTGTGCAGAAATTGTCTTTTGGTATCCTATTTATTAAGCACAACCTGTGTCAGGCTGGGGAATGCTGGAACAAGAAATAACTGTTAAAATGCTAAGCACCTTTTACTTTATGAGAATAGTGGGCCAGAATCAGAGAATTCTAGGCAAGTTTTGGTTCCTTAGAATTCAGCATGGTTTCAATTCCAAGTTATACACAGACAGTTAAATTTGAGGTGAAACCAGACTAAAAGAGGAATGTCTTATGGATCTGATTGTGAGTCAGATGAAGAGAGCAGAAAGTTTATAAAAACACAAACCCCATTAATTTTATAATCTAACCCAAAATCTAGAAATGACAGTCCAAGAGCTTGGCCCTGGCTGATCTGAGACAGCTCTAGTCCTGTTTCAGGACTGAGTTTGGTTGTTGAAAATACAGATTAAGAGAGTGCATCAGTGGCATGTTTTTCATATTAAATGGTTTATTCATATTTGATAAGCAGAGTCATTATTTCTTCTTTACCCCACATGCCAGGGCTTTTACCCTGTGTGGATGTTTCACTGCACATTAACTTTTGCACTTAAAAATGTCCTGTTTAAATTTGTGATTTTGTTTAAATTCACATAGTATTATGAACTCACTGTATAGAACTGTTCTTTATCTTTTTAATCTGTTGGAGCATCTCTGCAAACATTTAGCAAAAGAACCCACAACTTCGATTTTTTTTGGAGATATTTAACTCCTAGTAGTGTGTTGAAAATCTTAGTATTGCTCAGCAAACAGTCCTTTGGGGTGTTCTGCTTAGGTTCAGAGACAGCCTGGATTAGGTACTCATTCAGGACTCATCACCTCCAAAAACCTACCTTCCTGAGCAGTTGGTAGAGTCTTTGCTTACTTGGCATCATCAGCAGCATGCAAGAAATTTTGCAGCAAGTAATTGCCCATTCACCAATGGCACACTCTGGAGACACTCAAGAGAAACAGAGCAAAGCTACTAGGTTTTCAAGGTAGAAGGACCAAAAGGTTTAGCTATTAGGAATTCTGGAGCAAAAGTAGCTTCTGTACTACAACAGAAGGTCTACTCATTAAGTGCTCTATCAGCTGGATACAAGTCACATCTGTATGACATTTAATGAAAGCTTTCATAAAAGCCTCTTAATCTAATTGCTAACAAAACATCAGCACTTTCGATAATGGTAAGAGGCTTTCAGTGTAGTATCTATGCACTGCACTAAAAAAAAATGCATTGGTCAGTAATCTCTCTTATGTATAATTTGCTGTATTTCCATCTTGGGGCAGAGTTTTGATCTTTACTCTGTTAAAGTCCTCTACCAGATGTTTGTCTAATTTCCTCTTTTTGGATGTGAGACTCACTTTTGTATTTATTTTATACATGTGTGTGCATTTTTTGTGTCTCCAGTTACATCAAAATGGGCATTTCTGAGAGACTAGTAGCATTTGCAGGATATCTTTTCTTAAGCACTTAGTCTTACCTACAGTTAAAAGTGCTTCATTTTGGTTTGTTTTTTCTTGATTTTTGTTTTTTCTTTTTCCATAAGGCGTAAAAATCTGCAAGGATAACTACTCAAAAAGTGTGAGACGACTAAACTCACATGAAGCAGCAGTGATCATTACATTATTTTTATCTTGTGGATTTTTGGGTTTTGTTTTTGGGGTATTTTTTTCAAGTTGTGTTTCATTTAAAGGCTAGCATACAGAATCTCCAAGTGCAGGTGAAAACACTGAGGGCAACAGACATGAAGTTCATTAGCGCTCCCTTGGGTTAGGATGGCTAGGTTTTTGGTAGAGAGGGGGCCACACAGGTGGCTTCTGTGAGAAGTTGCTGGAGGCTTTCACTGTGTCCAGCAGAGGCAATTCCCAATGGCTCCAAAGTGCTGCTGGCCAAGGCTGGGCCAATTAGAGACGGTGGTAATGCCTCTGTGATAACAGATTTAAGAAGAAATCAAAGCAAAGGTTGGGGTACGGTTTTAATTCCAGACAGAGAAGAGCAGAGTGAGAACATGTGAGACAAACAACTGTGCAGACACCAAGGTCAGTGCAGATGCAGGGGCAAGAAGCGTTCCAGGTGCCAGAGCCGAGATTCCTCTGTAGGCTGTGGTGCAGCCCATGGTGAGGCAGCTGTGCCCCTGCAGCCTATGGGGATCCACCGGGGATGCAGAGATCCACCTGCAGCCCGGGAGGAGACCCAGGCCAGAGCAGGTAGATGCCTGAGAGAGGCTGCGACCCCCGTGGAGAGAGGGAGCCCTGCTCCCATGCTGGAGCAGCCTGTCCTTGAAGGACTGGACCCCATGGACGAGTGATCCATGCAGCAGCAGTCTGGGGAGGAATGTTGCCTGTGGGATGGACTCTGGCTGCAGCAGTTTGCAAAGAGCTGTTGCTCGTGAGATGGAAGAAGACAAGTTCATGGAGAGCTGTCTTCCCATGGGAGAGATTCCATGAAGTAGCAGAGGAACAACTCCTCTCCCTGAGCAGTGGGAGAAGCCTTGGGTGATGAACTGACCATAACCCCACTCCATGTCTCCTGCTGGGGTAGGAAACCAAGCTGGGAAGGAGGAAGGGGTGAGGGGATGGTGTTTTTAAGGGCTTATTTTATTTCTCATTATCCTGCTCTGATTTTGTTAGCGATAAATTCACTTTACATCTCTAAGCTGAGCCTGTTTTGCCCATGATGGTGTTTAATAAGTGATGTCTCCTGGTCCTTACCTCAACATGTGGACCCTTTGTTAATTTTTTTCTCCTCTGCCCAGCTGCAGAGGGGGTGAGTGAGTGGCTTTCATGGGTACCTGGCATCTGGCCTGGGTCAACCCCCAACAAGTATCAAATCATTATGATCTATACACTCTTCCAAAGAACTTTTTCTGTCAAGTGAGTAATGAGTTTGCAAGAAGTGTGCTAAGTGCAGCATAACCCATAAACATGGTTCAGTTAAAAGGAGGTATATTGTATAAAAGCATACATTTTACTTGAGTATTTATAAATATATTAATTTAGCAGATTAAATTCCTTTAGTGGCCTATTTGTAATAGCTTATCTTCTATGTTATTGCTGTTTGTATTATTAACAGACTGTCTCTACACCTGAGCTCATAGCCTCTGTGGTACACTGAGTGAGAGTCTGCATCAACCAGCAGCAGGAGTGAGATTGATAACCCATTCTCTCTCTTATAATTTTTGGACATTTACCACCATAAACTAAGTTTGGCAAGCACCTCAGATAGAAGTCCTGGCCTTTTGGCCAGTAGACTTTCAAATAAGCCCCCCAGGATCTGTAATCCACATTACATAGACCATTAATGAATGGAAGATTTCTTTTCAGAAGCAGAAAATAGTAGCAGCTGCGTAGGAATATATTTTTACTCTACTAGAGATTCAAAGCATGCTTTCAATGCCCAAGTATGTTTTCCTGTTTGTATTTTGATTTCTATAATTTATTTATGTGCTTTTGAAATTAGCTTGTGCATAGTTTTCTCCATGAACTGAGCCACTAAGTACTTGGGTCAAACTGCTTCCTGCTAGAAACTATTTCATAATGAATGCATAATTTTCAGGATAGATATTTACAAATTAGCAAACAAATATTTAAAATATTTTAAAACTCTTAATTGCTTTTGGAAATCTACTCTCTGTAATTGTGAGTTATGATCTTGAATGATAGAAGTTGGTAACAGTAATCTACTGAAAATAAGTGTAGGTCATATTTTAAAACATTGATAAATTATATATATGTGGTATTTTGGAAACTCAGAGAACCTTAAAATATCTGACAGCTGTGGAAATCTTAGGGTTTCTTTAACCACATATGTTGGTCCATATTGCTTGTTAGAGATTATAGTCATTGTATACTCATGTTCTAAAAATATTCACCAGTCTGGTAATGTGGCTTCATGAGGGTCTTGACTTATTTTGAAAGATGCCTGTGGTAAGTTCTCAAGGGGACCCCAGGTTCCCTGTACAGGTACGCTGTTTATAGAAAGTCATGTTTGGGTGTTACAAGCTAACAAGGTGTAAAACAACTTTAATGTACTCCAACTATGTTCATAAACTTAGAATGGGCTACTTTGACGCAGGAAATCACTGATGCATTTGCAGGATTGACATCTAGGGGAAACAAGAAAATTGGAAACGTGTGGTAAACATAGCTCTAGCACTTTGCTAGATTTTTCTTGTAAAAATTAATATGTCAGCGTGATTTACAGTGAATTGAATGTTGCCAATCTCTCCTGGTCATCCAGTAAAACAAAGCATGTACGTGTCTGTATGACAGAGATGAGTGAAGGAGTGTTGCAGGCCATACCACCAAACCCAAAACTGCAACATGGCAAGTAATTTCAGTGCTAAAGTCTTTGCTTCTTTCAAGGACTACGTGCTGTCCCTGTTATCTTAAGCATAATAGGGCCTGGAATCCACAACTGATCCTTTTCCAATAAAAATGTCCCTTTGTCTCTTCTTTGGGAATGTCGTAAGGAAGTATTCTGTGTATAAAAGGACTTCCATATTTAAGCAGGAAGAGAAGTACAAGTTTGTATACAAGGATGGAATTAACTGCGAACCTTCCTTTCCTCTCTTCCCTCCTTTTGTTTTTTTTAACTCTGTAGCTGGCATCAAAATGACAACAAAAAGAGAATGGGAATTTAAGGCATTCGTGCATGTCCTTTGTATGTTAACAAGACAAATATCAGGGTGATTTGGAATCTGTGTTCAGTCTTTAGTGCTCTTATGAAGCTGCTAACAAAGGGCTTCTTTTTGTTTTGCTGCAGTGTAATTTTAATGCTGCGGACAGACTTAGTTGCTGAAATTCAACCTCTGGTTATTCACAGAGCAGAAATAACAGACAGCTGCAGTTGCATTTTCTTGAGAGTGTTCCAGAAGCTATACTTCTCCCAGACCTTTGGGGACCGCTTACTGAGGAATGTGAAGAACTTGGTGTCAGTATTGACACAATCCTTGAACTGTTTTCTAAGGTTATGCAAAATCTCCTGGCTGCATTGTCATAGCAGCCACCACTCACTGACCACCAGTTTTACATACAGCAGCTTTTTCTTTCAGATTGGGACTAGTGACCTGTGGGTAGGAATGATTTTTATGCAAGTATTGACGTACTTATCTAAAAGCTAATTTTATTAGAATATAATTGGTGGCAGCAGTCTAGGAAGGTAATTTCATGCTTAATTTTGACAGTGAAGTTAGGTGCCTGTTTCTCTTGAGTAAGTGTGGGAGTTGGGCTCATTAAGTTAGTTTTTTGAATTGCAATAAACAAGTAAAAAATATATGAATCTTCTTAAATATGTGCACTGTACAAGTCTCTAGTGATTGTGAGTAAAGCTAGAGCATGAACAAGTTACCAAGTACCTATCTATACTTACATACCTGTCAGCACTTTAACTCCTTTACAGTAAGTAGATGTGCAGCTTATGAGGACTGGGAGACCTTTAAATATAGGTGTATATATCAGCATATTTTTATACACTTTAGACCTAATAATTCCACTTTTGTTTTAGCGCGGGTTCTTAAATTTTGATCTTAAATAGATAGTGTACAGCTATTTATGCTTATGGTACTATGCAAATGTTTCATTTATTTAATAAAAAATTCAATTGAACCCATTTTACCAATATTTATGGATTTAAGAGCTCCTGGGGATAATAGGTGAAGAAAGGAGAAATTAAGGTTTTACAGTAGTCCTGTTCCTTCTTGAGCCCTTTCATTATTATCTATATTAGTCTATCATAAGTATCCTTTTATGTATTCCAGCTCTTAATGACTCATTCGGAACATAAAAAATAAAACTTCCATTTATGTAGACAACTGAGTAATTTCTGAAACTTTTAAGGGTTTGGAATTGTCTACCAGTGTGGTGAATTTCCATGTGATGTGTATTTCTATTCCCTTTATTTTTTTTTTTGGTGAATGAGTATGCTTTGGTTCCTCTGTAACATTTACAGGAACAGGAAGCAACAATGCTGTTAGTACTCTGAGCCTGGATTTTTGTTTTGTTCCCGGCAGAATTCCTAACCTTGGGAGTGAGTATTTCATTTGGCAATATGAAAAGCTTTACCTCCTTGAAAAAGGAGCTACTTGCAGCACCCTATAAGGAAATGAGTTCTTTCTGGTTGAGCAACAAGTTTTTGCTAATAGGGACTGTTATTCCTATCTCCTGGAACATGCAAATTTAACAACTTTAAACATTTTTCACAGCACTTCTGTGTATCTAGAGATGTTAGGCTGCTCTTAATTTGAAAATTTATGGATCAAACTGTAGCAGAATAGGAAGCAAATCAAACAACAAGAGTATTTTATTATTGCCTCTATAAAACAAAACTGTCAAGCCGAGACAGAGTTTAAAATGTTCATTTCTAAAGCAGTTAGGTTTTAATTAGTGAAAGAACCTAGTGACTTACATTGCCACTTATTTATCAGTAGTTATTTACTCTACTAAACTTGCATAGATACATTTTGTTAGACTGCCACTTCAATTCTAATTCAGTGTTTTCAGTTTTTCAAGTTTGACTTTATTTTTAAAGTGTATTTCAAACAGTATTGATAACAAAAATGTTTTGAAAATGAAAGTTTTCTGTCAGAATCTGTTCCATCTATGTAATAAAAATAATATATTAAAGATTTTATTTACTGAAATTCCATTCCGTCCTTTAGTACAGCAGTTTTTGAGCAACATCCCTGTAAATATATTTCATTCTGGGGAGGTTCTGAAATCCTTTTTGTCTCTCCAGCCTTGTAATATTTGTTCTTTGCCCCAAACTCAAAAGATTTTAAAAAATATATTAAAAATATTTTTTTAAAAAAAATCCCCCTGAATCATCCTTTGTTGGACAGTGACTCCATAGTTCTGGTTTTTCCCATTTAAAAATTACTAAGGACCATATCATACTGTCCATTGCAAAGGACACTGCTGCACTTTCAGAAACCATGGCTAATTTTTGTGGTAAGAGGAAGGAAATAGCAACCTATGAAGCATTCTGTCTTACTTAGTAGGAGTCATACCACATTTTCTCAGGGTAGGGAATCCCGTGTGACTTGGGGAAAAAAAGAAAAAAAAAAGAAAAAAAAAAAAAGAAAAAAAAAAAAGAAAAAAAAAGAAAAAAAAAGTAGATTCTTGCCCACTTATACATGGAGCAGCATTTTCTCTCCTAATTTTATTACATGCTTTTTTAATGCCTGATGTAGTTACCTTTGCTCTGAGGAGCCAGTTCATTCTTGAAACTGATTATTTAAAAAGGCAGCTTCAACCAAAAATCTGTGATAGTTGAGTTGCCTAGGGCTGCGTTGGAATGTCTGTTCTGAAACAAAGAAATTAACCCAATATAGAGGTTGAGGCGGGAACTTAGAGACTTTAAGAGTCAGGTGGGTACAGAGCCCATATTTCCTAAGCAAGGTACCTTACAGGGCAGAAGTTCTGTGATGCACATCATATCCTAAGCCACAGTCTGGGTCTCAAACTCTGCTCTCAGCATGGCTGGCTCACCACGTTAGAAGCCTGCAAAAACATGCTAAATGACAGCTTCCATGCTTCATAGCTCTGCATGTCTAGTTTGTGGTGGTTTCAAACCAGTTTGCTTTGACAGGACTACCCCATATAAAGTAATTTTGTAGTAATTCAGTGAATTTTTGGAGGTTATCATGCGCATGTATCTGCAGCCTCATGGGCTCTCTCACTCCCTTTCTCCATTAAAAGGAGATATTATAAAGTTTGTAGGTTTTTATTTACTCATTTTTTACATCCTTTCTATGTTGATATGAACAATGGTTTTTCCTCATGGAATGTGATTCAGCAGAGCAGTCAACCATTTCTTTAGCTTTAAAGTCGTTTAAATGGACTCTGGGCTAAAAAGAACTCATTCCCAGCCTGTCTCTATAAACAATTGCTTCAGGCCAAAACCTGACTTTCCTTTCTTGAAGGAGCCCAGGGGAGGGATCCTTGTTTAGTCAGATGTGATACACAATTACGCAAGGATGCTCATTCTTCTCCCTCCTCAGCTGAGTTCAGTGCTGACTGACCATAAGACTTTCTGTGTTCAGTGCTGTACCACAGGCTGTCGTGTTTTGGGCATGGTTGTGTTCCCCATAAAATGAAATGGGAATCCCATAGTGCCAAACATTTAAGTTGTTGCTGAAAATGGGTCCTCAATTGTCCTGTTGATAATATAAATAAAACTAAAGCCATGTTGGTGTCATGAGCCATTTTGTCTTGCCTTTCTTTTGCAGTCTGGTGGCTACTAAATTTTACTTATTGGGTGAAATGTCCTAATAGAACACACTGCTTTTTTTTTAATTTAAACTTCTTTTTTGTAAATTCACCGCATTTTTTTTTTTTTTTATGTTGATATGCACACTGGATGAAGCAAACGGCTGCTTGAAGTACTTGTTAAAGTCTCTATGATATCAGCAAATGACCTAAGTGTAACTTTGGGAAGTTTTTTGCATGACTTCCAGGAGCTGTAGGGCAACTGAAGTAATAAGTGATTATGACTCATAAAGAATAAAAGGAGCCGAAATGGGAAATTACGGGAAAGAGCATAAGCTCTGGCTTTTCCCTGCTGTGATTTCAGGGCTA
Organism: Hirundo rustica; assembly: GCF_015227805.2. Lineage (NCBI taxonomy): Eukaryota > Metazoa > Chordata > Aves > Passeriformes > Hirundinidae > Hirundo > Hirundo rustica. The sequence goes on along the minus strand of NC_053451.1, from coordinate 19,178,348 downwards.
TTTTTATTGGAGACAAGGGAACTTTTACATGCCTGGAGAGAAGGCAAAATAAACCGGGATGTCGATATCCTTAGAGAAAAAGGTGGTATGAATGAAGTAAGGAAGTAAGTCACTACTAATCTCCAAATTCTGGCACAGGAAGAACCAGGAATTTTCTTTTAATTTTTTTTTTTTTTTTTTCTTACCCTTCTCTTTTCCATTGACCCTCCCCCCTCCTCTCAATAATCAAGTGCACTAAGTTTAGGGTGCATCCATACTGTTTTCAGGATCTCAACAGTTGAAGCTATTGCTAATTTGCAACCAAACTCTTCAGACTGGAGCTAGTGAAGGAGATCAAGCTGCCCTCAATAGGACTGGGCTGTGAAACCTCCTATTTTACTGTAACTGGGGTGAAAGATGCAAAATGTTATGAGCAGTGTTTTCCTGAGCTTTGTGTTACTAAGAGAGAAATGCCTGCATATGCAGAAGCTTTCCTGGAAATTAGGTTAAATAAAGACATTACTATTCTCAACAAAACAAGCATGGTAATAACAAAAGCAAGCTAGATGTAATTTCTCATTAATATAACATGCCTTCCTTTCCAGCATCTGTCAGATTTTCAGAAAGCTCTTTTTTGAGATGGGCAGAACTCATAGCTGCTGAATTCAAGGTGGATGTTTGTGCTTGTGTATCTGTGGAGGCCTAACAGACAAGAAAGATTTGATCATTTGAAAGACCAAAAAATAAAAATATATTTTAAGGAACCTCATAAGATAAATCCTTGTGTTACAAAAGCTCTCTCCCTATTCCTCCCTGTGAAAGCAGCAAAAACACCTATACCTACAGCTGCCCTCTGTGTCACTTGTGTTAGCATAACTCAAGCACACCCACAAAGGCACACAAAGCTATTTTGCTTTGTGCTGGAATAGTGCCATCCAGGCATAACAGCCAAAAGGAAAAATTCCTTTCAGCAACATTCGTTGCCCTAAGCCAAAAACAAAACAGAAAGATGTGCTTCTCTCTTTCACGCTTGTGAAGCTGGAGACAGTGCCAACATAAACCGTGACTGATGCTCTGAAATGGTGCAAGCCCATGTCACTATTTCAAATTCAGTGAATTTTAAATATGTAAATTGTATATGAATTTGAATTGAAATATGTAAATTGAATCATGTAAACCTGAGTTAACATTAACTGACTTTCTTGTAAGTTAAAGCTTTTTAAAATAGTTTAAATCTTTTGGGCAACGGAGCTGGTGAAGGGTCAGGAACACAAGTCCACGAGGAGCAGCTGAGAGAGCTGGGCGTGTTTAGCCTGGAGAAAAGGAGGCTCACAGGGGACCTTAACACTGTCTCCAACCTCCTGAAAAGTTGTTTCCATGTGAGGGTTGGCCTCTTCTCCCAGGCAACAGGTCACAGGACAACTGGAAACGTGCATAAGCTGCACCAAGGGAAGTTCAGTTTGGACAGCAGGAAGAATTTCTTCCCTGAAAGGATTGTCAGACATTGGGAAGGGTTGCCCAGGACAGTGGGGGAGTCACCATCACTGGAAGTATTCAGGAAACAACCAGACATGACACTTAGTGCCGTGCTTTTGTTGACAAGGTGGTGTTCAGTTGAAGGTTGGACTTGATGATCTTGAAGATCTTTCCCAACCTTAATGATTCTATTATTTCACATTGTGTTATTATACTTGCTAAAAATGATAATTTCATAACTATGGTATGTCACAAGCTCAAAGTAGCCTGTACCTCAGCTACTATGCCTTTCTTGATTACTTCCATGTAAAGCTTTAAAAGGGAAATGAGATTACACTGTACGAAGGAAAACTGCTTACCTTAAGTTAGTGGGGCCTGTAATTTTCACTCAGAGGTAAGGGGCTTGAGGAAAGGGGCTTCAATTTATCTGCACTGTTTACCAATGAAGAAACATGAGAGAGATGCATGCTCTTGTATCTGAAGAGAAGTCAAAAGAGCAGCTAATTTGAGGAAAATTAAAATCAGTTGGGACAGAGAATTTTAAACTGTATCTGTACTTGGAGACTGATTACCTCAACTTCTAGATCTGGATGAACAATAGCCTTGTAGCTGCAGTGAGGTGCACACACACCAGCCAAGCTTCACATAGCCTGACAAATCAAAAATGCAAGCACATAATCAAATAAAAGCCATAACTTTGATCCAGTTTATTGGCCTGAATAATGGGTGGCTCAGGACCTTGGAGTTTAAAAGTTTGTATATGTGTAATTGGTATGCAACCCAAATAAATACTGTAGCTGAATGCCAGGGAGTCAGATTTTAAAAGGACCCTGGTACCATGTCAGCTGTGCCTAATCATCTAATTATGAGAGTAATGCACAGATACCACTAAGAATGTGGACACAGATGCTCATCATCACCTTTAAACACCAGTGAGGAAAGATTAAGGGTGGCATAAAGCAGGGGATTTTGATTTGGAATGCTGGTGTAGGGCCAACAGTTGTGTATCAGGAAATGTAGCATTGGGGTCAATAACACAAAGTAGTAACAAAAACATATAAGCTGATTTCAGAAAGGAATTAGAAAATATTTTAATTCATACATTTAGAAATGTAAAGTACAATACTTCACAGTGAGAACTATTAAATTTACCAAATCAGAGCTAGTATGTCTGTGATCCATGTACGGCTCACTAAAAAGAGTGAGCCTTTTGTCAAGGCTCTCCCTTGACAAAGTCAGAGCTGTCTGCTTTTTCTTTGCAGAGCATTTTTAGGCTGACTACGCTAAGGACAAAACCCAAGAAAGTTAAAAAATTATATTTATTCTCCAAGAAGTCACCATATCACTAAGGAGAATGAAAATGCAGATGCCTTTGTTCATTATTAGCAAAAGATTTACAAATTTGGTTCAGCTTTAGACCCTTATGCCATTTTCAACTTCCTTGATTTTCTTCTCCAAAACAAGACAAAATTACATATATAGAGTTTTTGTATCACAGAAACCATCCCTCTTGGTTTGATTTCTTCCATAATATAGAACCTGCATTTTCCCAAGACCTAATTTTTTAAAAAAAATTTGTAAAACCATCCGAAGGCCAACACCAGAGAATGCAGCCTCTACAATCAGTGTGTCCGCTGAGGGTCTGACCTCTCCTTTTCAAACCAGACACTATGTCCCATATAACAGCACATTTTGGTACGAGCTGCCAGCTTGTTAGAAGCACCACAGCTTTTCTAACACAGAGTTGCCCAGAGGCCATAAAACAACAGAGGCCACCACTGTAGTTTAAATGATGACTTCCACCTGGGGCCACTGTAGAAGACCAAGAGTCAGATGCAGTCTTATTCCTCTTTTGCTCTGCTAAACTAACCACTCTCTGAGCTGTTTTAGATAATGTGACAGAGTAACGAAGATGTTGTGCTGTGGGTTCTAGTAGGAAGGTAGAGAGGAAGACTTGCAGGGGGAGGAAAACAAGATAATTTCTTTAAGTCCCTCCTCCTAGCTATACATTCTTGTTGTTTCTTATATTGAAATAGTCCAGAAGCAGTATGAGTGCTTGGCAAACTCATGCAAATATCAATTATTCTGTTTGGAGAAAATCCAAACAAAAGTTCATTGGTGAAAAGCATGCAAGCACATTTTGTTTTACAGGTGTTTTAGATCACCCCATGGTTCCACCTCTTGCTGATGTTATTCTAATAAAGGCATATTCAAACTACTGTCTTTTATGTGCTTCTGCAGATAAGTGAATTTTAGTATGCTCAATGATATACTCCCCACATCAGAAAAACTGCAAAACACTTAAACAGGGCACTATATTGAGGTGAGAGTCAGTCTTTTTTTCCTGCAATTGGCCTAGAATGCACCATGTTTGCAATAATCAACCACCTGCTCCTGTTTTCCTCAGCTGAATCTACCCCAAGCTCAGCTTTAGAAATTTATATAAATAGATTGGTATCCTATTTCTACAGACTGGATATTTGATCTTTCAGGTTTTTTTCTTGTTTCTAACTTTAGTGAAATACTTTTCCTACTAACTTCATGTTGTTCCTTGCTGTTTCTTTCATTTTTCTCTAAGCAGATCTTTAGTTCTACAGTATATGAATGCCAAGAATATTCCCAGTCCCAGAGCATTGATCTCATAAAAGCAAATTTAACTGAGAGAAATGGCAAGAAAAATAATTGATATTTTCTTTTTTTGTTATTACTAGACAAAGTGAAAAATCCATTACTATAATTTTTCTTTTAAGGGCTCTTATTTGCCAGAGACAGAGTTTAGGCTCAAGGCAAATTTTCATTACAAGAATAACTAGCAGACTTCTAGTCTAATATGACTTCTGGGTTCCTTTTTGTAGCTAGTTAATTATGTCAACTTTAATCACTAAAATCCTTTTCAGGGTTACTTATTTCGATGGCAAAAGTTGGTCAGTCAAGCTTGATTACAGTGAAGCCAAGTAGAAGTACATATTCCACAAAGCATCCTGGCCCCGCCCTTGTTGAGTAAAATCCAGTTGGGCTGGGCTTTAATGTGTAGGAAGCTGCTTAGGAAATATGAGAGTGAGGGGATTGTTAACTCCAGTGGAATTTGAGGCTCTAAGCTAGTTTTATTGCGGGTTTTCTTCACAGTGAAATAGACTCAGGGTGGTTTATTCTTTCCCTGTACTAAAGTGAGCTGGGAAAAATTTAGAGCAAATTCAAGTTTACAAAATGCTGAATTTTTGTCATGTTCTTTGCAATTTTTTTCTGAACTCAGTGGTTAAGGAACTTTAATATGTCATTGAACTACTCTCCCTGTTGGGTGAAAAATCTTGGGTATATTTTTGTTTTGCCTTTCTCTTCTAATATATCTAATAGTTCAGACTTATGAAGTATTGATTTTTTTTTTTTTAACGATGTCAAGTAGTATTATTACATTTTCTTTTTGGCTTCGTCAATTATAAAATATTCTTCTTTGAAATGGTAAAGGAAGTTTAGAACAGATAGCAAAAAAAATGGCTAGTTGAAGTTCGACCTTGAAAAATGAGAGATGTGTAATTTATAAGCATTTTCTCTTGAAACACCTTCATTTTTAAAGTATCTAGGGTTAAAATGTCATTTAATCAAATTTCTTGTTTCTTACTAATTTTGGAATATGCTGATTGGAAGTGATAAATCTTGGTTCTTTTTTCAAAAGGTTTTTTTTTTTCAAAATTTGAACAAAAATTAATTGGTTTTGGAAAGAAAAAAAATTTGTGATCACTGTTGTTAATGCTTTTGGCATTTTTAATTTTTCTTTAATAGAATATGGAAGAGAGAGCATACTAGAATTTATCCTTACTTTCAAAGTATCGGATAATTGTCTGTTTATCAGTGTGAACTTCTTGGACCACAGCAATTATTTCATTAGTACTCAAGCTCAGGTTTGATTGTCTTTATATATGGTGTTTTCAGAGATTTGGAGTTATAGGGCTACAACATGCTTAAATATCTTAAATGCAAGCAAGAACCTCACCAACTGTGTTTTGAGCTGTGAGCAGCAATGCTTCTGGAGCAATATGTGACTGTCACATAGCTGCTTAGTTCTTACAGAAGATGCAGCCTTTATTTACATTGCTTTCAGTTTGTATAACATTTTAAAAAAAAATGCCATTAAAAAATAAGCTATCATAAAAAACTAACATAAGGATAGTCATTTCAGTGGCCTAACTGCTTTCTAAGGGGTTCTGGTGACAAATCCTTTCTTTCATTTGTATGAATATGTAGAAGCTTGAGGAAAAAGGTTGTGGTTTTGTTATATCAGACTGTGACAATGAGCATTGGTTAGAGGGAGTATTGTTTAATTAACAAATTTAAAGGGTAATCATTTAAGTCTTTTATGTTTAACTTGATCTATTGTGTCAGTGTGTATCCAAGACATTGAAGTGGGTTTTTTTTAAATCCCTTTTTTTTTTTTTTGTAGAGTACTCGGGCTCAAGGAGTGCTCATGCATAAAGAATTTGTGGTTAATTTCTAGAGTGGTTCTTAGGAATTAACGTGTATGTGCAAATCCTTGCAAGTAGAAATTAATTTGTTGTTGTAGTTTGTTTACTTTTCCTTTCTCTGGGATAAACTTCAGTAACAAGTTTCTGTGCAACTGTGTGTGTGGCCGTAGCAAAGGTTTACAGTTCTTGCCTTACCCTAGGAGTCACGTCAGATGGAAGAAGAGGCAGGAGTCTTGCTAGAAAGAAAAATAAAATGACCTTGTAGTATCAGTACAAATTAATGCTTCATAAATGACTTGCTAAGCAATGTGTGGACAAAGGAAGCTCCACTCAGAAGCTTGTCTTGGTCGCCCAAAGTTAATACTGCTAGAGCAATACAAGTTCATGCACTGGGATAACTAGGGAGGATTCTGGGACTGTGTGGGTTTGCTTCCACTGTTGCCATCTAGACAAGGTGGTGAGCATGGAGCCTAGTTTTTCCATATCTATAATGTGGGAATAATCATCCTCCCCACTGGTAATGCATGTCTTAGGATAAGTAGCTGCTTGTTATGCTGAACATCAGCTGCGACCCATTTTCATTTTGTTTTTTCTGTGATTGATCACAGCAGAAACAGATGTTAGGTCCTAAGCAGAGGGAATAATTTAGGATATGCATCCTTTAGAACACTTTTTGTTAAGCCTGGGAGAACTGGCAATAGTAAATTGAAGCAGCGTTTCAGACCAATAGCACATACTGGGATAAGCTATTCTGTATTTAGAGCAAATAGGTGCATTAGTCCCAGGATATCACGTTTCAAACCATTAAATAAACATAATGAGGTGATGTACTGGTGTAATTACAGCTGGTGACAGGAACGGATTTTGGAATCTGAGCCTGGACACTTACAAGGGCTGTGCCTGAGGCAGCTGAATAGAACCAGCTTCTTAAGACTGTGGTAGGTACATCAACTATCCCTTAAAAGCAACATCAGCAGCTTCTGCTTCCTACCATTGCTGTTCTGTCAAGAAAAGCTACTCTAGTTGAGTAGTACTTCTATATTATTTTGTTCCAACCTATTACAATTGAGGTTTAGCAGTCTTTGCTTCTGAAACTGGAGTGGTCATAGAGTTAAATTTTTTGATCAAAAACCACATTTTCAGTCTTTTGAGAAATGTCCGTCAATGAGATGTCTCTCTAGTAAGCTTTTTTAAATTTTTATTTATTTATTTATTTAATATTAAGAGAACAAAATAAGTCCCAAACAACAAAACAATAAACCACACCTGAATACAGAACTTAGCAATACAGCTTTTCCATTATATGACAATAATGGATATCAAAGATACAGTTGCATACTTGCTCCTGACATGGTACTTTTCCACTCCCAGGCCTGTAAAACTGTTGACTGCATTTTGTCTTTGGGGCTGAGCACATTCTTTCAGTCTCAGTCATAAACTGTATATTGACAAGACGGCTCCGAGAGTACAGATCTGATGGTGAAATAATTTCTAGACTAATTATATGTCATTTCCAATCATTCTCTTTTGGTTTATCATTCCCACATTAGTTTTAAACCTGGAAGGTGAACTTTCTTTAAAGCTGATGACTTGAAGGGATTTTGTGAATGACTGTCTGGAGATTACTCTCCCATAAGAAATTCCTTCATCCTCTTTAAAATTGAACTGTTGCCTAGCACTAGATACATGTGTGTGAGTTTGGTATAAAACTCAAGGGGACATTATTTTTGGATGTTTACATCTATATGTGTGTGTATTCATGCTGCAGAAGAACTGGGGGATTATTATTCATACCACTGTTGTTTCTGCTGGCTTTGACAAAAGAGCAGCTGGTTCTACTAATGAATGTTTAAGGTACCCATTTTTTCTCTCCAGTCTCATCTGTGCTGCAGGGAAATATATTCTGGTGGGAACATTTCATGACACAATTATTCATTAAATGACAATGTAGTTCCCAAGGTATAGTAACTGTTTAATTTCCTTTACGGAGGTCTTTCACTGTCTCCTTCCATAGTCAGCCTCATGAAACATAGGGATGAACAACGATAGGAGTCAAAGCACCTTGAAATTTGGACAGATTCACATCTGAATAGGAATAATTTAGTTTTCTGAATGCAGAGGGGGGGTTGCAAAGATCCCTTGGGATTCCTCTTAACTTGCCACTAGGAAAGTCAGTAGAAAAACTCCTAGACTTTAAGGAAAACCTGTCCATACTAGCCACTTTTTCTTGGTCAGTGTATGCTGTTGAAATGTTTCTGAATCAGTTGACTGGCTGATGCATTAAAAACTGAAACTAATTTCCTTAAAGTCATCTTCTTGAAACTATAACTTTTAGTAATTTAGAGGCTTTTGATTTATATTCTGTGAAAGGAACAGTTACTTACAAATGGTACATTCACACAAAATTTCACTTATTTTAATAAAAAATACCACAAAAACTCCATTGCAATTCCTATAAAGAATAGATCACTGCTTTAATTTCCACAATAATTATAACTTCACAAGTTCAGAAAATCTAGGTTAAGAAATAAACAGTCTAATCTATGTCCAGACTGGAAAAACTATGGGTTTTGACTGTCCTTTCTTATTGATTCATGCTTTCCAGCTTTTCTCCCGAGGACCTCAAATTCTTTCTACTTCATCCCTATACAAAAATATTTAGTTTGGTGAATATTTGCAGAATATTGTGTTACTTATAATAAAGTTTAGAAAATTCAGTGTGCCCTGATACTTACTCCTTCCACTGCAAATTTATTCAGTATCTTTTGAACTTTTATCCTGCTTGATCTTATGAGTCACATTATGGTAGCACTTGTAGGAAATCAAGCGCTGTATTTGGACTAGGAGAACGCCCTCTCTTAAAATGTCTGCCAAGTACAGTGTAGATTTACCTGCTGCGGGAATGTTAGTCATTATTCACTTCTTCTCTCTCTCCCAGCTGCCACTAAAAGCAAAGGATTTATTTATTGTTTGCTTATCTTTGGCATTAAAAGACCACCCCAAAATAATAATAATAATAATAATAATAATAATAATAATAATAATAATAATAATAATAATAAATAAAATAAAAATAATAATAAATAAAAATCTGTCATGAGGGATAGTATAGGCAGTGTACCAGGTCAGTGAATTGGACACAGATGTACCTGTAAGGAGGTACTGGCACTTCCTGCTGTGTTGTGTATCCCACAACAAATCATGGGTGAGAACAATGACACCTTAGCCATCCATTAATTGGATATAACTGATGGAGATGTAAAGTTGAAGCAGTCATTACCGGACTGATAAGCTCCTGAGAAATGCAGGTGGCACAAATAATGCTTTTTGCTTGAATGAATGCCCATGTGCTTTTCAGGTATTTTTGGGTCATCTTTAATTGCCTGCAGCCCTTTTCCATTTTGCCCATTTTTGACAGCCTTGGTAAGGCAGGAGAGCTAGAGGATCTAGTTTCAAGGTTTCTCCTGCAGCTTCTGTGCACCAAGAGACTAGGTGTTGAAGCTGATTAGCATTATCCATGTCTTAACACTTGGAAACAACTTTAATCTTTTTAAAGAATAAAATTTCAAAGCAGATAGCCTTTAAAGATAATAGCACTGATGGAACAATACACATATTTTTTTAATTAACCCATCTCTCTACCTGAAATGATGTAAGAGGAGACTATGGGCTTCTATTACCTGTACTAAGTCTGCAGGATCCACAGGCATCTGTACTGCTTTTATGAACTCAAACTGAAATTAGAGTTAGTAACACTGTGCTGTACAAGCACCTCTCTCTTTTATCATTTTCAGAGCGCTGTAAAAAAATCCATGTTGCTGTAGATCAATGGTAATTTTACCTAGCCCTTTATTTTGCAGTTCAAACATGCATGAAATAGGTAAATACCTATTTTATCCATCCATAAACTGAAGCTAAAAGAGGGAAAAAGCCCAAGCTAGCTCTACTAAAGCAAATGGGAAAGTTCTGTACTGCTTTTAAAGCAAATTGGATATTGTGAGTATATTGTGGCCTGAGGCCATGTAATAAATAGCTTATACAGGTAGGAGTGGAACAAGGGCACCATACTATTCTGTAATAATGTTCTAACTGCTCAAAATCAAAAGTGTAGCATTAAATGTATCATTTGTTAATGTCGTTTTAGCAACACTACAACTGTGCATTTTTTCATGAAGCAAGCCTTTTTTTGTTTTGTTTTGTTTTCTTTCTAATATTTCAGAGATTCATAAAAATATATGGTCAATTTTCGTCCTTGGTACAACTGGAAATTAGGTGTATCTATAGATGGAGTAACATGTCATGCATTTTCACTGGTGTATCAGAGAGCAAAATTTGGCCCTCTTGATTTCAAAACCCCCTTAACTCCTCTTAACTGGAAAAAATTTAATGACCGTGTCTTTATTAATGGTTTTAATGCTGAGCTATAGATTTGTATTAAAAAGTAAATTATTCCTGGCTTCCATTGTGCCATAAAGTAGATATTTAATTTAAAAAAAATAACAAAAACCAACACAACCCCACACATTTTTTCCTTTTTTTTTTTAATTTGTATATTTTTTCATCTGTCTACAATTTTTAAGGGAAGGGACTTTAGGTGGTAAGGAGGATTTTGTGTACATTTTTGACAGCCAAAGTGGGTTGAGCTTTCTGTTCCATCTTTAGAATCCACTGAGGTGCCTGAGGCAACATGAGTAGAAGATGGAAGAAGAATCTTTTCAAAAAGATTCAGAAATAATTTCGATAAGTCTGTATTTCCCTGCTTGACTTGACAGTTTTATTTCTTTATAGAGCCACTGGCTATTGCTGTCTTTGATTCTTCTAACTCAACATACTGCAGTAAAGCATTTAATACCTTACAGGGTCTGAAATTGTTTTTACAAAGGCAAAGCAGGGGAGTGGGGGAGCGGGCAGCAAGGAGCAGCAAATGTGATGGATTTAGTAACAGCTGCAAGTAACCCATTACAGGGCTTTGAGTTTGGTTCCTGTTGCATCCCTGTGGTAATTCAGCTTTAGGCAACACAGGTCTGGAGAGGAGGTGACACGAAAGCCTCAAGGAGGAACAGGGAAACAAGCTGAAGCGGGTTGAGCAGGAAGAAGGCATACATGAAGCAAAAAGAAATTAAGTGTGATAATCCTTGTCTACATCAATACACCTCCTGAGCGTTTTGGTGTTTTGTTGTTGTTAGTGGTGGTGTGGTGTTTTTTTTGTTTGTTTTCTGTGTGTGTGTGTTGGGGGGCGGGTGTGTGTGTTTGGGTTTTTTTCCCCTAAAGACACATATAATTATTTCAGATACCTTATCTGGCTTTTGACACCATGTGTCCTGTTGGAGCCACTCTTATTTCTGGTTGCACATTAGTGTGGGAAGTGTATCAGAGCTGCCAGACTATGGTCCAAAAGTAGGTGGGAAGTATGTGGATAGTCCTGGTTTGTGCAGGGGAGACAGAATAGAAAAAAACAAACAAACAAACAAAAAACCCCACTTCCATCATTAGTTTCAGTATCTGTACCTTCTGAAATCCTTCTTGTAAAACAAACAACAATCCTAGCCCCCTCCAAAAAGAAAAAAAATCCCAAACCAGAAAACCAGCCACATATTAAAACAACAAGCAAACAAAACAGAGAGCATTATTGCCCCAAAACAAACACTTGGAAGTCTTAGGTCAGACAGAGGTGGTTATGGTAACCATTAATTTAATCATAAGCAAAAATAGTGCTGTTTCTATCACATAGTAACTCTTTGTGCCTGCAATTGTTGTTCTCCATATTAGTAAAGAGTTACCCTCCTAAGTGGAGGTAATGAAAGTAAATTTTTTTGTGGTTTCTGGACTCACATTGGAATTTATATATGAGAAAATTTGATGTGGAAGAGAAATGTGTCCATTAGACATTGGGATTTCAAATAATCAAGAGTGAAATTTTATTTTATTCTTCCATCAGCATCAGTATTCTTCAAGAGATGAGGAAAATGAGGAGGTGTACCAAGCTGGCTCTGGGCAGAACAGTGGCATTACTGGCTGTATGGATATTGCTCCTGTGCAGCTTAAATTTGGACATCAGCAGTTTTGACAATGGTAACTGAAATGGAAACGGTCCTTGTGCAGCACTGTGTTGGTGAAATGGTATCAGTGACACAGTTGACAAATGACACAGTTGACAAATGACACAGTTGACAAAGGGTTGCAGTACCAGACCATTCTTATTTTCTTATTCTATATGCTGAGGAGACAAATACTGGACATATCCAAAGCTTTCTGAGGAGTTGCTCCTGTTTCTGAACCTATTGTCTCATTTGCAGTTCTTTAAGAGCTCTGGCAGAGCTCTTAAGGCTTATGGCAGGATGGAAGAGGGAAGAAAACGAAATTCTTACAACAGCAGAACAGGCAGAGGGAGATAGCCTAGGGGAAAGAAGGAAGACGAATATGCCATTTGGGGATTTTGAAGACAAATTGCCCTCCAAGGGAAGTGGTACTCAACACGCTTTGCTCAGTTACTCAAAACTGAGAGCTCTTTTGGAGCTGCAAGCCTAAGTCATGTGCCGGTGCATACAACATGCCTGCCCTGCTGCACTTGCATCTGCTTAGGAGATCACTGCCACTACGTCATCTAACCAAAACATAAAAAAAATGCACCACTGCCAAATAACTGTAAGTTTTGAAATCAGCCCATATCTGCTCAACAGATCATTCTGTATTAACTCAGACCTAATGCACCACATAAAGACATGGCAACACTTCTCTTGGCTTAAAGGCAGTTGTCCATTAGGTAGATCTAGCTATGGATTTAAGTCCAAGACTACAGTATTGGGGCAGTAAATACCTCTGGATTTTTCAATGTCTTGGTAAATCTTTAATTTTTTTTTTCCCCTCTGTAATGTAGGAGTTTGGATTTGTAAGTATGCTAGAAATCAAGATGACAGAAACTTGTGGTTAATTCCTGTTTTGTGGTCTCTCACCAATTCTCTTGGTAATATCCATAGATTCTTCTGCCAAGATCCTAACAATTGCAAGCTTATGAGACTATAAGAAATGGAATCCCTATAGTTAGTCCCCAACTAATCAGGTACCCTAAAGGCATGTAATAGCCAAACTTTAAGATATCAGGGCATTAAAATTCTTGCTATTATTTATTGCTGTCACTGTGTACATATGTGACATAGGGCATGACAGACAAGCTAGCACAAGCTAATGAATTCTGAAAAGTGCTAGAATAAAACTATGGGTACTTCCCTGGTATCTTAGAGCAAACGTAACTATTGAGAAGAAATAAGAAAGCACACTTTTCTTTTAGAGTAGATCTTTGCAGTGAGATCTCTTAGCAGTGAGGGCCTATATATGTGTGTGTGTATGTATATGTATATGTATATGTATATGTATATGTATATGTATATGTATATGTATATGTGTGTGTGTGTGTGTGTGTGTGTGTGTATGTATATATAGTGAGAGATTATATATATATATATATATAAACTATATAACAGCCCAGGGGCTTAATAACCACTTTTGGTACAAGAGATTTGTAAGTGCTGGGGAGGGGTTGGGGGAACATTCTGCTGCCTTTGTTACTTTCCTCTTTCAGAGTTATAACTTTTGAAAATGAAAAAGAATTTTCTCTTTGCTGTAATACTTTTGATATTGGTAGTCTTCAGCAAGAATAATCTTCACGGCTTCATGCACCAGTGAAGTTCTTCATGGCGCTGTGTGTGTGTAATTAGATAATACTGAAATCTTCAGTGTCCATTGCTGGGACACAGAGGATAACTTGTGAGCTTAAAAAGTGCAACAAAGAATAGAACCCTACTACATTAATTGGAGAATTTGACATTTAGATCAAAGGTAAAATGCAGGCAGCAGAAGTGTGAAAAGCTTTTCCTCTGAGACACCAAAGAGAATGAAACTTAATTTGAATCTCTTGATTGTAGTAATGATTTTCAGATTATATTCAGCCTTCTGCACTGTGCAAGGCTTGATATCACTTTTAACCATGCTTGGTTCTGAAGTAGTCTTAAATTAAGGGTCCTACCCAGGGAAAACCGTCTGAACAAGAAGGCTTGAAGGTACTCAGAGATGTTGATTGTCCTGCAGTCTTTCCTGGCAAACAAGGACCAAAATAGAGACAGAAAGTGAATGCTTTGTGGCTTAGAGCAGGAGGAAGTAGAGAGAGAAGTGATAGAAACAAATTAATACAGAATTTTGGAGAGGTGTTGATGCAACTTCTGTTACAGGTACTTGTTTTTAATACTAAAGCATTGGAAGGCAAGGGGGAACTAAGAAAGGGTGGGTGGAAGAAGGAGGACTTGCTGGGTTTTGTGGACAATGGATAAATACTTATTCCTCACAATCTTCACACTTCCTTGTCCTATCTTTTTAGACAAAATTATTAAATGACAGTTACCCAGCTGCTTCAGGAGTGAAATACTGCTAAAGCGGGGGAAGAAAGAGTGGTAGTGACGCACTCACATCTGTTCATCTGGCATGAGAGTGTGACAGCCAGTCTTTCAGCTGCTCCAGTGCAATGGGTGTCTTGGGGTGCTCATGTAGGCTGACTAGTATAAACTTTCCAAAAAAATTGTGAGTGTGTCTGTGCCCATAACTCAAGTTAAAGATTCATTATGAGAGATCTGGTATATTCTTTATTTGGTTATTTTCCCCACCCACAGTGCTAGAGCCTCTGCTGCTTAGGAAATGAAAGTGAGAGTGGCAGGTGAAATGGAAGAGACATTTGATATACCTGACACCTAGTTCATTTTTCATATCTGAAAGTCGCATACATGTTTTGAGTACTGTGCTCTTTGAAAGGTGATTCCTCAGCTAGGCTATTCTAATAACTGCTTCCCACTAAGTATCCACCATGCTCAGCTCCATGGTTTGTACGATATACTTGGAGGTAACAAGTTACACTCTGCTCTGTCTGAAGTGTGAGTAGTAATACGTGGAAATGTCTGCTTTATATAAGGCATGGAGAGTGTTGTGCGAACCACAATAAAAGGTGCTGCTAAAGATGTAAAGCAAAGAACATTTTCAATACTGAACAATACCGTGTTTGCCTGTCAATGAAAATGCTTGCATTTTTTATCTGGACAAGCAGTCTAAAAATAGGAAGAAGTAACAGAGGAAGCCTACTTCACACCACCGAAACAAGCCTCATGTTCCAGGCCTTGATCTTCATGGGAACTTTGACCAGCCTGGTATCTCCTGAGAGGTAAATGAACAAAGGTACAAGCTGCTGAGAAGCATTCATGGTAATTTCCTGCTGCAGCTGCTGACGGCCCTGACAAAGTGTCTCTCTTTGTTGGGCCTGATGCTTACAAGTGAGGAAGAACTTGCAAATCTGTTAAGGTAGAGGCAACCTTGGCTGCACTGAGCACAGGATGCTGGAATTCAAGCTCCTGAGAAAATGAAATAAGGCATATAGCAGGATTACAATCCCTGGACTGTAGAAGAGCAGATTTTGGCCTCTTTAGGAGTCTCCTTGGAAGATTGCTGTGGGCTACAGTCCAAGAGAGATGCCTGGGTGGTTTGTTTTGTTTTCCTCTTAAGGGTTGCATCCTCCAAGTTCAAGAGCAGTTCAACTCAACATGCAGGAAATTGAAGCAAACGTGGTAGGAGACGTGTAGATGAACAACGATCTTCTGATGCAATTAGATATAAAAAAAGAAGCATACACAGGATGCAAAAGGTCAAGTGATCTAACTGGATGTGCAGGGACAGGGTTAAGAATGCCAGAACCAATGCAGCATTCAGTCTAGCGAGGGATTTAAAAGTTACAAGGGCTTCCTACAGGTCTATCAGCAGCACAGGAGGGATCAAGAAAAACATGGGCTCAGTGTTGAATGGGAAAGGGGACTTGATGACAAGTAGCATGGAAAAGACTGACATGCTCAATGCCTTCTTTGCTTTGATCTCTACTAGTAAGACTTGCCTTCACAAAGGCCCCTGAGACCCGTGGGAAAGTCTAGAAGAAGGAAGACTTAGCTTAGGGGATGAGAATCAGGTTAGGGAATTTTAAATGTCCCTTGTCAAGCACCAACCCGTGTGTCTGGATGGGATACACTCATGTGTGCTCAGGAAATTGGCTGATGTCATTGTATGGCTACTTTTGATCTTTGGAGAGTTGTGCTGATAGAGGAAGGTTCCTGAGGACTGGAAACAAGTAAATAATGTGACTGTCTTCAAGAAGAGTATGAAGGAAGAACTGGGAAACGACAGGCCAGTTGGCTTTATCTTGATCCCTGGGAAGGTATGGAGCAAATAATTCTGGAAACCACTTCCAAACACAGCAAGAATAAGTAGAGGATCAGATTAGTCTGTGTGAATTTATGAAGGGAAGATTATCCCTGAATTGTATTACAGCTTTCTGCATGAAATGAGTGATTGTGGTTAGTGATGGTGTGATGCAAGTAGATGATCAGTGCATGCTTATCTTCACTTTAGTAATGTTTTCAACACTGTCTTACAAAACATCCTCATAGAAAAACCAATGGAGGATAAACCAGATAAGTGAGTGAATAGGGAGATAAAATGAAATCTGCTCGAATTGTAAGGCTCAATGTCTTGTGGTCAAAGGCATTAAGTTCCATCTGGAGATCAGTCACTAGTGCTGTACCCTAAAGGTCAATACTGTTTAATATCTTCATTAATCATGTGGATGATGGGTCAGAGTGTACCCTCAGGAAGTCACAGATCATACAGGACTGGGAGAAATTGTTGATAGACAAGATAACTATGTTTTTTCCAAAGAGATCTTGACAGGCTGAGCAAAGGCAAACAGCATTGCGGGTTGCATTAGGAAAAGTGTCACGAGCAGGTTGAAGGAGGTGATCCCTTCTCTCTACCCAGCCCTTGTGAGACCATTGCTGGAATGCTGTGTCCATTTCTGTGTTCCCCAGGAAAAGAGAGACATGGACATACGGCAGTGAGTCTCCTGAAGGTCCCCTGTGCCGATTGAGGGACTAGGGCATCAGTCATGGAAGAGATGCAAAAGTTCGGATTATTTGACCTTGTGTGTATCTTATCATTGCACACGAATACCTCTTGGAGGGAGCAGAGGAGATGGAGGCAGATTCTTCACGGTGGTGTCCTGTGGAAGGCCAAGAGGCTGTGAACTGTAATACAGGCAATTCCATTTGAGCCCCATAGAAACAACCCAGCTTTTTTTCTGGCAGAGTGGCTTTTCACAGGCTTAGTTCCCAGCAGTTTGTGGAGTCTGCATCCTTGGAGATGTCCTGTGTCCAGTTAGACTTCATCTCAAGCAAACTTAACTGAATTTACTCTGCTTTGGTCAAGGAGGTTGGACTATAAAATTTCTAGATGAAATTCAATGATTTGTTTTGTTTTGTTTTGTTTTGTTTTGGTGGAAGTCTATGAAACTGAAATATCACCGCTGTAGGAACCAGAATCCCATCGGAGTCTCATGAAAATGATACTAAATTATAGCATTTGAGGACAAAATTATAAATACGACAAAGCAATGTATGTCCCTTACTTTTAATAATGAACAGTTGTCCTGATTTTTCTTTCACTTTGCTGAGTCCCAATGTGTGCCTGTGAATGGACTGGATAGTTTACAGAGTTGGCAGCACTTTGAGGCCAAGAGATAAAAAAATCCCACCCATGAGAGCCATCCTACCTACATCAGGGATTTTTTTCTGATCTAACTTGTAGCTACAAGATAGAAATTCTTATTATGGGCTCTTTCAAGACTGTAAGAGAAGTTTAAAAAAAAAAAAAAAAAGGTTAAAACAATGTATAGCACAGCAGGCTAACTTCTAAAATGTTAAACACTTGATTTTTTTAATGTGCATGTCAGAGACCAAAAAATGCATGTGACACTAATATCAACTGACATGCTAACATTTCAGCCTGTGTGGTCAAACCGGTGATGCTTGTTTTGGGTCTAGTCCTTGGGACTCTTTCTTGTGTGTATAGTTTCCCTTACAAGAGATAGGAAATGGTTACTTGGACAGCTAGCCCATACTTCTGGGTTTTAAATGCTCAGCCACATGTAGAATGAGATATTCCTGCATCTATGGGGGCTTCGATGGGGAAAGGAAGTGGTATTGGAGCCAAACCTCTTCTGTATGACTCCATGAAAACATTGACTGCAAAGAGAAGTATCAAAATGGGACTCTTATTGTCTGGTTCCTTTTAATGTGGGACTCTTCTATGTGTCCAGGCAGAGCTCACTGGGCTTTTCTGTTATTTTTTAACATCTGGAAATTGTAATGGTAATATCTGTGTTTTGGAATAGGTTTTAGATAGGTCAGAGTATGCACTAATAAATTTAGGCCACTCATATTTGGTTCCTTCTTCTGCTGCAGACTTTCAGCTTTGCATTTTCCACCTCTCACAAATATGATCTCTTTTTACATTCCCTTCCTGTACATCGTCCTCATTTGAAACCTCCTACAGGTGTAAGGTAAAAAGGGGAAGGTGAATAGTGGACACCTTTGTGTCATGGGAAAATTCATGTCTCCACCACTGTCCCCAGTGCTTTGGCTCTAAGAAATTTCATTCCCACGTCAAGTTTAAATATTAATGCAAAGTTAGTTTTGCTTGTTACCTGCTCATCTGGCTATTGTTTTGTTTGATCTTTTTGTTCTGGCAAGTCTGATCAGCTGGAATGACAAGACACATTTTCAAGTCTGAGAGGAGCACCTATCCTCTCCACATCCAGTTTTAGGGAACTACTACATACGACTGAACTTATATATTTAGTAACACTGTTTGAGTGACTAATACATGGTTACATATAGGAAATTCCCAGAAATCCAAAACTCCATTTATAAACAATCTCTGTAATTCCATTTTCTCTTGACTGCTGATCATTTGACCTCAACTTTGTCCAAATACCCTGGATAAACCAAATGTGGTTTGGCAGCCAGGCTTCTGCTATATTTAAGCTTGATTCATAACGTGGCAATTGTCCGGTAATGACACGTATCCACTTTTCCATGACGTACTCCAAAAACCCATGGATAAAACATGAGTACATAAATTCTGGGACTCTTTTGCTTCAAATTACAGTGGTAGGAGAAATGAAAGTATTTTTAAGATCACACAAAAAACACATTTTCAGATTACTCAGTTGCAATGGGCTGTGAGGAAGGGAGATGCTTCTTTCCCTAGTGTTCAGTAAGCCTCTTTGGCACAGAAATGCCCGTTTCAGGGAAGAAAACCAAGGAAGGAAAGATGCTCCTGTGTCGTGCAAATGTGTAAGTAGCCAGATCAGAGCAGGTGTCAGGAGCACCTCCAGCAGGGAGGCTGGTGGGAGAAAAGCAAGGGAAGTAAAAACCAGGCCTCAAAGATGGGGGGGAAAAAAAACCCAAACAAACCCAAAAAACCCCAAAAAACCTAACAAACCCCCCCAAAACAACCAACCCAAAAAAACAACCAACAACATTTTGGAGTCCCCAACAAGACTTTACAGGACAAAAACCCAATTAATTGATGGCTAGAAAGGGAGCACTCCTGAAAACAAGCGATCCTTCCTACCAGCAGACAGGCATATTTGGTTATAGTATGTCTATACTGAGATGTTTTTTACATATATCTATTTCATGTTTTGAGCGTATTGTCTTAATAAAGCGTAATCTCCATGTGGTTTATTTTGATAAGTTCAAGTTGCAGGAGAGGTTCAGCAAGATTCACTGGAGTTCTCAGTGATGATAGCAATTTTGAAGTAGGTTTGCAAAAATTCCTTTCCAAGGAAAATTTTGAAATAGGATTGCCAGAATTCCTTTCCAATGAAAATATAATTTTTAAAGTTTGTGGGGACTTTTGCTTGATATAGAACTTATTTTTCTCCTATCTGATGCAGAGATAAAAAATTCTGTGATTATTTGAAATTTGAATACTTTCAGATTAAAACCCTTGTAGAACCTCATCTGTAGCCTAGATTATATTTCCACAAACAAGTAAATGATTGAGAATTTATGGGAAGAATGATTTTTCTGTGGAATGCCACCATTGTGTCAGTTAATGACAAGATCCTGCCTTTCTAAAAGTTTTATTGGCTTACTGGATTTTTTCTCCCTGACTGCTAAAGAAATTCCTGCTGATGACAAATTGTCTTTGTATGAAGTGTGAACCAGAATCCCTCTGACTAGTTGTGGTTAACAAAATTCCCAGCACTATTTTTGCAATAACAATGTTTACCAGAAAATTCAGTCCAAATTTCTATTAACTTTAGGTATGTTTTCCTAATGAATTTACTGTCTTAATTCCCCTATATTCTTAATTCAATTTTTAATGGAATCTAATATGATTCCTTTTATATTGCCTAAAAACTTAGAACTTTTTAATTTTTTTTTTTTTTTTAAGTAAAACACAGATTAAAACAAGCTCAGACTCAGACTGCATCTTCACTTCATGACTTCAAAGCTGTGACAGTTCACATCATTTAATGCTATGGGACCTCAAGTGTTTCTTTATTTTGTGATACCAAATGTATCATTTGGATAATTGGAAAAGATTGACCAGAGTCCTTTTCTAGCCCTGCAGTTGAGAATGAACATTCAACAACTTTGGATGGGGTTAATGTTAAGATTTCTGATTAATTCTGGAGCAAATGGATTAATACCTAAAATTGATTGTTGGGTCTTTGATCTGTCAAAGATGTGATTGGAGAAGTCTCTCATTGTCTTGCTCAGTTAGTGTGTGACCTTTGATAAGTCCTTCCACTTCTCTTTTCTCCACTTTCAGTCTGTAAAGGATGATAACGGTCACCAAATCTCTTAGGTTTATTGTGAAAATTAATGAGCTAATAATTTTAAAGCCCTCTAGCTCATCAAAAGATACTTCAGATTATTTCCCTCCCCTCTTATTAATGATCTAGAAGAAGCTTGAGCTAATTGGTAAGAGGTGAAAATACATCTCCTATTATTAGTTCCAAGAAACATCCACCACATCTAAATCATAAAAAACAAGTACAGATTGTTTGACAAGATTTCCAACACAGGCTATGAATGATCCTTACTGAAATCGCTGAATCATTCTGCACAATGTTCTACATTCTTTAAAAACCCACATTCAGTAAATTACCCTGAAACTCCTATCTTTCTTAAATTAACAAATTAGTTTTATCAGACCATTAATTTAGGCTTTTAAAATTTTTATATGGCCTCTTTAGACTTGTGGGAAGAATTCAATATGCTTGGTCATCCATCATTGATTTCAAAATTCAAAAGTATCAGCCTGAGCTTTAACAGCACCTCATTGGTTTGAACCTCCTTTACCTTAAAGGCCTTAATTTGTTTTAACTGATACATGCTTAGGGAGGAAAATTCACAGTCTCAAGAAAAAGTGATGAAAGGCAACAGAATTGTACAATGGCTTTAGGAAACAATGGATGTGGATAAAGGAAGATAAAGTGGATTTGGACACAGTTCAGTTGGAAGAGACACAGGGCAAATGAAACAAGTACATATGATGCTCCCAATAGCCAAACAAAATAGCTCCCAAAAGCCATAGGTGATATGAATATCTTGCTGTCATTTGTGCCTTTAGAAATCTAAAGATTTGGTTGCTCTCCTCTTGAGTTCAACAGCAAATCTCTTGATTGTTGGAGAAAAATCAAGCTTTGTCATTCCAGGTCCTATGGTATCTCCGTCAGAAAGTCCATCCTTCAAAGTGGGCTGATGCCTTACAGACTGATGTTGTTATTGTGTGTGACATCATTAAAGTTGTTAATGTTGCCAGAGTTGATTGGTTGTCTTTTTAGGGGTAGATACCTGTAGTGTTTTCTGTTAGGGACCTGCTGGTTTTGGAGAATATGTGGTCTTTTTATCTGGCCCAAAACACAAGAGGGAAGACCAGTACAAGTTAAAACTTGCAGCTTCTTTCAGACATTTCTCAATCTCTTTTAAGTATACCTGCTTAGCAAATTTGTATAATTTGCTCTTTAAATCCCTCTGGAATTTGCATGTTGCAGGACAAACATGAGGTTTCCTCTATCTACTTTTACCTTTGTGGAAGCAGTAATATTGGGTATACTCATAGTAGCCTGGTTTGTCACTGTACTGATAGAGAATAGCACGACCACAAAAATGGTACAGTATGGTTGAATCTTGAAACAAAGCCTCTCATTGAATTTTGTTGTTCATATAAATCACTAGTATCTTTTGTTGGTTGAAAACAGTGATGTCTTCCTAGCTGGAAATTCTGTTACATACAATGAAAATGCTGTACTAAGAGCCCTGTAGGAATTAACTCTCATTGGTGTCTTCTTTTCTGTGCATGAGATTATACAATGCTGAATTTCTGCATGAACATTTGCATAGAATCTGGTTTTTCCTTTGTTAGAATCCTGTTCTGATCAAGGGAATTAAGTGTTTGTGAAATCCGATGCATTTTGCAAAGAGGAGATGGGTATCTGGTCCTAAAGCATCATAAACATAATGGGGGGTCTTTAGGAGCTGCGTTCTAGAAACAGATGGACTAATTGGCTCTTTCACAGTCCTGATAGAGAAAGCTTACAGTGATTGCTGCCACTGTCATCTTCCACTTGTAAGGAAACTCTGGGATCAGCATACTCATATGTGCTAATGTCTCACCCTTATTCTCTGGGAAATCAGATGCAATTTCTAATTATTTTTTCTGTTTTATAGTGTAATTCTAGTGAAAAATTTGATAAATATACTTAATTAAATTTTGTGGTTTTTTGTTACAAAGCTTGTTCAGACCAGCACTTGAACCATCTGAAACCCCCTTCTTACTTCCTCTGCAACTGGACATCACTGAATCATAGAGTCAACTAGGCTGGAAAAGACCTTTGAGATTATCAAGTCCAGCCTATGACCAAACACCCCCTTGACAACTACACTGAGTGCCACGTCCAGCCTTTTCTTAAACACCTCCAGACATGGTGACTCCACCACCTCCCTGGGCAGCCCAGACTGAAATGTCTTTTTATAAACAACACAGATTGAAATCCCAGTCTGAATTTCTGCATTATGTATTCCCTTTGTTTTACTTTTTCTCCATACTTCCCAAAGTAAATTTCCAACCTTTCGAAACCTTCACATTTTAACATTTCTTCCCCTTATTTTGACAGAGACTATCATTTAGGGTGGTTCTTGGTATAATAACTGGCATGTATAATCAAATTTCAGACTAATAATAGTAAAATATCACTTTGTTTCATACTTTTCATCTGTCAATATTTGTAGACTTTTTCATAAATGTGAAAATCATTCCTGTGCAGGCAAATTATGCAGTCCTCTGGTGAACCATTGTGTTTCATTAACTTGGTGGGGAAGTGGGCAGGGAAAATTTTAAGAAAGGCAGTTAGCTGTATGATGGCTCTGAGGAGAAAAGAAAAAAATATATTTTTTCAAGTGAAAGTTTCTCTTGAGATTTCTATACTTACTGCTCTAAATAACACTTTGATTTGTGGTAGGTGCTGAGTAAAGTTTGGCCTACAGACATACCATGGACCAGTTTTGAAAGGCACTAGCAGGAAACACCATGGCAATAGACAGTCATGCTTTTCACTTCTGAGATCTGTTGACCTGTGAACTTTAGGTCTAGATCTCCTTGACCTTGTCAGACTACATTGCAATTGTTGAATTTGTGGGCAGCTTCTCAGGCAACCTGTGCTAGGGTGCTGTTTCCTGCCTGTTGGACAGCAATAGTGAGAGCTGTTTTGTGTGGAGGTCTGCGATGCTGGAGATTCAGTAAATTCAGTTTGCTTCCCAAGAGGACTTTGGGAGGGTCATAGACCATCTCCAGTACTTTGTCCTATTCAAATGTCTGTAGAGAAAATCATTATAGATCCATCTTCCTAAGGTCTCAGAATTCTGATCCTTCTTATCAGCAGAGTGTGAACAAAAGCTTCAAGGTGTTGAAGATAGAAAGAAATTGGATTTGTGCCTGGGTAGGACTAGACTAGCTTACAAGAGGCAATGGAAATGTACCTGCCAGGAGGAAAAAGGCCATTTGTTCAGAGGTAAAATTCCTGTGATGTACTCACCTGGGTGAAAGGTTTTTTTCTTTGAATTGCCTTTTGTATTCAAGGTACTGCAGACTGCTGTGCAATAACGAATTAGGACTGCAGCACCTTTGTAAGCAAATGTATCTCCAATTATACATTTGGCAACAACTTGCATCCTGTCTACAACAAGTTGAAAGTGTTATGAAACACAGAGATGTGTGATTTTGAACTAGAGTGTATCACCCTCCAAAATTGTCATGTGGATTTAAATATCTATCTAGAACAACTGGCAAGCATCGAATTCTCCTAATCTTTCCTGAATGTGTGCCTTTATTAGATAAAAGTTTATTATATAATGCCAAATTTATTGTAATAAAATATTCCAGCCAAATATGAACGCACAGCAGCCCACGACTGTATGTTTCTAATGTATTCTTCCAAAAATATTAATAATTTAATATGTACTCTTAAGTAAGACGGCTTCACAAACTTACATAAAATTGTCAAGAGAATATTACTTACATTGGATTATAAGTAAATAGATGTTGTAGGAAAAAGCAAACTTTAGTCAAATAAACTATTCACATACTAATGAGGATTTCCCTCAAATTTGTCTGCCAGAGTTTTTTAAAAATAAAAATCTTCCAACTCACTGCTTGAGTAGAGTTAGCCAAGTCTATTTTTTTTTTTTTTTTTACATCAGCATAGACGTACTAGATATTTTCTAGTCCTAGTGGCTCTGTCCTAGTTGTATCTCCACAATGTACCCTCATAATGACTCTACTGAAATGAGTTAGTGATGTTGGTCAAGAGAGGAATCTGAGGGAAAGTATGGCTGGTTTTTATCCATTGTTTATGACCCCTCTCCCTTCTGGCTGGCAGAGCCAAATGCAGAGTGGAGCCATGGTTTTTCTTATCTTTGAGAAGTAAAATACAATTTTGTCTATAATGTGGTCAAAAGCTTGCACTGGTCCTAACCTTAACTATTTGTGTGGAAAAGGCTTCTTCCCAAGCCATTGTAATAACAGCAAAAACTGAACTCATAACCTCAACTGTTACTCTTGAGCACTTCAGAGAAATGCATTAGTTAATTACTAACTATTATTACTGCCAGCTGGTACCTGGTTAAGCCTGCCGTTTATTTTACTACAGCCTGCTGTGGAATAATTCTTCTGTTCCATGGTACACAGATGTTTTCCTTAAATCTGAGAAACTCTAGATAGAGGTAAACACACTGGCTGTTTTTAAAGGAAATTTATTTTGTGAACCCTTATTTCTCAGCTGTATTTCCCGCCTATCTTGTTACCTACCCATTCTCACACTATCTGTGAACTTAGTGCTCCATTCTATGCCTGCCTTCCAGTACCTACAGACTGCATAACAGAGGCAACAGGACCTGCTTCACTCTTGCAGAGGTGGCCCCTGTAGGAACATCTCCATTTCATGGTCCCCAACATATTCATTCATTCATTCTTGCAGTGCTAAATGCTGAAAATGCAAAACCTGATTCTTAGCTATGCCTCTGCCACATAGGAGCTCTGGTTTACCTATTTCAGTAAACATAATAACATCTGTGCCTTTCATCTGAAGGATATCAGTGTGATAAAAGGCTGGTATAAGTCATCCAGTTTTGTGGTCAAGTTGGGTTGGAAGAAAATAATTTCAAAAGATACCAAAGTATAGTATCTACCTCAAGCTAAAATGTTTTGTTGTTTCTTCTAGACTACGTAAGATCAGTTTCTTCATAATTAGAAATTTTATTTTTGTTTTTTAAAGCACAATGTTTTGATTTATATTTTTTCTTCTGGATTTTATGTGTGAATTGCCATGGTAAAATTCAAATAGACATCTTCAAATTACACTTTTACTTATTTCCATAATATATGATAAAAACATTTGCTTGGTTTTATTAGCCTGTCTTATTGCAAGTATTTATACAATCATCATCCCAGCCATATTTATGAACTACTTAGAAATTACTTGGACTCAACAGCAGCTTGATTTTACTAAATGGATCCAATGTAAATGAGACCCCTCTCAATTTAAGAACTGCTTTTACCTTTTGGCTGAGAATCTCACAGAAGTGAAGTTTGTCATATTACATCCTCTCTTAATCTTAGAGAAATTTATGAACCATATGTTTAATTCATATTAAATTAAATGCTTCATAATGCAGAAATTTCTAAATAAATTCTTTTCATGAAATAACACATCCATAATGATAACTTAAAAAAAAATTAAATATATTTCGTACAAAAATGCAGAGAAAGGTATGGGGAAATAGCAAAGTAAATCCACAAGAGTTTTTAGAATGTGGTAGCAGTAATTTTTACTTCCAATTTTGTGTGAAGTATAATGTTTTGGATTATGTAACCTAAAAATGTGTATTCTATTTTATGTGTTGAAAGCTGTTTTTTGGGAGATGTTTTATCCTTCTCTTGTAACTCCAGGGGGGAGGGGGGCGGATGCCTCCTGATAATGGCCCAGCCATTAAATCCAGGTGGGGCAGTGTTTCTTATCTCTTTCACCACCCCTCCATCCTCCAGGGGGACATCTTCTGATAATGGGCCATTAGGGCCCACCAGTGACATGACACATTCCATCATCCCATGGTGAGATGCTCCACACAGTGGGGGAGGAGCCAACTGTTCCTAGCTGGATAAAAACTGGGACTGAAGGACACAAGGGATCCGGTTTTTCCACTGGATTCCCAGGGGAAGACTGGACCCATCTCGTCACCACTGGACTTTCTACAGGACCATCTCTACTCCAGAGAACCACATCTGTTACTCCAGGAGGACTTATTTAGACTGCTTCCAACACCCTGAGCAACAAGGTGCCAGGTCGTATCCCTGACTCTGTCAGGGATTTTTCCAGGATTTTTGTTTTCTTCCTTGCTTGGTTTTTTTGTACTACTACATTTGTATTTTCATTTTTTTTTTTTTTTCATATTCCTAGTAAAGAACTGTTACTCCTATTCCCATACCTTTGCCTGAAACCCCCTAATTGCAAAATTATAATTATTTGGAGGGAAGGGGGTTTACATTCTCCATTCCAAGGGAGGGTCTAGCTTTCCCTAGCAGACAACTGTCTTTCAAAACCAAGACATAAAAAAAACAGAAACAAGAACTTTTCTTAGTGTCTCCCTCCCTCCTCTGCCTCCTCCCACTTTGCAAACCTCAAAGCATTAAATTGCTTTCTAGTTTTAGATAAACAAAGCCCTGATGGATTACACAGTGGCAGGTGGAACAGGGTTCCTGTGAAGCTTTAGCTTTAAAAAAAGACCCAACCAAACAAATGTTATCTCTATGGCTTTAAAATTTTGTGTGTGTGTGTGCATATGTGTGTATTAAGGAGTCCTGTGTTGGTATTGGATTGCTAAATTCTTCATAATTGAGCATTTACAAACACTTGGTCTATACGGAGTTTTTGATTTATGAAATGGGCCCAGAGGTCAAAAGATATATGATTCGTTTCAGTTATATATTTGTCTGGTGGCACCTGATCTATTAATCAAGAGAGTGATTTTCCAGTCAGGCGAGTGCTTTGCGAGTAAGACTGATTTATAAGTGTAGAAAATAATGGATAGTTCATATGCCTGATTTATAAGTAGCATTACTGTCATACAGATGGTTCAAAACTCAATACTTTATATGTTGGATGTAAATATCTATTTTATTAATAAAAATGGACTGATTTATGTGACTGATTTGCAAATCTTTATTCTAGATTTTAGCAGAAGTCATGCTCTGATATACATTATTTCTCAAACAGGCCATTTTCCAAGGTCCAAATTTTGTAATCACAGTTTAGCTTATTGATATTTACTTTGCATTCTGCTCGCTTCATGTTCTTACCAAGATGAATTGCTTTCTTTGTCCTTTGTAAGGTACTGACTTGATGAATGCTGTAAAGGGGTGATTTTCTATCACTTCACGCCTTCTCTGCTAGTGATGCTTTCTGCACAGCCTTCATATTTACCAATAATTTCTGACCTCTGTTTATGTCTGGATGCCACTTCAAGAGCATCTAGTGTTTTTTCTTAGTAGCTGCACACAAATTACCACAGCAAACAAACTAATGATATGAGAGAAACTGTAGCCAAGGTTTGATAATACTTCACAAATCTGTTAGTGGCTCAGGAATTTGGGCTATAAACCAAGTACTTTGAGATAGTAAGCTTTCAGTTGCATAATTAAATTGAATAAATTTGTTCCATCTGAGATCAAAAGGAAAAGGTTGCCCGTATGGTGGATCTTTCTGCAGTTTTTAATCAGCATTGGATTATATCTAAAATGTGTTTGTAGTATTTAATCTTCTTTTTTTCCCCCTCCTTATGCTATTCTCTGTTGAGGATTTCGTACATTTTTTACGGAAGTCTGTACTCCCCAACATATCCTTTTCACCAGTGGAATTCTTGAATAAAGAGCAAAAATTCTGAGCCTTTTATTTAAAACAAACCAACAAAACCCCACAAAACAAAACACAAAACCTTTTAACTGAAAATGATTTTGGGATATCTTCAAAAATATTAGTAATCTGGAAGCCTACAAGCGGTACTTTACACAAACAGTGTCTGATTGAGCTATTCATAGTGGGAATTCAGATCCTTATTGAAATGCTTACTATTGGTCAATCTGGCTTTGTTTTGCTGTTTAATGGTTTAATCTTCTCACACAGTATCAACAAACAGCTACTAAAATGAGTTGTGATTACAGTCATGACAAACATATGCAGGAACCACAACTCAAGCTTACTAATTTGTGGGGGAATACCATCAGGAAGAGGGGGGGTGAGTGAGAGTTTGGATCAGCATTGGATTACTGGATATGTGGCATTGCAACAGTACTTTGAGGCCCTGACAGCCTGTCCCTCACTTTGCAAGGCAACAGTCAAGGAGAAAAAGGAACAGTTCAAGGATATGAATAACCCAGATCACTTTCACGTTAAAGTTAGGGACTTGTCTCATTATACTTCAATGTGGAGATGCAGCATGCCATGAGAGGGAAAACTGGAGCTATGACCCCATCAGTCAGTGGTTAAATTCTTGTCTGTTTGAACAGACATTTAGTACACAGCTTATTGGGAATTTATAGCACAGTGGAGGTGGGGGAAGATCAAGCAAGATTGTCATGGAGTAAAGCCAAATGCAAAGGGTCAGGAATACACAACCTTGCAGGGGCTGTCATACAATCATGTCGTGATTATCGGTCATATCCCTGACCTGTAGAGTTTCAGTGGATAAGATAAATGGATGTGGATTGAGAAGAATTCTGGAAGTCCAAAGCAATGCAGTGACTGGGCCAAGGCCAGAGAGAGAGACAGAATGAAACAAAAATATCTCAGGTCTGTAATAAGTGGATGTTCAAAGATTTGTGATTAAAACTTTGTTCATGTTCTCTTCTCTAGTCTTCAGTCGCTGCATTTCAAACAACATGAACCACAATAAACTGCAGAGGGTTTTGCATGGCAGAAACTTTAAGCAGATCTTCTGTTAATTAGAATAAGAAGAGTGGCTTCAGATCCTGTAAAGAGCATAATTTTTATGATCAAATTCATGTTGAAGAGATTCACTAACAGCACATTAACTCAATGTAAAAGATCTGATAAAGTTTAGATGAGCTGCACAATTGACTATATTTCTTGGAACATTAATTATAATTTAAACTTTAATATGCTTACAACTGTTACTTTGAGAATAAAAGGACAATTTAAAATGACAAAAAAATAGGTTTTTATGGATTGTGCTTCATTTAGACTACCATATTTTTAAGTTTTTGTGGGATTAGATACTGTAACTTCAATTTATAGGCAGCTGGAAAATTCTGAAAATTTTGTATACTGGAAATTTGCAGCTGGAGAAAGTATTTAACAACCATTTTCTCAAATTCTGTGTTTAAGAAACTGTGCTGTGAAAGCTGGAGAGAAATATTTTGGTCTGACTGGAATCTGAATATGTTGTCTCACAAATCACAGAAAAGTGGAGTTTGGTACCAAACTGGTCTCCCGCGTTAGCACATAGAAAGAGTTCTGTTATCTTGAAAATCCTGGTAAGCTCATGGTTTGGGCTTCCTCTCTGAACAGAAATATTCATGTTTTGTTTTCTACCTTGGCCTTGCCCTTATCTGTCCTTTCACATATATGCAGAAGACCTAGCTACTGACTCAGGCAAAAGGAATGAGCAAATAACATCAAGCTGTAATTTTCAGACCTAGTGCTCTATATTTGGTGAAGGGAATTTTTGTTCAGTTAGCTCAAATCATATATTTTCCGTTTGATTACAAAAAAAAAAAAAAAAAAAAAAAAAAAAATTTAGTCAATATTGAAATGCTAGAATATTTTTATTTGTGTGTTTCCAGACATATTCTGTATTCTCATCTTTTCTTTTAAGAGTAACACCTTTTATCTTTCAAGTTTCTATTCTAACCCATCAAAAAAACCCTCAGAGTTTCTTATAGGACAAGGGCAATGATTGACAATGAGTTTCACCTCCAGCTGTTCCACATATGTTTGAGTAGGCCAAAGGCTTTGAATTCACACATTGAGTTACAGCTGTAGTGCCTATATAGTTACCCTTCAGGGTCTTCACCGGTACTTGTAGTAGTTTTTTTTGGATTCTGAATCTGAAAGGACAACATTTTGGATTCCCAGCTAGTGTAAACCATTGCTGACGGGAGCATTTATACCAGTTCTTTGTTCATTTCCCGAATGTTGCCTTCTCATTCACCCTTTGCACACACAACCACTTTAATGGTATTATGTAATTGCCTAAGCACTTCTGTCAATGTCTCTCTTTTTATTTTTAATGTTTCTAGAAATAAATATGCACACAATACATGAGACTGTCTTGTCTTCCTTTCCTTTCCTTAAAAGGGTTTGTTTACTTCCCATTTTCACATTGTGAATATAGCCTATGAATTTATCATGAGTGCCAGAATGTTCCTCACAGCTGTAACTCTTACACTGTGCTCCAGTACTATTTGTCATGAGCCTCTTTAAAGATGAAATTAATGAAAAGCATCACTGGACGAATTACTCAGTTCTGAGTGCGTGTGTCTGTGTGCATCTAGGATTTGGGAGGAGAGACCTTTTGGAAATGTCTGTGTTGGCAAGCCACAAAAATTCCTGCTAACACAAGGAATCTTACAAATGTGACTAATAAGTGAGCATAGTGTTGTTTGTACAGTGTGTCACCAAGAGATACACACTCATTTTTACGTGAGCTTGCTTCCTCTGTTACGGAAATATAGTCCCTATACTATTAACTCTACTTCTGATGACTAGATCTTTGTGTTTAGGTCCTCTTTCTAAAGTATTGCAGTAAAAGTCTTTGTGATCTCTTGGAATATTTAGGTAGGTATTGCAGCTCTGTGTTTACAAACATACTGGCTCTGGTAAACAGCATGGAACCACTGCAAAGAAACAAAGCTGGCAGAGTGGTAACCAGGATATCATTCCGTATGTGTCCCCTCATTTGAAGGCTTCATTTCCTTTCTTCACTTGAATCAGGGTCGAGAGATCCATGAAAGTAAACCATGAATACTGGGACAGAAAGGAGCAACAAAATTGCAGTTGAAGCTCCAAGGTTTGGCTCCTATCTAAGGCCAAGCACTGCCTCGTTTCTCTATTTTGCCTAAGCAATTTGCCTATTTTTCCTCTATGCATTTACTTGTATTTTGAACATTAATCTGAGCGCATTAGCAGCAGGATACATTGCATTATTAAACTGCATCACAGTTACTGGGATCCAAGCATCAAGCTGTGCAGTGGCCACCTAGGAATTGCGCATTGCTGGAAGAGCATAATGCTTAGTGGATTTTAAATAACATGACTATAGGACTACAGTGTATGCAACTCTAAATTTATTTCTGACAAAACTGAACCCCAAACAGTGTTGAAATACTGAACTCTTATAGTCCACTGTGTTGAGCTGCAATGGAAGTCACATATTTAAATATTCAGAGAAATATTAGGAGCTTTCTTGGAAAATTCAGTGGTTGTAGCAGTTAAGCTTTGCTGTGAAACATAAAATATGTAACGTATTAAAGCAATACTTGCCATTTGAAGGATTATGATGCACAAAATTGTGAACGGTTACTGCAGCTGAAGTTGCTTTAGAGCTTTAATGCAGGTTTTGGTGTAGGGTTCTGGAAGAGTTCACTGGGAGGCTTTAGCTTCAGGTGCCTACATTAGCCCTCTGCTAGAGACTGCCACCCCCACAGTATGCTTGGCACAGTGTTCTCATGCACAACTCGGGCAATTTAAACCTGAGTTCAACCTCAGATGCCAAAGCATGAAATGACACCATTTAGATACATTCATGTATTTCTTCCTCTTGTTCTCCAAGAATGACTGCTGGGTAAAATACTGTTATAAATTTCAAGAGCATGATTTCCTAGAACTCAACTCTTAAATCCATCCTTAATTTTATTTTAGTTACAAATCCCTGGCTTTCTTTATAACACAGTCTGAAGAACTTAGATGCTGAGTCTGTGAGACGACAAACTGGGAAGAGCTTGAATAAGATGGTTTCTTTAGGTATCCTGGGTTATCTTTGTAGATTTTTGTTTCTATAAAAAAAGCTGAAATTTTGTTTGGTTGTTTGTTATAAAATATAAAAAGGATGGTTGATATGTTAGCATAACATTTGGAAAGCTTTTAGGTCTTTTAGTGATCTCAGCCCCACATTTGGGTGACTAAGAGCCACATTGCTGTGAATTTTATGAATTTACTGTAGATGCACATTTCTTGACCGGTGTAAACTACCAGAGCCATTACTTAAGCATTACTTAAAGAATTTCTAGCGATGTCTGTTATGTCCTTAAGTACCAGTGTTTTGGAGAAATCAGGTTTTCCCCCTCTACTTTGTAATATTAGAATTGGTAGAAGTCAAATATCTGCCTTGCATCATACCTTTTACTATTTGACTAGGCTACTGTCTGTAATAAAATTCAGCTTCAAGCATGACTCACGGTTTGTAGAAGGATGAACTTTAGTAACCACCGTAATAACGCCCCTGCTTTTTGTGCCCACAGGTGTCCATATATGGGTTAGGCTTCCTGTCCCTTGGCCAGGAACCTGGGCTTGGATCAATATTGTATGGCTGCTGTGGCCCTGAAAAGATGTATGTGTTTTCTCACTTTTACTTTTATGATTTTGCTGAATATATTTAGAAAGACATGCTCTTCATTTAAGGAAATGAAGCAGCAGCTGTTGCTTGGAATGAAAATTTTGTTCAGCTGAGGCCAAAGCAACATCCTAAAATAGTGGAATACCTTCAACTGTTAATACAACAGTAACCTTTCAAAGCTGATAACACAGTTTTGTGATTCCCAGTGAATTTTAGTGTTACACATTTTTTGCTGTGCCAAAACATGAGAGCAGACACTCCGGATCACTGAAGCTGCCAGAAAATAGTGAGTGGTTGACTGGTGCCAAGATAAAACATCTGTAGGATAAAAACCCACCACTAAAATCTGTGCTTTAGGGAAGTAATTTGCTTAAACAGCTCATATTTTTTCAGCAAAACCCTCAAGAATGTTTATCCTTAATTGCAACAACATAAATGTTGATAATCAAGGACTTCAGGAAAAAATTACAGAAATGACAGTGTTCTCTAACTAAATTATTAAACATCACATTACTTTCACATATGAATCCCACTGAGCTTCTGTACTTACGTGCCTAGGAATTGCTTGGCACTGATTACAGGAAAAATTAAGGTGACAAGTGTGATTTTGAAATCCGACTTCTGAAAAATTAGTGACTTTATTTCCTGGCATTTGCTTAAGGGGAAGAATAGTGTTTCTGAAAATATTTTACATTAGAATGAATTGAAAGTAAAGAGAGCAGGATACCACTATAGCACTCGTGGGGTAGGAGGATGGGTCTGGACCTGAGCTGGAGAGATCCTATCCATTCTTCATTACATGAGCCAGATTGTGCTCTGATGGAGGGGTGTGCCATGGAGTCTCCCTGTAAATCCCTGGCAGCTGTAAATAAAATGAGAGAGAGAATTAAAACATCTAACGGTTAATGCTTAATATTTTACCAGTTCATCTTCCCAAGAACAAGATTTAGGACATGCATGTGGTATGAGCTGCTTTTCCGGGGGCACGGGGGGAGAGAGAGAGGGTTAAGTTAGTCCTTTGTGTGCTACTTGGTGTTGAGGTATGGGAGAAGGGAAGAGAGATGACATCTGGTGCTGATCTCAAACACCCACGCAATGAGATGAACAGATCGTCACTCCATCCTTAATTCCTGTTTATGAGGAATCCCAGTTCTTTTCTGGAATTGTGTCACCATGCAGAATAAATCAGTATGCAAGCCAGGTTGCTTTACTCATGGTATTTTTTATTTTTTTTTTAATATGAAAAGGGAAGAAGCAATAATCATAGTATTTTTAATAACATTTAAACATAGTTGGAAAAAAATAAAAGTAAAACCCCACTGTTCTTGAGTGATACCTCATCTTTTTACCACATGCTTAGCTCTCTTTATAGATCAAGATCCAGAAGATAATTTGCCTATGGTGTCCGTTGTTTCTTTATTCCTGTTTAGAATATGCATAACTTCGAATTTTCTCTGTGGTAGATCTGTGAGGATTAGGTATTAAGTGCTCTTTGAAGTCTTGGTCTGTAGATGAATGTTTTTGAAAAGGGCAGACTTTCCACTTTGTTTCTAAGGAAAACAAGAACAACTGTATTTTAAACTCTGAATCTTTCACAACCAAAGACTGTAACTTCAGGCATTTCCCTTGCCTGATCTTGTTGACAACCTAATGTTTTCAAGTGTAATTGAGCCGGTAGAAATTACTACTGATCTACCTTGCATTACTTGCTTGGGGTTTAGTTTGCTTCTGCCAGTTTAGGGCATTATGGGGGAGGGTGTTAGGTGTTCTGAGCCATCTGGAGCTGGAGACCCTTTTGCTCAGAAACTTAGACCAGTGCCCTTTTACCCCGTTTATTCTCACTGGGAATTTGTCTAGGTGGGGGTTTTTTGTTGTTTTTTGGTTGGTTGGTTGGTTGGTTGGTTGGTTGGTTGGTTGGTTGGTTGGTTTTGTTGGGGGGTGTTTGTTTTTTGCTTGGTTTGTGTTTTTTGGTGGTTTTTTTGTTTGTTTGTTTGTTTGGGGTTTTTGTTCTTGTGAGGGTTTTGTTTGTTTGTTTGTTTTTGGTGGTTTGTATTGGTTTGTTTTGTTTTGCCTCAGCATGCTAACCTGCATTTTACTGGCTGAATTTCATTCTACTTTTTTTCAGACTTCTCCTTTGGTTTTTTTTCAGGATCATTTTGAATTCTATTAGTATCCTCCAACACACTGGCAATCACTCCCTGCTTGGTGTACCTGCAAAATTAATGATCTTACTGTCTTTTCATCAGCCAGTTTATTAAGGAAAGCAACAAATAGTCCTGTACTTAGGATAGGCCCCTGTGGAATCTTGTGGTGGGTATGCCAAAGATGGTTTCAGAATTTCCCATAATGAACTGTACATATTGGCTAATAAACCTTTTAAAATTACTTTTTATATTGCTTTGGGAGCTCTAATGTGTGGTTTTCTCATAAATTTTGTGGCATAGTGTACTATCTTAACAATTAGTTCTTGAGTTTGCTGGACTGAAGAAGTTTGCTTCGTTTTTTATTTCTTGTAAGGACATAACCAGCTGTAAGAGTGATTACAAGGCCCTTTTGCTCATAGGGCACTGTACATGAAGGGAAGGCCTGAAGAAGCATGCTGCTAGATTCAAGAGTGACAATGAAATCAGATAATGCCCTAATATCTGCAATTATGCATGCTGCATTCCAGAAGGTAAGAAGATCAGGCTGTCTTATGCTAACCTGATTCCATATGCTAGTCATGATTAAAACCTTCCTGACCCTTCTTTGATAGCTTGTATGTGGTCTGAACCTGGAATAGCTGATAAACACAGGGATCATGCTCTTACCTTGGCAGGGGTTTAATGCCAATAGCTTTTCTTCAGTAAGTTCCAATAGTTGTTATGGATAGAAATAGATGCTATTTTCTATTATTTTGTTGCTGTGCTTAGAGAAACTCAAGGGAATGTGTTGTCAGGGGCCTCAGAGATATGGAAATTGTTGCCTGGAAGAACTCATGCAAGGGGCCAAGTTATTGACCACCAGAAGTCATGCTGATGCTGTAACAGGAGGTAGACCATATTCTTAAAGATAGAGGACATCTGACGTAGTAAGTTCACCCAGTAAAGTGCCATATAGGGTCACTCATAGGTGACCACACAGGTGGTTAGAATCTGAAAGGAGCACTGAAAATTTTATCTGTTAAGCTGGACTAGGTGCCATGTGACTGTCAACACCTGGACCTAGGCTGGTTGTTTCCAACCACTCTGGGTGTGTACATGGTGCTTTATTCATTTTTCTGTTTTCTGGGTTTTCAGAGTAGCCCACACTACTCTGGTTTGACTGTAATCAGTGGCATACTCTTGCTCATATGCTGACACTGTTGCATCAGTTCAGGCAAAGGCAGGCTTCAAAGTTTACCTTTCTTTGCTGCTAATGTCTCGCATCTTAACTGAAACCTGATATCTTGGCACACTCAGAAGTTGGGTGTTGTTGTAAGCACAAATCTGAAGAGATGCCAGAAAAGAAAGTATTTTGTTTTGTCTTTATTTTTGAGTATGGCATCAGGGTGCAGAACAAGCCTCTGCATGTGGATTCAGTCACGTTCAAGTTTCAGCCTCAAAACATACAAAAGGGTGCTAATTCTGCATTTTATTAAAAGTCCTGCAACCCCTGTTAATGAAAACTGGTATCTGCTGTCTATCTGCAAGTGGTGTCCTCAAGAAGTGAGATTCTATTAGCCTCATCCAAGCTGGTAGGACTTTCCAAGAAGAACTGCATAGGTTTGGATGGATTGAGAGAAAGAGTGATGTGCTTTAAGCACACAGCAAACCTTCTGAGCATATGAAGTCACACAGCCCACAGCAGCTGTGCTCACAGGCTGAAGTATTTTGCACTTCATGGATCATTGTCCTTAGAGGGCCCTAAGTCCTACTGAGCCAGTCTGAGCTGACTTTGCAGGCCTCCTCTTGACGATGAAACTCCCTGTTGCCACTAGACTCTAAAGAGGATTTAGCTGCCAAAATCATTACAGGATCTCAAACAAGCAACAGCCTCTTATGATTGCATGCCTTTTTTTTTTTTTTTTTTTTCTTCTTTAATTGACCTCTGTCTCTATCACATTTATATTTAATAAGTGCCTTAATAAATAAGTATTTGATAAGAAGATCTTTCTAACAGGAAGCATCTCTGGCATCAACAGCGGGAGAGCACCAGTACAGGCATAATGATACATTCCTGCATTTGAAAAATGTCCTCCTGTGTGCAGTTTAAGACTGGCATTACTGAAGATAGTTTTCATAGCTATAGACCACCATGGCTATAAGGGAAATTTAGTACCTCTAATTAGAGAAAATAGTGCCTTTCTCTGCAAGCCTGTCCTTAGTAATTGAAGAATAATGTGTTAAACCATTATGGTAATTAAATATATGAAGAGGAAGGTACACTTATTTCAGTTTGCCTTTTAAAAAATGGCTCATTAATAATTTAAAACCCTTTGCTTCAGGGTTTTTTAAACACCTAACTAAAAATTAGACTCCTAATTACATGTTAATAGTACAGTGGCAAAATGGGAGGGAAGAAGAGAATCGTAATTACTCATTCTCCCTGGCCTTATTTCAGCAAGTCATTTAAAAATGTGGTTTAAAACCTCCAATAGTCAGAGAAGGACTACAGGCACATAAAGACGGCAGCCACAGGGAAAATTATACTGCAGCTTGCAAATGTTGTTCTATAGTGCTTGCTGTCAGAAATGTCTGAAGGGCTCAGGTTCTGTTTCAAGAGAGACTTTGAATTTGGAATGAAACCAAAATTGGAGAGAATTGTCTTCTCCAAAGCAAAATAGAAATAAGCATACTATTCTGTATGAGTACAGAGATTCATTGTCAACAGAGTCACAATAGTTCATTTTGAAAGGTGGCAGGAGAGGGCTGTCTGGTGCAGTGGCCTACTTCCATCATAGATATCCATATGTGCTTTTTGGAAAAACTTGTGTTCCCAAGATTTGGTCCTGTATAAATGTACTGAATTGTCTAAGGTGAAGTGATTGACAGATACTAGTGGAAAGGATTCATGCTTTTTAAGTAGGTTTCCTAATGCAGTATTCTTTCCTATGAAAGAACAGCAGCTTTTGCTGTTGTGTTTCTAATGAATGATGTATGTACTGAGTACCGGTGAAGCAGTTTACTGCTTTGACTCACTCCTGGTGGCAAAATTATAGCATTTTAACAGCTCGTAAAGAGCTATAGAAACTTTTAAATGGGCTTAGACTAACTGGCATCACCAACATTTCTTCTGTCATTAATGCTCGTATTTCTGCTCGGTTTTCTTCATTGTGTCCAGATGGCCAGGAAAAAAAAATAAAAATTCTAAGATCAAAGATAGTAGAAAATAAGAGCACATCCTGTTTCAACTCCTCCTCTGAGATGTTGTTTTTCTATTTGTATAAGTACCACATCATGTTAGTGATGCCTTAGCACAGAGTGAAGAATAATACAGACCTGGGATGTGTCTGCATATTGCTGGTTGCTTGATGACTGTTAACTTATAGCTGCTGAAGAATATAGTACATTTTACAGGCTTTAGAATTTGAATGGATGAATCTGTGATTGAATCAGCGTTGCCACTCTGTCATTTGTCTCAGAAACCAGCAAGTCTCAGCTCCCTACTTTAAGACAGATCTTTTCTTACTATCGTTCATGAACCCTAGATGGATTGATTTAATTATTTGGCTAGTTTCAGGAAGCCAAATCTTTAGCTTTTTCACTCTAGAAGCAAAATGACAATTTGTTCTATATTGTCCTATAGCAACAAAGCATTTGTAGGACTGTACTATTTTTCATGTGAAAGAGAGAACCTATCATCAGATTCTCCATTTGCTTGATTCATTTTGTAAGGTTACCTATTTTGGTCTCCAAAGAGTTGAAAATTTTCCCTGGCTTGTGCAGTTTGTGATGACCTTTATGGCATGTTCTGCTTTCAACAACATTGAAGGCACAATACCATCATTGTCTGTAATTCACAAAGGCATTGGCAGAATAAAACTTTCGGCCATACAGGCAGTGCCTCATTTTACTGCCACAAAGATAAAGCTCCTCTTTAGCAACAGAGGACATTGCAAGAAAGAAATGGAAGAGGTGGAACAAGACTTGCTTCTCTCCCCTTGAGGGTGGTATGGTGAAACTGTTAAATGGTGCTGGCGGGAGAAAAGCTCATTATCCCAGCAGTTTACATTGCCTCATGCACAGACTGTTCTTGCTGGGACAGCACCCACAAGTTTGGTGTTTTCTATAAGGAAAGACCGTGGAAGCATGATCATGTCTCGGTCCACAACAGCTTACGAACCTGCACCACAGCCTATTTCATCAATTGAGGGCTGATGTTGCTTGTAAATTTGGTGAATGCCCCTATCACTAGGAACCTTGGGTGTGAGGCAGTAACTAAAATTGAGAGCCTTTTTCTTTGTCTGTGTGTGTTGGGTTTGTTTTTGATAGGGTTTTTTGTTTTGTTTTGGGTTTGTTGTTTGCTTTGGTTTGATTTGGTTGGCTTTGTTTTTTTCCCTAGTCTTCCAAAAGATAGTACTGTTATTTAAGCTTAGTTCAGCTCTGTGGACAGTGACTTCCATGGGTTTGGGCCCACATCAGCCATGATGTGGGGCTGAAATGGGGCCAAAGGGCTATATCAGAACTGTCAGTAACATACAGAGATCATTTTGCCAGCTGTTTCCTCTGTGCTGCCGGTCTGAGTGAGCAGGGATGTGCAATGTGCCAAGTGCTCCCCTTGAAGACAAGGCATGCTGATAATGCCGTGTGCCTTCCGGGGCTGCTTCATCTTCTCCACAGTATGGCAGTAAGGCAGTGTCTGAGGAGCAATTGCTAAGTAATTCAGAGAGCCACAGAGCAACTGGACTGGATCCCAAGACTTACTCAGTGAATACACAGCAAAACTGCTCAAAGGATTTCGAGACAGTGCATGTGATTAATCATGATGTGCTCTTTAAAGGGTTTTCCTGTTTAAAGTAAATAAAATGAAAAATACTTTTCCAGGGGAAGCGAAGTAGTCTTATATCCATATTGAATTCAGTCAAATCATTACAGATCTTGTTTTTTAATATCTTGAATGGAGCAGCAATTTTCTCTTTGATTGTGACGAGGGAGAGGACCAGTGGGGAAGAGTTAATCGTTACTGAAGACAAGTAATTGCTTTCCTTCATGTTTCTTTTCCTCCTTGGTTATCCAGACTGAGCTGACACCTTCTTACACACTGTATGCACTTGCATAACAAACAAGAAGTTCAGCATATGCTGTAATTTTGGGAAATAAGTGGAAAAACTGTTTAAGGAGAAAAGAAAATGCCTTCCACATCAAGTTAGCTTTCTTTTACAGAAAAAAAAAAAAAATAACCTAACTTTATACATACATTTATCTGTACTTTTTACTGGCCAATCTTTACAAACAAAGGCCTGGGTGTGCCAAAAAAGTGAGGCACATGCTGAATACTTACTTTTATTGGCATGAAGACAGCAGAAGTAAAGTAAAACCAAAAATAAGAAATTTTTTTTCCTTGGGAGTCAAAGGAGCTCTGACTATGTCTTTCACTAAAACAATAGAAGGACCTGATTTTTTTCCCCCCCCTGTGGTTTCTGGAGTATTTTTTACCTCTACAACTTTGAAAGCACTGTACAAAAATTAATATGAATAAATGGAGTAGTCTTAGAGATGGGGGAAAACAGGAACACATAGATGAGTTTTTGCATGCCCCATCTTAGCCAGTCAATACCAGAGCAGAGAACTGAAGCCAGGTGTCTCGATTTCGCCTAAGAGTATATCACACTGTCTCTGGTGAAAACCTTAAACTCATCTGTGGCTTTGCCAAGAGAATAAGTAGTGGCATTCCTAGTGTTTACCCTTCTGTACATGACCTAGGTAATGGGGAATTCTTGGCATGAGGAATTTAAAGAGAAAAAATTATGGGTAGGAACACAGATAATGGATGTAACTCTTAACTTTTAGGATGTGGAAATTTGGGAATTTTTTATAGGAATTAGAACTTCTATTTGCAATGGTATTTACAAGTCCCTTTAAGGAATCTGTAGAAGTGGTATGGAGTACTGTGAGTTAAAACTGAGGACAAACAGCTACAGAAAGTCTCTAAATTTTGTCCTCCTTTTAATCCTTACATTAATATTGGAAATAGAGATGCAGACAACCTATTTTCAAACAGTTCCAATTATTGATATATCTCTGATTAACCTTTACTATAACATGTATTTATGTGTTTAGAATCTTATGATCACACGTAAGAGTTAAGTGATTAACAACGATATGTATTTGTTAAATTATAGTCCTGTAGTTTCTGTAGTGAAACCCACCTTCTCCATCCTATGTTGGTTGTGCAATGGGGTCTTGGGCCTGGTAGGTCTCAGAAGAGCTCATTCCAGAAAAGAGAGGCTATCCAATGTCCTATGGCAGGCTGCAGGCAAGCCATGCCTGGAAAACAGCATGAGTGTGCTACAGCACCCAGCAGCCTGCTTTAGGAGAAACTGGGTTGGAATGAAGGCCCTTCCAGTCATATGAATGCATGGATGAATGAACTTCTACTGATCGGTGCTCCCCCAGCTCAGCTAAGACTAACATGTATGTCAGGGATATGCTAAGGGAATATACATGAAGAAATAGGCTTTATCTAATATGTGAAACAGAAAGAGAGGGAGGGAATTTAACAAAACACTAAACTCTGTTCTCTCCTCAACCAGAGGGTGAAATGTGATGTACTGACTTCAACTCTTACAGCAGAAAAACTTGAGACATCCACAGTTTTTATTTATGTCTTTTGCTTCTGAAATAACTTAAAACTAAATAAAAACTCACCCAAAAATTAAGTCTGTCTTGGGCATAGAAGAGTAAGCCTTTGCACACTTCATGTGTCCTTGTGGAAGTTACCAGTGGCTCTGCTGAATTATGACACAAGTATTGTTAAGCACCATTAGGCATGTGAAGCAGCAATATTGTCAAGTCCTTGGATTTTTGTGCTGATTTGAATGAAGCCTCAGGTCTCAAAACTGTTGTCATGATCTGATAATCTGTTTCACTCTTGAGAAATTGTGGACTGATATTCCAGTTCACAAGTGAAGTAGAGACAAAGGCTTCTGCCATTCTCCAGTGTTCAAAAACTAAAAGGAAAATAAGAAAGCGAAAGTCATGATTTAGAACCCCAGTGGCCTAACTTGAGTGTTTGGGTTTTGGCAATATTGAAACAGTCTTACAGCAAGATGACAGGTTACATCTGAATACAGGGAATTCCTTCTTCTACCTTCTGTAAGGCTTCTTGTTGAAGGTTGTGTTAAAGAGCATCCATATATTTTGTGTGCTACAAGGATGGACTGTGCCTTATCTGGAAGGGGTCTGCTGTAATGAATAATAGACTCGTACACAGCTGGAAGTTGGAGGGTGTGTTCTGTTTGACTTCTTGCATTATGAACAGTCAAGCTGATTTCAACCTTGATTAACTGGAGTATCCTTGAAAGAAATCTCAGGGAGTGGAAAGAGCTGTTAGTCTTGCACTGTTTGCATGTTGTTGTTGTGGATTATTTTTTATTTTTCCTGAAGAAAACACCTCTCAGATCAGCCCAGGTAGAAAATTACTATTGCCAGTGGCTGATTGCTCTGAGAACGAGCAGTAGTTTTCTTGAGGAAAAGGGAAAGAATAGATCTGCTGCCTTTTTAATATCGCAATTTACAGCTGTCTTCACTGTTCTTTGCATGAGAAGAAAGCCCCCTGATAGGCCTCTGAATTTAGTGGCAACGAGGTTGCCTGCAAGAGATTTCTTTAGGCTGCAGGCTGTTAAAATGAAAATCACTGAGGTCTCCTGTTACATCTGAACAGAGAGACTAGCCACTCTTTTACCCTAGGCAATAGGTAATAAAATTGTGCAGGAAAGAAAGTATAATCTATTTTTATGATATTTAGTGGTGATAATGTCCAGGGATAAGGGCTCTACTGTGCTGGGCACTGTTAAATTAATCTCTGTCCTGCACAGCTCCTGTCCATAAAGATGCAACAGGAGTTAGTACAGAGCTATAGGTACAGGTGAGCTGGGCTCATCTTTGCATACATTAATACCACAGTGATCTGAATTGGCACGAGGGAGTCACCCATCTAACCTGTGCCAATAGACACTAATCCATCAGCATCAAGGCAGCTGTAGATGTGTGTCACTCTGGTTCAGCTGTGGAAGAGTGCACACACATCAGCATTACATTCTGCCAGTGCAGAACCACAGAAGAATAGTAGTTTTTGCTGTCCCAGACTCCCTTTTCTTCTCCCTTCCTCCCCTTTTCCTCTCTTTCTCTTTTCCTTCTCTTGCAGATGTAGTCTGCTGCCAGTTTTGTCCACTTGGACAGAAAGGTTTGAGCCAGAGAACTGGTTCTCTTAGAGATGGAAAATTCCTGTTGGTCTGTGGCTGAGGGAGGGGTCAAGGCCAGCTGGCTCACACTTAAACTTTCCTGCCTGTCTCTTCAGGTGCAACAACACTTTGCACAGGCATCAGACCCCATCAGGACACTTACTCTAGTGATCTAAATTAGCCTTGCCCTTTAAGTTCACTAAATTGCAGAAAGAGCAGGCAAACTAACCAGCTCCTCATGTCTTCTCAGCTTGCCCAGATTTCAGAGGGACTTCGGTGTGGCTAACTTTCCGCTTCTCCAGACATTTCACTGTTTTCTTCCATTGTTCTGCTATGCTTTATTCTGCCTCGCTGCAATCCATGTTTCTGAGTTTTCAGGGAGGGAGCTTTTCAAATGGGATGCTTGTATCCTTTTGCTGAGCTGTAGAGGGGCTTGACAAAGCAGTAATTTTGACACAGTTACAGCCTGAAGTCCAGTTGCCGGTGGAACTTTCAAGCTGTATCAACTTTCTGTGGACTGCCTCTCCTGAGCCACTCTTGGGAAACATTTGTTTGCCCAGCGCTTAAAGTAACAGATTATAATTTCAATACCAAGGGATTGACATAGTGATACAGAGGAAAAAATTATTTTCTTTTTTGAGGGGGTATGGAGAGAAGAAACGAGAGACAGGTAGATGCTAGGGCATGCAGCCAGGCAGAAAAGAAAGGGTAATGACTTGTGAGGAAGGGATTTTGAAACAAAAAACAAGAGTATTGATCAAAACCAGATTCATCTAGAAATGTTCACTGCAGAACTGGATTCTGCTACATCTAGTGTTGCATTCAGGAGAAAGTTGAAATCACTGTGGAGTGTTGGTGTTTCACTAGCCCAGTCTTGAGAGGAAGACCAATGCACGGTATTGTTCTGGTGAATTTAATGCCTGTTTGGTCTAAGAAACTTCCAAACATCCAAGGCAGCAAAACCCCACTTTCTTCTCTTCAACAAGGATAACAGTTTTTTGGGTGGTGGTTTTTTTGTTTGGTTGGGTTTTTTTGTTTGTTTTAATTTACTAACTGTAAGTTAAATTTGTCAACCTGAAAACGAAGAGAACTTGCTTAGTAGTTTAAGTTCTCCTTAAAGTTTTCAAGTTGTGAAACCATTTCCTCCCTCTTATTGGTTTCATGGCCTCCATTTGCTCACCTCCTTCAAACACTTGTGAAAACTGTTGATGGGGAAGGTAAGAATTGATTTGAGCCCACTGGTGTAGAAAGTCAAATTTATCCATCTTGATTTTTCTCC
Source organism: Hirundo rustica (assembly GCF_015227805.2). Taxonomy (NCBI): domain Eukaryota; kingdom Metazoa; phylum Chordata; class Aves; order Passeriformes; family Hirundinidae; genus Hirundo; species Hirundo rustica. The sequence continues at coordinate 19,133,729 of NC_053451.1, read as the reverse complement.
TGCTTTGGCCAGCTGGTGGAAAATTGCTTTTCACTCCTAGCAAAGACTAAGAACTACACCATCTGGGGAAAAAAAAACAGTATGAGTTGATGCTAATTGGAGACACCATGGAGCTGTTACCTATTTGGATTTTTATTTGTAGGTTTTACTTCAAAGTTTTACACATGTGGGCTTGAAGGATTCCTCCACTCAGAAGCATTTGAATTGAATTGATTCATAGATCTGATTGCTAATATAAGTTTTTTGCACGTGGTTAAGAATTTTCCATGTCCTCTTACAGGAATCTTTTGCGATCTTCCTGAGCACACATCGTGCAAAGCCTTTTTTTAGATAGTCCTAATACCATGGCACTTAAAACACTGGGCAGAAGTGAGAGGGATTCTTCAAATCTGAGGTGAAACAATTTGCCAGTTTTCTCTCTATATTTTGCAGGGAATTTAAATCTTAGGTTGTAACCAGTTTCAATAATTTTCTCATCATGAGGTACTGGCCAAACCTGGCGGCTTAACCTAGCATGTGCATGCATCTTGCGGACTGCAAGAGTCATCTTCTAATGCCATCTCATTCCAAGGCACTGCTTCTCATCATTTTCTCTACTGTGTTATGGTGTTTCCTTGAGGGGTTAAATACCTACTGCTTACTAGAAGGGGGGGCTGAATTTCACCAGTGCTTTGACAATGTGCCTTGACAGGACACAGGAGAAAATGAGAATATATGATCCATTTGTGTCAGTGGGTTTAGTGTGAGATGCTGGCCTGCAAAGAAAGCCCTGTGGAAGGACTACAGAGGTTGAAGAGACAGGATATAGAGAACACAGGACAAAATTAAATTAGGCGCTGTGATGAAGGGTGCAAATATTAAATGCAAGCGAATCAGAGACTTCTCTGGGGATTAGCCTGAAGGAAAGGAAAGGGGACAACTACTATTTAAACTGAATGAATTTTCAGTTCAATAATATTGAATACTGACTGTATTGTAGGGTAGAGGTAAAAAGCAAGTTCTTCCAGGGAAAAGAGGTTATTTTTGCCACTTATTGCTGTACTGAAGAGACCATATCAAATTTTGTACGTTCATTTTTGGTCTCCATTTTCTGAAAAGAAATTTCAGACAACATGGAGGTTGGGCTAAAATGAGAGTTCTAGTTCAGCTAGAAGTGTATGTTCCAAGAGTATGACCAAGGACTGGCTTCATCTCCACTGTTCTCTAAAAAAATATTGACATTTCAAAAAAAAAATAAAAATAGAGTAACAGTATAAGTTACTAATAGACACCTATGGTGGCAACTTGAGTATAGAAATAATGGGAAGAATTAATAGAGCTTTTTCAGAGTAAAAGTGAGCTACATTTTTAAAGTAATAGTGTTTAGTTTGCCATGTGTATGAAGATATGTTATACTTGCCATCGGGAAAATGAAAATATGCTTTCTTTTGTGCATTGACTAGACTCTTTTAGAAAATAAAGCATAGATTTTGACTCTAATCCCTATAAACTCTCTAAAAGCCTAGAAACAGAGAGAAGCAACACATTTGAAAAAGTTTCCATAATAATTTTTAAGAGAGGTTTCGTACATAGACAAGAATTGGAGCTGACATCTATCTATATTCAGAGGAAGCTGAACCTTATTTATTTTCAGCTTTGTATAAACTACCACACCAGCCAAAAGTCATTAGAACACTCAGTCATATTCTTCTGGGGCTCTGTCGGCTATTTTGGGGGAAAAAAACCCAACAAATTAAGCACATGAATTTATAATCCTTTGTTTTCTGGGTTTTCTGTGAAATCAAAATACAGCTGTATGTTTATACGTGCATACTAAAGACGAGTAGGTGTATGATGCAGATTTGTGGATTTTTTTTTTCAGCCCAGATGCAAGCATGAGATGAGGAATGGGCAGACTTTGCATGCAAATCTCAGTTCCAGAACTCAGTCATCACATCTGTACTACAGCTGTCCTCTACTTTTCAGGAAGCCCTCACTCGGTTTGAGAAACCAGATATGCAAATGAACTGAACTCTCACATTTGAGAGCATGACTGGAAGAGTTTTGTAGTGTCATCCTTCATTTGTGAGCCCTCACATAGGTAATATGGCCACCCCCAAATTCCTGAGAGATTTTACAGTACCCTTTGTGTCCCCTCAGAGCTGCTGTATGCAGTGGTGTCACCTGGACTTATGTACTGTGCACTTGTGTAAGTGAGGCCCTAGAGGTGCATTTTCAAGTCTGTTTTAAAGTTTTTGAAATAAGCTGGTCTTGTTTTATGTCTTCTAAACACAGAGTATCTGTAGGTAATTAATTTGTTGTTGAGGGACAGTTGTTACAAAAAAGCTAGAAGGCACATTCCTCCCCCAGGCTGGGTCTGACATGAGGTCTGCTGAAGTCACATCAGGCCATCACATAATTTGTTTTTAATTTACTGAATACATTGCCTTGGAGTCACGTTATTGCTAAAAAACCTGAGGTGATTTATGTCAAGTCTGTACAATTTCCGCACACAAACTTGCTGCAGACACACTGCAAAGTCAGGATAATCGGTGAGGAGAAGGAAGACCCCTTGTAAGACCATGTGTCTCTCAGGCTTCCTCTGCTGAGTGATGAATTACAGGAACCCAGAAGAACTGACGATTCTCTTACAGTAATTTCTAGAGGCTTGCCCTTCAAAGCCACCTCCTGAAATGTCAGGTAGCAAAACTTGCCTTCCAGGGGCGCTGGCAATTTTCCTCAATGTGACTTGTCTCCCTCATGAAGCCCCGGCTCTGTTTTCACTCTGCCTAGCTCGAGAGACAAACCACAGTTGGAAGGATTTTTCCTCAGGGTCCCAAAACCTAGGAGCAGCCGAGAACCTTTCCCTTAGCAGAGAGAGAGCAGGTCCCTGTTGATGGCAAAGGAAGGTCTGCACTTGATACGAGGGTGAAACCAGGGCTTTATTCAGCCTTTCTTCTGTGGCCCTGCCCCAGCCTGGGTCAGGAGCCCCTTCCCACTCCCGGAGCCACGAGGAGGAGCCGGCCGCATGGCCTGGGCTTATCTCCAGGGAAGGGGCAAAAGGCGGGGACAAGCCACTACCCAGTCAGGGATAAGGTGGGAGTGGAACAGGGTTGGATTACATTCCGGAAAGGGAACAATGTGGGAGATGGGCAGGGATAGGACAAAATTCGGGATATTACATTTTCCAGGGGAACAGGGGATATGGAACAAACCATTTTTAAATCCAATATAAAAATGATATACATTATGAAACTAAATAATACACAGCAACACCTCAAGCCTGTGGGTGCAGGTGTTAACTTTAAACAGGGGATATAGGTGACAAAACCAAGAAGGCTGAGCCCCTGCAGTGGAGTTCTGCCTGATGGAAGCCGGAAAAGCACCACAGCCCAGAACCAGGCTCAAGATTCGACTCATGTCTCCCTCATAGGACACCTTGTGATTCCAGAGCACCAAGTGTTCTGGCAGGGGCTGTCCTAGAGTGACTGCCCCTCCTTTGTTTCAGCTTTAGGCTTCAAAAAGAATCAAAATCAAAACAAATAAACAAACAAAACCCCCTCATCCTTACCAAAACAAAAGGAAACATTCTTAAAAATGGCTTGTGTGTGTTTAAGTAGAAGGATGTTTCTTGGGAATTATGAATTTGCAGAAGGGAAGTACAGGTGTAGGGCAGCACAGCAGGTATGAAGAAGATCCTGTTGGATTGGAAAAGCCTCAGTGGCCAAATACACCTGTGTCAATCAAAACCATACTGCAGTGAGAGGAGTTTGAGTGAGTTGGGAGAAACAGAGAACTTCAGAAACATTCTCCCCCTTCCCTCTTCCACTGGTTCATCTATATTGTACCTTTTGACCAAAGCAAAAATGTTCTCAATGGTAGCAGTTAGCCAGCTACCCTCACTCATTTTTTATTCATTTGCCAGGTTTCAATAGACCATAACCAGACCATAAACAATGATAAGATCTTCCTGGAACATTCTGAGGGGTTAACAAACAAGTACTGTAAAGTGCTAGGAGATTCCTAATGAATGCAAGGACTTCCTGATGGCTTTCTTCAAAAAGGAGAAGACGATGAGGAAAGTGGCTTGTGTATCATTCTAATTGCACTAAAGGCCTTTGGAAAATATCTTGAAGTAGCCTCTTTTGAATTGTATTTTTGAAGGATTCATCTCCTTCATCTGTAGCAAAACTCATTCTGTTGAGCAGTTATGACAGGAAGAAGTGTTTAATGTTCACATCTGTATTTTCTCAGCATCACTCTGACACTCAGTCTGTAAAAGAAATACTGACTTTACAAGGATCTAGGAGCATTATGCCCTCAGAATTTAGTGTTTTTAGTTTCAAAAAACACACACACACTGAATTCAAAATCAAAAATATTCATCTTTCAAAGGTTTTTGCATTTAAGGAGGACAAGAAAATAGACAGAAAATAGTTTTACAATTGACAAAACCCAGCAAATGGGTACATTATTCCTAATATGTTCTTCCATCAGAGTTTCATGGTAATAGTTCTCAGTGTAGAGATAATAGCAGGGTCATTGCATGACTGTGTTTCTGTGAACTAATACCACCTGTGATGTATTGGCTTTAAACTGCTTTATTAAACTTATTCTCCTGAGTCAGATCCTCAGATGCTGAAAATAACTGTATCCTTTAGATAGCATCTAATCCTTGTTATAAATTTTTTAAGTCAGAAAAAAAAAATAAAATCAAAGCTAGTTGGATTTGTCATTTGTGTATCCCTTGATCTAAGTTACTGTTTTGTGCACTCTTCTACTTTCACTTTGGGCCCTTGGGCAACTGATGTTACAATTTCCAACCATATTTGACTAGATAGCAATCAAGTATGGCCCAACCTGAGTATGGAACCATATACAAAAAGGATTGGTGCTGCCTTCGATACCAATCTAAGCACCACCAAGGAAGCAGTAGAAGGTGATATTACTATAGCTAGCTAACAGTGCAAAAATAAATTATTTCAGCAAGTTACCACACTATTGTAGTCTACCTGGCTGGGAATTTATAATATTGTTGTCACAGAAACTCAAAGTGAAAAGAACACAGCTGTGAAAAGTGTTGTAGGTAGGAGCTGTGTCAGGGAAATGGACTTATGCCACCCATGTCGATATAGATTATTGTCTTTTCTACCTAGCTGAAATAATGGCATTTGGTTGTGCCAAGATATGAATAGTTTGCACTCCGTGCTCCAGTTTGAAGGTGTTATGTGCTGACCACCAATGCCTGCGTGTGACAGATGAAGGGTGCAGGCCTGGCCCATGCAAGGCAATGGTGAGTTCTGAAGGGTGCTGGCAGTGACAGGGTGTTGAAGGAATCAGTGAGCAACAGGCTGAGAAGTTTGGACTAGAGCCTAGGTTGCTTCACTCCCTCTCTGTGGGGTTTCCTGTTTGGGGAGTTTGCTTCTTACCAAGGGCTCAGATCCCAAATACCTCAGTTGAAGTGTGTGTTGTAGTAGGCAAATTTTCAAATGGGCCAAGCACCATGACCTAGACTGCTGTTTATCTGTGCTTCAGAGTGATCAAAAGGATGAGTGGGAGGGGATGCAGATAATGTGCTGTGTGACCTTCACTGAAGGGCTTAACGTCATTGCATCTCTATTTCCAGTAATGGGAAATAAAGATTGCTACACACATCTCTAATACTGCTGTTTAAGTTTCTGGATATGATCCATTATTTAATTGTAGATGGTAACTCTAAATGCTTCTGATGTTTTGAGATGGTCTATCAGATTGACATGGCACATCTAGTTTGGGGAACGGGAGTCAAAACATGCTTAGTAAAATGGTCACCCTGATCTGATGCTAAGAAATTTCATTCAAAATTTACTGAACTTTTAAATTCCCTACTCTTAGAACTGATTGAACACTTCTTTGCAACTCCATACTTACACAGCAAAACTGAGTTGTGTAGTTTTGTGTACAATGAGCTACAATGAGTTTATTCACAGTACCAAGAGTGGAAATGTATGTAAAATGTATCTCAGCTTCTTCTTCTGCATGGTGTAAGATTCAAAATGATGGGACAAAGAATGTTTGAATCTTTCTCACCCTTCAACTGCCTTCCTCAAACATGCTCTGGGTCGAAAAGTTGATGTTATGCCTTTAATGAGATGAAGCATGCCCTAGAGTTGGATACTGCTATAGGAAGGGAAAATAGCTTGGTCAGTGGTCCAGTACAGGCACAGACTCCAAACTCTACTGCCTCTTGGTTTGTTTTGTTCTTGAAATTCCATTTGCCACTTGAGAAGCAGATGGTGGATTGTAAGCCAGCAACAAAACAGCAAGGATCATGGAAGCAAAATCTATAAAATGAACCTCAGAATTATGGAAGCCCAGTTGTCTGGAAATCTTTGAAAATTCGTGGCTTTTAAGTGCCTATCTTAGTGGAACAGGATGTATTTGGTTATACTGCAGCACTTTTATGTTGGGATAATGCTTATTACGAAGATTAAATGTTTCCTGCTCCTTTTCCTCTTTACAGCTTTTGTTTAATTCTGCATGATGTCTCATTTAGACTTGCAGGAGGTCTGTGTCTGGATCTGAACACTGTTGAGCTGAGTGCTGCACTTTGTACAAAAGCTGTGCTATTGCTGAAGAGCTTGTGATCTAAATGATTAGTAGAACGTCATTCATTTTCTTCAGCCTTGTACAGTTGTTGGTGCTTACACAAAGAAAATAAGAAAATGCCAACATATTTCAATTAATTTGCAAATTCTGATATTTTAGTGAGATTTTCCCCAGCTTCATGGAAATAAGAAGGATATGCAAGGCAGTGGGAGCAATGTTTCGTATTTGAAGTGTAGGATGAGATTTTAGTTTTGCAGCACAGGAAAACCAAGAAATGTGAGGATGTGATCATACCATGTTATCTTGTTATTCAGTTACTTAGTGCCATCACAGCCTTACTACTGCAGGCTGTGATTTTTGTCAGCTGTTAAAACTGAATTTAACTTCATCTGTTTTGGATGAGGGGTCACTGAGGGAAACTCACAGGGAAGACAGTAATGAGCTGCTGGTAGGAAATGTTCATCTCTTTCAGGACTGACAGCTTGGTGACACTAGTGACGAAAGGCTGTTAAACACAAGTCATGGGACCTGGCATGGCAGGTGAGCTGTGTGTGAGCTCTGACTGCAGAGGTGGGCATCTCTGTGGATGAAGGGAGCAGGCAGGGCTCTCTTCAGAGAGAAGAGCACTCTCTTCAGCTCTGCTGCTTGTATTCCCAACTGCCTGCAGGGCATTCTGGAGGAAGGCAAATCCTTCTCATACCATGTGCTTCCCACTACACCCAGGACCATTATGGTAGAGACAGAGCTGTCTGCTACAACTTTCACCTAACTTCACTGTCATCCTTCCCCCCACCCCTATAAAGGAATTTTCCATCTGCTGCTTATGCCAGTAGGCCAGAGACTTCTCCTGTAAACATTCACCTCCAGCAGAACCACGGGTGATGAAAATAGATCTGCACGTGGGATTTCCCATTAGGTAAATCTCCCTTTTCACTGGCCAAAAGCTTCATCCTAATACAGTGGCATTTACTGCCCCTGGAGAAACCACTCTGTGCCTTTGAAGCATTGAGGCCCGAGGCTCAATGAAAATGAAGAAGAGGCAAAAGATGGTGGACATAAGCAGTGGTTTTGCTTTTCAAATAATTAGGGTAGAGAGGAAGGCCCTTTACTAAGAGTTTTTCATTGAAAGTCTTTGTGTGCTGCTGTGTTCTATTCTGATTTTCAGGGTAAATATAAAATGGAAAGCATTTTTCAGGAGCTGACCCTGTGCAAATGGCCAGCATGTGATGGAGTGATCTCTTAGGTAGTAGTAGTTTGCATGCTCTTGCTTTTCTAGTGTGTACTCAGATTGTACCAAGGAAAAGACTTTGCTTGTACTTGGGTTTTTCAGATGTCTTATTTTTCTTCATACAGCTTTGTCTCAGACCATTTTTTCAGAGGATACAGCAAAGTTGTCAAGGTTCATTTTCATCAGTGTTGAACTCATTTATCTGAAGGTATAATCTGTGGGGCACTTATTCATTATACAAAATTCTCACACTGTCCTAATAAATTTGGCCCTAACAGTGAGCATAGTTAAAAAGAATCTGAACATAAGCTGAAAAAAATTACACTTTGGCCATTCCTTCCTAATGGACTGTGAATATATTAGTTATTGCTATAGGTTTTGTTTGCTGTTCATGCTCTGGTAAAAGTGTCCATTAAATGTAAGACCTGCAAGCTCATTTTTTTAGGAATTAATAGTCATCTTTGTCTTGTGCAGTCTTCAGCAGCATTTTACTTTACAGATTTTCCCTTGGGCTATGGGGGATTTTCTACCAGCCTGTGCATTTCTTCCCTAATCATAGCCTTTTCATAGGGATAGAAAGGGACGTCTAAAGCAATAGGAGTGAAAAGGCCAAGGCAGACTTTGAGCATGGCCTGTGTTGCAGGTATCTACGTGCCTATGCATGGACTTCATAAAAGTATACTTGAGAGACATTACCTTTTGAGAAGAAAAACAATGTTATTTATATTCTGTACTAGCACTCTAAATCAGAGGGACAAAACTATGCGCACAATTTCTAATTTCTAATGCTGCCTCAAAGTTTGCCTGGTGGCTGGAGGTTGGCTGCTGGGTTATAGGGCTGGTCAGCTTAGATGACAGATAAAACCCATATGCCTACTAAAGACAGCAAGAGGGGAAAGCACAACTATTTTTTTTTCCTAGGCAGTGAATATCCAGAAATTTCATTTCCCACTCTGTCAGTGGCTCAGCACATGTTCTTAGTGCAGTCATAAGGTTAACACTTCAAAGAATGTCCATTCGTTTTGAAGGTATCAACATCTGAAAAATCTCCTTCTTTTTTCTTGGAAGTGCTGTGAACTTTTAAAACTGCTGTTGGAACAAAAGGTATCAAAGCAGCTTGTACTTTACTTATGGAGAGATTTGCAGTTAGAATACTCCTAATCACCATGACTTCCAAAATTAATAGCCACTTTTGATAATGTTGCCTTTATCTTCTGTGGGTCTGCTTTCATCCTGTAAAATGGACATAATCATGCCTTCTATTTTACACAGGTATTGCAGTGTATGATTAATGTACAGGAATGCTCACAATCCTTGAATGATGAAACTTCCAGATAAAACTCCAGGTGTTTTTTGCACTGTCAACAGCTTTGATGCACTTGTTCTTCAGAGATTGCGCCGGTCTCCATTCTCAAGAATAATCATGCAGCAGATTTTTCCCGAGGGAGGTGTATGTATTCCTGGTGCTTAAACCAGGACAGTACCCCTGGCTCATACTCCTTGTCATGTACGGATGCACTGGAAGCTGGGGGTTCACAGGGTCACATTATGAAGTGTAGTTCCTTGTTATGCCCTGACGCCAGGTGTAGTTTGAGGTCCCCCTAATTCTAGGTCAGTGCTGGGAGCTCCTGTTTCCTGTGTGCTTCATGGAAGGTATTTGCTTCTGGTGGATGAAGCTACTTGCTGTTGGATCATAATCTGCTCCTACTGTGATGTCACATGTGTTGGTATTCCAACTCCAGAGTTGAAAAAGAAAAAAGTAATTATCTTAGCATTGTTTCAGTCTGTTTCAATGGAATTTCTCCAATTTGACCTAACAATGGTGAAATGTATTAATGTACAGAAATTTGTTAATAATAAAAAGCTTATTATATTTGTTTAGATTCTGTACAAAAAAAAATTAAAAATCTTGTTATTTTGCTTGTAATTTTAGGCATAGTCTTTAGTACCTAGCTAGCTGTTAATTTTTCAAATTAGTGTCAAAAGTCAGAGGACTTAGGGGCCAGAGTCTGACTGGACAGCTTTCTCTTCTTTTGCTGTGGGGCTACATCACTGCATTTGATTATTCTCCTATACCAGTATTCTTAAGATCAAAATCACACCTACCCTGAAGTTTATTCTCCACAGGATAATGCTTGTGAATAGAACCTGGTCTGCGCAAAAAGGATTATGTTTGTGTGAGCAGAAATCCAAATACAACCGGAAATACTTCCATGGAAATGGAAGGAGTAGAAAGGCCAGTGTCACATTTAGCAAATGCTTGTGTATGCTGAGGTGCTAGTTTTCTTACAAGTTGAAGCTATTTTCTGCTGCTTTTTTGCCTTTTTTTTTTTTTTTTTTTTTTTTTTTTTAAAGCTGGTGTGGAAAAAAGTGGTGTCTTGAGTCATTCTACTGTTTATCACCATCAAATCAAAGGGCACAGAATTAGGTTTGTGTTTTCACATTGATGCTGACACACAACTGTCCTTTCCACCTCCTCAGCACATCAAGACCGAATATTTTGCAGATTATAAACTTGGTCCTGGTGAGGAGTCTGAAATAAAACCTCTATTGTCTCAAGAGATTTGATTTGCTCTAAAGAAGTCATCAACCTTCGTTGTTTGTTTTTTCTTCTGCGGAAAAGGAGGAGGATAGGGAAGTCATCCATCCATCTCTTTGCAATCTTAGTTTTAAAAGTCTAAAAGTAAACAGGCCCCACAGTCCACCCAAAAACTGTGTTCATTGGAAGTCTAGAACCAGGGACAATATGTACTTCAGAATCAGTTTAGCTCAAAAATTGTACAGACCAGAAAAGAAACCCCAAAAAACAGAGATGGTGTTTACCATTTTAAAGTAAAAAAACCCATATTTTTTGACATCTGCACACAAATACCTGCTTTTAACAAAGCCAGAACACTACCATTTAAATTCCTCTTTGTAATCTACTCTTTCTTTCATCTCTTGTTTTTATCCTTCAGTGGATTGTATTGGATATGAGGAACCACTGAAATACTGCTGTGCAGATATGAAAGGTTAAAGAAGGTTATCTCAGAGACAGGGTGTGTGCTCAGATTTTTTGCACATGAGGCAAATTTAATTTAAAACATGACAAATCTTTTGCAGGGCGACCCAATGAGCTGTTATATATATATTGCATATGTTAAGGCTTCAACCAAGGTGTCTACAATGAGATATTGATGGTTTGGGGACAGTGATAGAGATGGCTTCAGAAAAGACTGGTTGCCCTGCTATCTGTGGCTCTAAAACTATGGCTAACCTACAGTGTTGCTGTTGTGATTTATGCAATGATAGATCAACAACAGAGACCTGTAACAGGGTTTTTGTTTGTGTGCGTGTCTGTGGCCCCCCTTAAATTTCCAGGAAATTCTATTTCCTCTGGTGTGTAGACATATTTGCACAACTGCATATAGGCAGTATTAAGAGCTGATGAGAGAGCTGTAGCACATGATTAGTCACTTGTTGGAAGGTATTTATATGCATGCACATACATAAAACAAACAAAAATTGACATTGTACTTGTAATTAAATTGGAGAGATATTCAGTGTTAAGATTCTCATAGCGTCTGTTCATAGGCATGAAAAAGCTCATTTCCTCTGCAACTTCTCATCACCTTTTTTCTCTTGACTTGTTCTTTATTTTCAGTCCATTTGAAGCTTTCTAGTGCAGGAGAATCAAAGCCTAAAATGCAGGATTGCCTAACTGGAAAAGCAATAGCATTGTTATGATTAATTTGGCTTGAATAGAAAAGCTGCCCACAGAGTAGTATTGCTCTCAGTAGCTGACTTGATTTCTGTGGATGGGGATGGGATCCCTGAATAAAGTATGCAGGTTGTAGGGGCTCTTCATTCTTCTGTGTTATGATGCCACTGTGCCATTTGAGCCATTTGGAGAATAATGATGCCCCATCACCTATAAAGACAGAAGCTGTTTAGTTGGGGGAAGCAGCCTGCACAAAGACAGAGAGAACTTCAAACTCTGGAGGGGAAGGAAGGCTCCAGAGGAAATCCCCTGTGTGGAGTCAGTAGGCTGTCTTTACAACATTTCATTCTTTGCAGCTCTCTCACGAGTCTCACTGGATTGGTTGCTGTCCACTAAAACTCCTGCAGCACGTTTCAATCTGCTCTTTCTTAACTTCCTCAAGCAGGCTGGTGCATTTTCTTGTTTACTTAAATCTTTGTCTCTCCATCTCAGGGTAGTTTTTTCCTCCCTGTAGCTGTTAAGTTACACACAAGGTCAGATGATTACTCAGAACTTCCTGGAAAACCCCATGTTTGTTTTAGACAAAAGTACTCAGGAAGTTCCTCAGCTCTTCCAGCAGAGCTGTGCTGGCAGTGGCCTGCCAATCCTCCAAATGCACTTACTGCATTTTTTGGAAGATGTGCTAAAACAATTTTTAGTACAGTACTGAACTCAGGGTATGTCAGCATTTTCCCATATATTTCAAATGCTGAGACTGTTTTCAAGATCTCCTGCACCTCAGTTAATAGACAAATGTCTCCTCGCTCACTGTGATGGCAGTGTGAGAGTCAGGCTTTTCGAGGCTCCCCACCAAGCCTGCCATCCTCAGATTAAAATGTTCCACTTCAGGCACAAATTTGGTGCCTTTACAGCTCATCTTCCCCTTCTACACAGAGGCTTTCAGTCTTACTCAGCTGGGGAGGCCTCACCCTGCTTCAGGCACTTCCTGCACGGCACAGACTCCAGGAGCTAAACATAAGTATACTAAAGAAGATAAAAGGAGTGGAAAAATAAAACCAAACACAAACTGAAATGGCTTGGCACGCAGGTTCTATTTAGGCTCACAGCCCCTGGTGGCTCATTTCAAAGCACTTGAATCTATACAATTAGATGGAATATTTCCTGTGATGGTCGGTGATGGAGCAATCACTTTAACATATTTATATCTTGATAGTATAGATGCTTCTCTTACAGCCCTCTCAGAGCAGAGACGTGGTGATACAAGTAACCGAGCACTGAGGGGCTATTGTTTGTATTTGTGGGTAAAGATTTAATTCTCCAAAGAGCCATCACACTGTGGGAGAATCAAAGACAGATGGCAGCTCCTTCCTGATTCCAACCTCTGAGTCCTCCACACCTACACCATGTGATGTTCGTGGGAAGGAGGTCTACAAGCTGTTGAATTCAGCTGTTGCCTTGGAAATGATAAGTCTAACTAAGGCCAGCCACTTCCAATGTGAAAGTGCTATTGTAAATTAGTTTGGAGACTACTGGTGCGTGAGAGCACTTGCAATACTGTTTTTAATTGTAAGTTTTGCTGGATTCTTAGCTTCAGCTACCATTAATTGTGCAACACTTTAAAAATTGATTCTGAGACCTCCACAGAAGGGGCCTGTACTGACTTGGTCTCCATGAGCTGGTCAAATATTGCTGTTATAGAATAAATCACTCTGCAGTCAGCTCTTTAGTTTGCAGCATGTGCCTGCATTCCCTCTTCAGGAAAAAATGGTGGGAGGACAGGAAGCTGTGGGTGCTGGGACCTGTGCTCAGCAACAGCAGGATTCAGAGGTCAGAACAACTTTGAGCTTTTACCTTTCTGGCAGCTCTGAACCTCACTGGGCATTAGGCATCTGAAGGAGCAGGGTGAATCTCAAAATAGACTAATGATATCAATGAAAAAACTCAAAATAAAATAAAAACACAATACTCAGAAATACCGTGAAGTGCCTGTGCCTGTGCTACATGAACCACTGTTCTTCAGCCAGGTGAGTCTTTCTACCAAGCATCGTTTTGTGGAACTTAATCCAAATGCTTTGGTGTTGAATCACTTTCCAAATTACCAAGACTTTCTTTCTATTTCAGCTTTTTGGCAAGTTCACAAGTGTATATTCTGTAGATACGCCACTGATTTGTTTGGGTCTTTTCCTTCACAGAAAGGAGGGTACTGCCAGAAGACAGAGCAAGGGAAAATAACTTTGTGTTGAGCTCAATGAATTCAGTTCAGCTGGTATTGGAGGAGTGAGGTTTTTCTGTTTTTCCTCTTGACATGCCAAGAAAGCCTTTGCAGTAAGGACTAGGCAAAATGTAAGTGCAATTTATCATTTCTGTTATTTTATTGAATCAGGAAGCTGGGAAACTTGGTTTTGTAAGTGGCTGTTGCTAATTCTAGATCCCCGTCTTTACTCATTGAAAGCAGGTTTTGGAAATTTGTCCCAAAGTGTCATGAAATACTGAGTTATAGTGAAGCTGTGGTTTACCTCCTCTGACAAAGTATTAGTCAATGCTGAAATTATGAGAATTGGTAGCACTTAGTGTGCTCTGCTCTTTAGTGCTGGAAGGTCATCAAAACTGGGTCATGACTGGTGCTCATGTAGAGCTTCCCTGGCTCACAGCACATGAAGTCAAATTCAGACCCAACTTGGGAAGTGTCTTTAACACTGAAACTGCAATGTTTAGATTGTAATTGCCATTTAAATAAGTTTGTATGATTATTGCAGAAAAAAATATTTGTACACATCCTCTGTCTTTATGAAATATCGGTGCCAAATTATGGTAATTTATAGCTATTTCAAAACTGGATACAAGCCCCACAGATATGTTCACAAAGTTTATGAAGACTGTATCCAGTTAACACTTTACTCGCATGAGAGAAAAACTTCAACTTTTTAGTGAAAAATTTAAACATTCTTTTCATAGGAAAAGTCCTAAGAATTTCTAATGTTAGACATTGTAACATATTTGCATTCTTACATGTGGAAGAACCTAACATCTTTCTCCAGTTCAGGTTTTTAGCCTTAATGTTTCTGAAATAGAGAGATTAATATTATTTTGGATTCTTAATCAGAAACTGGCCAGACTTTAACATTCAAAACATGACAGCAATTCTGTAATAACAAGAAAATTATGGTCAGACCAGGCAAGTAAACTCTGCAGAAAGGAGCAGATTATATCCTTGAGGAACATAGACAGTAGCTGTGGATGCTTATATTTTGCTGCACTGATTCTAATTGTTGCATCCATGGCTTCTAGAAGCTTAGGAGTCAAGTATGTACAGGCATTCACTGGCTATGGCATTTAGTAGGACAGGAAGAAGTCTGCCCACTGATTGCCCATGGACCAGTTCACAGTCAGATGCTGGAAGTTTACAGCTGCATGTCTACTAACAGGGATTGGTTTCAAACCAGCAGATCAGAGAAAAAAGTGATTTGCTTTCCTCTACTAGTTCCCTTAATTCTTTCAACTCTTGCATTCTCTCTTTCCTAGACTTGATTATATTTGTCATGCAACACATTGGCGGCTGAATGAATATGCATGAAATGTGTACCACTTGTTTAGCAACTGAGCAATTGGTTATGAAAATTGCCTTCTGGAAACATTTTCTACCTAGGTGGCTACGGTTATGCTGTGTTTTGTTGTTTTTAACTTGCATCCACTCCCCAATTTAATTCTGAGTAAGTGATCCTACTAATAGGTATGCACTCAATTTGTAAAAGCAATTTATTTCTTGAACCTGCAAATCAATAAGAATGGATTGTTTGTTCAATAAATCTTATAGTCACCCACTCTGTCGTTTAACCTAATAAACACTACCAGTAGTTTGCCTAACACTAGGCTGAGCCTCTTCCTTACTTGGATGTATGTTTTTTGAGATTGTTAGACTATTGCCCTCCTTAGGCACAACCTCTTTCTGCGCACAGTCTGTGAGCATTCCTGCCAACAACAGAAGCTCAGTGTTTCCATGCATAGTAACCACTCATCTTCAAGTTCCTGGAAAAATAGCAAGAGGGGAACGAAGGAGGCCAGACCAAATTACAACTGGGAATGCATGACTATAGCTGTGGAAATTATTTTCCTGCTATTTTGCCATTCCTTGTGTTTCTCACAGTCTTATGCTTTTTAAGACAGGGAAAAATTCAGTGAGACAGAAGGATGGATAATGATAAATGCCTAACAGCTTTGGTGATAGAAGCATTATATTCTTCAATTCAGATTTCAAGTGATTTGTTTGGCTTATATTTGAACCATCATTTAATTTGTTTATTTAGAAGATTAAGGTTATGAAAGAGGTATTGCTGAATGTTTTTTTGTAATGGATAGTCTAAAGCTTCCCAGAAAGTCTTGGAAGCACAGGAGTTCAGTACTAATAGCGACAGCCATGTGTTTTATAATCTTTCCTAGGCAATACATCAATCTAGGGTGAAAGGAATCCATTACAAGTATCTCAAGGAATGGCCATCCAAGTCTCACTTTTCCACAAGAGGCTTGGTAGTATTTACTTAATAGCAATTTACCTCAGGAGACACCATTTTGTAGATTTGAACTTAGGGCTTTCTGTATCAATAATCTTCAGGGTAAGCACAGAATAACATTTCTCTTACGGCTCTTTTCTGCTTCTAGTGGGGAAGTTTTGCCAGTGATGTAGAATTATAGTTAGGACCCCATGGCTCAGATGGCTCAGCTAACGAGTACCACTTGTGATGACTGTGTCAGGTCTCCAACCACTAGCTCAAGTTATTTTACACTCACTGTGAAACCCTCTGTCAGAAAAAGGTAATTTCGAATTACCACCAGTCAGGGCTGAACTATTGATTAAAAAGGGTAAGGTTGTGTATGCCATAACCTCATATTAAAAGGAGGAATTAGGTACTTCAAAGCAGGGTGAGTGCTGGCCTTGCTTCTGCAAAAGTTGCAAAAAGCCCTCAACACTGAACTTTATTTGGAGAGGCAGGCAAGCAGAGATATGTGCCTAATTCTAACATTTAAGCTCACTTTGCTTCCAGATTTGTAGTCTTTGTGCTTTAGTCTGTCAAGTAATACGCAAGGACTAGATTTTTCAAAACCAGAGATGAGCTACAAGGAATGAACTCTGCAGTCCTTCTCTGTGTGTTGCAGAGTTTTGGAAGTCTAGTAGTTCCTTAAAACTTCCTAAAATAATAACGTATAAAATAATGATTTATAGCTTCCTGTAGTTATTCATCTTTGTCTTAATTTTTGTACTGTGAATCTTCGTATCTCAAGGAGATGTATCTGAGGGCAGTTCTTTATTCTTGGATTATTCTGGCACAGATACAATGTTGTCAAACAGCTGATTTCATTGGTAGAGGGAAAGAGAAGCTCTAAATTTACCGCGTGGGTTTTTTTGACAGAGACTTGCCAACCTAATCTTGTGAAACTAAGACATTTGATTAATTCTGCCACTCAATGGAACTGCCTTTATTTTTACTGTGTTTGACATTTAGCAGTTCAGTTGAATTTGCCAAAGAGGATGAGGAAGTGGGGGAGATGAAGGGGGTATGGGGCAACTGAAATCAACTTTCCTGCTAAATTCAAAGAAAATTTAGCAGAAACAAATCATTGTCAAGGTGCATCAGCCACCATTACTTGCACCAGTAAGAAGAGCAAGCAGCAGGTATCATTCACATAAAAGAAGAGTGGTCTGCAGCCCTTGCTGGGCTCACTGAAGATAGACAAACCCAGAGCATGAAATGGCATTTGTTTTAGTGCTGCTGCCCTGGAGAGTAAGTGGGCATGACAAGAGACAGAGAGGGACCTGTGTTGAGCTGAGCTGAGCTGAGATCCTCGCACCGAGGCCGCCTCTCAGACGGAGGTGCTGACGCACGGTCTGCTGGACTGCTGCCTTCCGAACACTTCCTCAGCCACCGTTTCATTTGTTCACACGCAAGTGTCTCTGACCAACCCTGTTACAGTTTCAAGAGGGCTTTTTGCGGTTGGTTTATCAACAGAGATGTTTCCTTGTTAGCCCTCTCTTGGTAAGAGGATGAGGAATTTTAAAGCCCTTTCCCATCTGGACAGCAGTTGTTTGAATCACCAGTTGTTACCTACCCTTTGGAAGAACCTCTTTTATTGTTTGCACGACCCAGACTTGAAGCTTAGTTTTATTTGACATACCTACAATTGCTACCAAGGAGTTTTATGACAGAATAATAAAGAGAAACTTTGCATTTCTGCAGGAAAGCATTTCCTGTGTGTTTGATTCAATGTCTGTTGTATGAAAAAAAGAACAAAACTATCAATTTTTGAATTATCTTTTCCATCAAAACATATCTGGTTTGAGTAAAGCCCTAAATTTTGTTTTTCTGTTCTTAAAAAAAAAAAAAAAAAAGTTAAAAGCTGTAGCAAATCTCGATGACACTACTTCTTGCCTTCTTGTGGGGTTTTTTGTTGTTGTTGTTTGTTTGCTTGTTTGTTTGTTTTCTGGTGGGTTTTGGTGTTTTTTTTTTTTTTTTTTTTTTTTTTCAGCCAAAGGTAGAGGATTAAGGCAGAAAAAGAAGTAACATTATTTGTTCACTATTTTGAGAAATGTATGTTAAACTTCAAGAATAACAACATCAGTGGGGACTCTCCTAGTTATAGAGTCTATTTAGATTCCCCTCTGTATCTGGTCTGACACCAGAGGTGTCACTATTTCTTGAGAAAATATGGATATAAAGTAATTTAATTATTTTTTTATAGATCCTAAGAACAAGAAGTACCATCCTTAGAGGAAGTATAATCTGGCAGTAAGCCAACATGCCTTAGAATGAAGTCTTCTGGAGGGTTGGACAGTGTCTCAAGAGGCCTCAAGAATTTTTCATGAGGTATTATACCAACACCACCACCTACAGGAGTTCAGCAAAAGGGATACAGTGTTTTACAAAAATTCAGCATAGAACAGAAATCAAGGTTCTTTGAGTATGGTCTGACCATCCTCAATATCCAGCATTTTGGGGAAAATCTTCTGCTCTTTCAGGAACTATTAAGACACAAGTCTTGCCTCATGAATCCAAACATTTCTATGGAGAACCATATTTTGTGAAAGGTAGCTCTTGTTGCACTGTGCTAGAAATTTAAAATCTCTTGTTCTTCCGGTCTTAAGTGTGAGCATGTATGATGAAAATTTAAACCTCACAAATATCCTTAGATCAGAGGCCAATCTGCACAAAAACTTGGCTTAGTTTAATGTGCACATTTCTAGTTTTGGTTTATGTATAGGTGTATAGCAACACCAGTATTTTAGCCTCTGTGGAAGTTGTATTGCTTGCATAGGTGTTGTACATATTTCATTGCTTTTTAGCAAGCTGCTGTTAGGCCAGCACGAGCAGAATTGTCTGAAAATAGATGGAGGCTACTGAAAAGAAAATATGTCATTACTTGTGGTATCCTTCAGCCTACTGGACTTCGAGGGATTCTGTTTCCAGTCATCCACTATCATTGCTTACAGTATTGCAAGTTATTTACCCAAAGAAATGAAATTGTGAAGTTGTAGCTTTGCAAAGTATTTACACTGAATAAATGTCATTACATTTCCTCATTTTATCACTTTCTTGTCAGTCATTGCCAAGCTGAGAGAGACGATCCATAAATAGCAGACAAGTTTAAATTTATATCTATAAAAGAATGGAGTGCTAAGCATTCTTGTCCTGGGTAGTAAGGCACTTAAAATTTTGCTCAAGCTCAGTGGGTTTCAGTGAAGCTTAGGTTCAGAAAAGCAATAGGCACAGTTGCTTAGCACCCCGTGGAACCCACTTTTCAATAAAATGCACCAAAACATGAATTATTTTCCAATTTATCAGTGAGAAATAAATGTATTGAGAGTTGCCATGGCTTCTATTCCATGTTGTCTCATATCCTCACTGGCATTTTAATTTCCTCAGACAGGTAGAAAAAGCTAAATTTTCTGAGGTGATACCTATGAGATTTGTTCCAAATGCCATGTGTTTGCATAATTATATCCCCCGAATATATACCCGCCCCCAGCAAACTTGCTAGGAGTTTCAGTCTTGCTTTGACAAGCATATTTCAAACTTAGTCCATTAGGGGTGTCATCTCTGGAAACAGTCAGAGCATATCTGCAACCCTGACCTTCAAGTGTTTGGCCTGAGTAAGAGAGCATTTAGGACAAGGTTCCTGGTTGACTATGGAGTGGAGAGGCCAGCCTCAGGGACTTCACTTGCAGCTCCTGCAAGTTAGTTGGCTGTTGTAGTAGCTGGCTGCACTTGCCAGGTGGCTGAGGCGGGTTCAGTGCAGGCACTGTTCAGAAAGAACATTCTGTTTATTAAAAGAAGGTTGGAGGCACCTGGGAAAACAGGTCAAGAAAGAAATTGATTTCAATAGTTATTCCATAACTTCACTGCTCTCTTCTCTTTAGCTTTTCTAGTTAACTATGATGCTTTCAGATGTGTTTTCTCGTTAAGGAGATAAAACAAAAACTGTTTAAAACATTTGAACTATGGAAGGAGGCAACAAAAATCTGTGGAGGAGTCAGACAGCAAGACTTGGGGACTGAGCTTAGACGCATAGGCAAAACTCATAATAAAACATTAAAACAGAGAAGTAAAACTGACTTGCCCAGAACTGTTGAACAATACTTCCTGTCAGCTCTGAGAAAAACACTGACACCAAGCAATAGAATGTAAGGTTACTGGTGGTCACCATATCTATAAAGGAGTCTTGAATAGCTGCAGCTGACTGTAGGATATTGTAAAACAGGTTTTCAAACTACACATAAAACTATTGCTGTGAGATATCAGAGGAGTTTTCAGGATTCTCTGCTACAAAGTCCAAGCAGTAGTGTTTGGGAAGCTTGTCTTAATTAAAATTTCAGACAGAAGCAGACAAACCTCCCCCCGCACCCAACCCCAAACAACCAAAACGCAAAGGCATGAAAGAGAAGAAAACCGCTGAAACAATTGTGTCTGTAAAGTCAGACATCCAAAAGGTCACCGTTTTTGGTTCTTCCCCAAGGTCCCTAGGGTGTTTAAACCTAGTATTTTCACAATCTTCTGTATATTAAACCTTGTAAACCACTTAGGACACTTAAAATTAACAGTGCCAGTGATGATTTATCTGTCCTTGGTATTAGATGTTAAGCTTCAGGTTGACACATATTACTTCACATCATAACCTGGATTGAAAAGTTCTGATATGAAAAAGATAAAAAAATAATAGGTTTACTCAAAATAACTAAAAATGAGCAGTAGAATAGTAACAATTATAACCTTGGAGATTCATAATTAAAGTTTACCATTGTCTGAAAATTATCTCTTCCTTTACTTTTCCCACGATAGGGAAAGTATGGCTTTTTAGTCAAGGGGAATACTAGCTCACTCACTTTTTCTCTTTTCCTTTTTCCTTTTTTCCTTTTCCTTTTCCTTTTCCTTATTAGAGTAGGTGGAAGGACAGAATAGTAGCTCTTTGCATGCTTTGCCTTTTAGAAAACCCCAAAACCCAGTTGTCAGTCCTTCTCAATCTACTTCTATTTAAATTCTAAGAATGAATTAATCAAATACACAGTTTTCTTAAGATATCTAAAACTGGCTTTAGAACTGAGTATCAAACACATTTTGTGCTATTTAGTCTATTTGTAAATCTAAAAGCACTGTGTTTATTTTGTTGACTCCTCTGCTTGCACTGAACTTTGTCGGTGGGGCCTTACAAAGTATGATTTTCTTTCTGTGCTGATGGAAAAGTGTTCTGTTGGCGAGCTTAATGCCTCATCATGATTTTGCAGCTGAATCTCAGCTACCAGCCAGGGATTTCACAAGAACCAAGAATAGATCTGACAGACTGTCTGCCTGAGGGATGCCCAGTGCCCCTCTTACAAGACCCATTATACTGAAGTGTCCTCAATGTGACATTCTTGTCCTTTCTTGTAGCACTTTGTCTGCATGCTAAGCAATGCCAGAACTCTGAGTTGGCTTCCTAATGATGGACAAAACCAGTAAGGGAGAGTCTGAGTGATAGTAATGCATGTTTTGTATGCACACTAAGGAAGTGCTCCTGGAAAAGGAGTGATCACAAAAAAAAATACGAACACTTTCTCAGTAACACGAGCTCCAAATTGTTCTTAGGGAGTGAGTCTGGTTCAAGAACTGATTCTAAACTGTGAATTTAGAGAGCAATCTAAATCTTGAGCAGCTTCCACACCTTCTTCTCCAAAGTCCACTGTTTGTGTGTAAAGCTTCAAATAATATAAGTGAGCAGCAAAATAGCAGTTTTTCCCAAGTTTTCCCTGCAAGGACACCCTTCACATCAACAGCTGGCATTAACATCAGTTAAGTACTGTGACACACGACTTGGTGGACACAGGGTAAGAGCTTGTCATGCATCATCTACTCCACAGAAACAATTTGTTCATGCCCTGACTCTCAACAACCAAGTGAAAGAAAGCTGGGGCAGTCTGGCCCTACCTGGGCAGAAGCTGGGGGACCCTTGATTTGCTACAGCTAAAAGCTCCATGTGATCAGATGATAACCAGCTGCTGGTGCATGGTGCCTCATGCACATGGCAGAAATCAAATTAATCTGTAGCCTGAATTTTATATGTGGCAATGCAAAAGACTCAAGTGCTTGATTAAAGACTTATAAGAAGGTTCATGACCATTCTGGTTTAATGAAATTACTGAGTTTTGATAGCTTAATTTTTAAATTGCAAACACCATTAACTAGGGGTGTAGGTTTGGTGAGGATGTGAGTTAAATGGTGTATGTATTATTTGCTATTTTTGAGTCACATGTATATAATGACTGTGGTGCTGTATGTGGCAATTAGGGAGATCTTTAGCCCTGTTTATCTGTTGATGCTAAGAGAATGCAGAAAGTAATAAAAGGTAGTTTGAAATTACACTAATTTTCTTGTTCCTCATTATTGCAGCTCATAATTGAGTTGATTTGCATACTGGATATATTCCTGATTTGTATTTTAAGGTTATTTCATTTCCTGTTATGCTTGCAATGCAAATTACCTTTATACTGGGAAGAATACTCTGCCCTCTGAAAAAAGGCTAGAAGACAGTATTTTGGAAGGGCAGGCTGCAGGTTATTTCACAATAGCTACATTTATTCTGTTCTTATTTTTTATTGTCAGTGAAAGCTCTTCTTAAACCCCAATGTGCAGCTCTCTGCTGCACCCACCACAGCAAACTCTTCCAGCAGCAGCTCAGCAGCTGAATTCTTTTAATTGAGTCTTTCACAAGACCAGAACCAAGCAGGCAGCAGGGGAAAAATACATTAAATCAGTCTTGCAAAAGTGGACTTCACCAGAGGAAAAAGGGTAGGCTCAGACTAGGCAGAATTACAAGCATTTGGGGAAAAAAGATTAATTCCCCAAACTGGGAATGAAACTATGTAGGCAATCTTATTTGTAATTATTACTCTGCCCTTAACTATAATGATGTTGGGATTTATGTAGCACTTTTCATATGTAAATTGCTCATCAGATTGCTAATTGTCTCATAACACAGACAGTTCCTTGCCTGAATGTGGTTGCAAAAGAGTGCAAGGATCTTTCAACAGTGTCACGTACCGGCAGCTATTACAATTTTCAGTTTGTGTTCTAAAGAGATTATGCTTTTACACCATACACCATACAGCTCTATCTGTGTGCCTGCCTAATGATGTCAGAGAACTTTCAGTCAAACATGGCTGAGCACTAGAGGTCCAAAAGATTCCAATTTCCCAGATATTTTAGGGAAATAGAAGACTAACTTCAGGAAAGAGACTCAGTGGCTATTTCCACTGAGAGAAAGCCTGCAATGTTACCTGTTTTCGACTGGATGCTAGAGAGTTTTCCCCTCTGTAGACACTACAGACAGGTAAACATCAGGAAACTCTTCAGTCGGTTTTCACCTCCTTACACATAAGAGAATCCAATCACAAGACAAAGAGTGATAAAAAACTGGATTTCATTTATTGAGGTATGGTGTAGTAAGAATTAATTCTGGCTTTTGAAAACACAGTGATTTTGAAGCAGCTGACCTCCTGTGAAAAAGCAGAGAGAGGCAAGGAGACAGAATTCAGCCTCCACTTTTTCAAACTTGCAGTAAATTACTTTCCTTGTCATCCAAAATGTGTTCATGAAAGGAACTGAGGCTCTGGAAAAATTAGCTGAAAAGACTTTTTCCTGTTGGAACATGCTATCTAACTGAAACACATGCCATTTTCAGTGCAATTGGTAAATTGCAATGATGTAAAGGAATTGTAAAGCAAATGTCAGTAAGTCTGTGCCTTGTTTGGTTCAACATTTTTTCTTCTGTTTGCAATATATTTTGCGTTGTACTATACAGTAAGAAAAGCATACAGGAAAAACTTCTAAATTTAAACACAGCTTTTTAAAAGAACTTTTTGAAAAGCCCAAAGGTGGTAAATTTAGATTTCAAGAAAAAATTAGTTTTCTTTCAGATACAGAAGAAAAATAAAATTCAGAGAGCTCTAATTTCCTGTAGACTACAATTTTAGTTTCTAATTGCAACCACTATCAACCATTATGACTCTAAGGAGCCTCCTTCCTGAGCATTCTATCAAGAAATATGTCTAATTCTTTCTAAATTATTTATATCATATATTTAATGAATTTAATGATGGAGGTCTAGCAAACTTTCTAGACTAAAGACTAATGTGATTGTTTTTATCCCTACGTGTGTTTTCTCATGCCACTGGACAGGAGTTGAAATGGGTGTTTCTGTAGCTAAAAAGAATGTGCCAAGGGGGGGAAAAATGTGTGTAAAGGTACAATTGCTAAATACTGGGAATGCAGCCATAGACCCAAGTATAAGACGACTAGTCAATTTTTTTTTTAATTTCTTTTTTTTCTTCTGAATTAAATATATGCTTTGATAGTAATGTCACTGTTACCAGGATTTTGTTTCTCACTACAATTCAAAGAGCTTTTCTGTACAAATACATTCTTTTATTCCTTTAGATTTTCTTAACAGAGTTGTAACAGTGAAGAACTCTTATGAATAGAGTAAGAGACCAAAAATGTTGACATGTGATTTTTAATTATTATTCTTTTTTTTAAATTGTATTTTGAAATTTTTGAAGAGATTGCAGAAGCAACAGTTACTAAGTCCATGCTAAAACTATTTTAAAACTGCAAAATCTTGAACAGGTGGAAGTTTTCTTTGATTTGTGTTTGTGTATTTATCACACAGTAGTGATGGTGGCATTGCAAGTCTCTGTAATCTTCTGAAAATCAAGCACTTTCAAATAAAGTGATTACTCTTTCTTGAAGCTTCAGAAACCAGGTGCAATAATACCAACTTGCTCAATTTTTGTAGTGTCACATGAAAACAGAAATAATAAAGATGTGCTGAACTTCTCTACTAGGAAAGGATACTTTGCCACAGAAAATGGTTAAGCTCTGTTCAATGTATTTAGCATTGAAGGAAGAAAATATTCTGCTATGGCACAATGATCCTATATTTGCCTAAATTTTATGTAAGAAAGCATGTTAAAACTAAGTGGAAGCTTATTGTTTTATGAGCCTGTGGTTGAGGATTTTCTCCATCTGGGAGAAAGTGAGAATAGAAAGAGAAAAAATATGACCTGTGGAACTGTGAAGTGTCCTGGGTATTTCATTCTCCCAGGCATCACATTAGTGCCAAAGGCTCCAAATTTTTTTCTTTCTGTTTTACTAGGTTGTTCCTGTCAGCATCTCTGGGTTGCCCAGTTTGGGGGGAGAAATCAAGCTAAAATAAAGCTGGAAGGTGCTGAGACTAGGCAGTAATTTTGCACACCTATCTGTAGTTATTTAGAAATTACCAAGTCAGTTGCACGAGTGTAGGCTGGCAAAGTGCAGCAGGAGTCACTGGCACGGGAGAGCCAGTTTGTGCTGTGGGTATGAAGGGAGGTGGTTCACTTTTTCTACCTGTGAGCTGTGGAGAGCTGTGTGGGACACTGCCAGTCTGGTCTGACCTGAGTAACAATACCTGGAAGCTGTGAGATCTCCTGCGATGTTACTTCACTACTTCATTAGTCACCCAGGGCTGGATTGCTCATAAGAGCCCTGTGCAGTGGTAGATTGGAGGTGCTTCATGGTGCATGTTGACTTGACCCTGACTGAAATGGCCTTAATTTATCCTAACACATCAATACATGTATGAATTTAAATTTTCAACCCCGTTCACTGCTGGAGGGGAAGGTTAAGGACCTTGTCCCCTACATAAAACTTCAGTACCTCCACCTGTAAATATAGAGGAAAAGTAGGATTTTGCTAGTTAGACAGTGAGAGGAGCTGGACTTCTAGATGTCTTTCTGAACTAGAAACCTAGACCAATAAAATATTTTGCACCTGCATATTTACAGTCTCGGCCTTTACTGTTACCATCTAGCTTTTCTCACCACCCCTGCTACTTTTCATCAAAGAAGGAATATTATTAGCCTGCTGCAGCTTCCTACCCTACCCCTAAGCATGAAGGAAGTGTGAGTTTTACATGTGAAAACACACTGTACTGGTGGTAGGACAAGTGTCAGTGGTGGTGTGAGAGAGGTGAGGTGAAGTGGCTCTGCATGGCTGCAGAGGTGGACAGCTTGTGAACTGATGCTGGAAATTCATCCCCTGACTCCCAGCATTGGGCAGCAAGCTCTGTGCAAATCGCTGGTCATAAATAATTATTAATGGTAATCCACTGTAGCTACAGAGTTCAGATGTCAATATTAATGGAGTGAAACTACCAGCGGCTTTCGCTGTGAATTAAGTGTTGACCACAGCAGTTGATGTAAAGCAGTTGTGAACAGCAGTGAGGTCAGATGCATGCAAATGAAAAAGATATTTCTCAACTATTGCCTACGGCTTTTTTTGCCAGCTATCTCATTTCTTTCCAATGTATACCTTTTGTCACCGTCCAGTTGGTAGGTAGAGTGGTACAGATGGGTCTGAGTAAGAGCTCATGTGCCAAAAATTGCTGCTCCTGCTTGCTTTTAGAAAAAGATCAGTATCATCAAGATTGTGCTCTGCAGTGCAGCAAGAGTGCTGGGTGGCATATTGGTGAGACAGAAATTGCATATAAATTAGTTGAAGTGGGTTATTTTTCTGGGAAGTTTGAAAGTGTGAAAATGTAGATCTCTGTGGATATACAGTTCAAGAAGCATAGGGAATTCCTGTAATAAAGAGAGAAACTACCTAACCCATTTTTACTGGGCAGTTTGTCAAAATCCACAGCAATCTGGGGTATGACGATAGATGTTAGAATCAGGCATTTTCTTGCATGTAATCCCACTTACTTACAATGAATATTCATGGTGTTCATAATTCAATCTTATTTTCTAGCCAGCCCTCACCAGAGAGAATTTTGTTTCTTTCTCCCCATAGGATTTCCTTGGGGGCACATTTCCTGATAGCATGCTGGCTGTCTTCCTGAGGACCAGAGACAGTCATGGTTTGGATCAGACTGTGCTGCTGCTGCAGTAGAAGTAATCGTGGGGATTGAGAAATGGATACAGGAGGTGCATCTTTCTTACTCTGTCACGAAAATCATGTAATACTCTATGGCTTTCTGCTGCTTTGTCCTCTGCTCCTATGGTGATTTCCTGTTTCACTTTCTGCCCTCTTTTATGACTCATGTAAAGCTTTGTCTCAGGCAGTGGTAGACCTTGTAGATTGTGTTATGGCTACATGAACACAGTGGGAGCGGTCTTAAATGGGAGGTGAGGCTCTTGGGGAGCTTTGTTACAACTTGTTCTGTGGGATAGCAGGCTCAACAAGGTCCGTTCAACCAGAGAAAGCCAATGCAACAAAAAACAGAAGGGAAAAGAAAGATACTGAGAAACTCGTCTGACAGATCACTTAATCAAGCGAGAGGGTGATTTTCCCAAGTTAGCTGTGGGTGATTGTGTGCCTGTACGATTTGAAGAACTGTTGGTGTCAGCTAAGGCTTCAGGGATCTGGAAAGTTGTATTTTGCTGTCCTTCACCCCTATGCTCCCCTTTCCAAGGGCACAGTGGAGCTATCTGACCTGCTGTTATTGCAAACAGAGTCTTTTGTTTCAAAGACATACATTTCTATCACCCTCCTGATAGTGCCGGCACTGTCTCAGTTTTCTGACTGCAGGTGTGTTCAACTAACATAAAATTAATTTCTTCTAGATATGTTGCACTGTGCAGCAACTTGATGTGCATATATTGATGTATTATATACTGGTGTTTTGCTTTTTCCCATGATGAAATTCTAGAAGGAAATGCAGGTGAAATACACCACTACCTACCCAAGTTCCTTATTGAAATTTGGGTAAAATCCTTATTCTCAGCAATTCTCTTTCCCAGAATCTCTTCTGTTCACCCTCTAATGGAGAGTCTGATAAGCTGTAAGGAATGTTGACTGGCCTGTCACCCTTTGGGCAAGTGGGTTCCACAGAAAACTGCCATTTTTCCTCAAGGGTTTTGCTCTTTTATGTGTGTGTGTGTGTGTGTGTGTGTGTGTGTTTACAGAAGGAAAGGGTGCTCTATAGTGGCTGTCCCTGTACCAGAAGAAACTACCGCCCACTGTGGACAGCAGCCTTCAGTCAGGCTAAACCTGGAAACAAGACCACCTCTGTGGTTTTTCTAAAAGCACTGTATTTTGAAGAACGTGTCGCACCAATGGGAGTGCACTGGGAGGAGAAAAATCTAGGGGGTGCACATTGTTCTTGGAGTAGTTGTTTTTGAGGGGTTGAATTCTGTCCTCGGCCATAGGGTAGGACTGTCATCTGTGCTTGAGGTGCACAGAAGCCAACTTTGGTGAGGTTTCTTTGTTATATAGTGGCAGAAATGCCCATTTAAGTCTATAGGATTTCCCTTTCCTCAGGAAAAAATAATCAAACACAGCTGCTATCTCCTTAATCATCCTTGCTATTGATCTTTAGAACATGGCTTTGAATTTCACCATCAGAGGCAGCACAGACAAAAGCATTTTCTCAGTTTCTCACAAAGGAGATTTTTAGGCTCAATAATACAAAAAGTTAAAAGTCTAAAAGAAATGTTTAAAGATACTGTCATTTCATTTGAATTGGCTCAGTTGCTCAGTTATGGCAAAAGATAATCTCATTTTATGAGATTATACTTTCTATTTTAAGGATAAGTTGAACTTTTGAGACTTTGGCCCTTTGAAGAAAGCATCACCACAGGAAACATTGTTCAAGGCTATGTACCTTACAGAAGCTTTGGGATCCCTATGGCTACAAATCACCAATCCACCTTAAGTGAAACTATCTTTTAAGTTGATGATTTCCCAATTTTAGCGGAGTCAGATATATCAGGACAAGCCTGCATGTTGGTCTGGAATGTCCCACATAGACCTCATGGACTCACAGAATCAATTAGGTCAGAAAATACTTTGGAGATTACCAAATCCAATTTACCACCTAACACCACCTTATCAACTAAACCATGGCACTGAGTGCCACATCCAGTCTTAAACACCTCCAGCGACCATGACTCCACCACCTCCCTGGGCAATGCCCAACTCACTCTTTCCATAAAGAATTTTTTTCTAATATCTAGCCTAAACTTCCCTTGGTGCAGCTTAAGACTTAAAGCCAAATCCCATGGTTTATGAAGCACAGTACAGGAGGCAGTGTGGTACAGAGGAGGGGTTACCTTTCTCTTCTGCTCTTCCTGGGACAGTGTGGGCCTGATATTTCTGGGTCTGAGAGATTTTAACCTGCTAGCAGCTACTAACTTTTTCCCAAGGAAGAATTTCTCAAGAAAGCTTCTTCTCAAAACAATCTTGGCAAATAACTCTCCTTTCCTAAAGCAATCTTTCTCCAGGTGGTGTTTTGCTGTTTCTCTAGTTTCACCAATGGGATTAGAGAGGTGTCGTTCCTAGTCACCAATCATTTTAAGTCTGTATTGGAACACCTGATAAAAGGCGGTAAGAATTAGACAAATAAAGCCTTTTTTCTATACTCTTTGCCTTCTGAAATATTTGGAGTCTCTCATCTTTCTTTTGTGTCCTAAAATGACAGGACAGCATACAAATTGCATCAGTTCTCAACATATTTTGGAGCATCAAAGAATTATTGTTTATCTCACATCAGCTGGAACAGTACCCTGTGTTCTGTTCTTAAATACTCCATGTTCAAATTCTTCTCCATCTCCTACCACAGCCAGTGCAGTTGTTCTTAGGTAGGAACTTTTTTACTTTTATACTGCTTGAGGATCCTTGTGTGGCAGGAAAACCCTTCCCTTGTGATAGGACACAGGAGTAGTTGAGAGGAGAAAGAGTGTGGGCTAAGGGCATGACCCTTCAGGTAGTAAGCTGTAGTTCTTCAAGCAGGTGCCTCAACTTTTATGGAGTGCATTGAAATCAATGACGTACATAAATATAGACTTTTGCCCCTCTTTCTAAATTTTAGAAATGTTCTTCATTTGATTATTGTGACTTTATAGATTTCTTTTCTCAGTTAAAAGAATGATAATCAAACTAGATAATGGCTGTGCTTTGAGACTTTGCTTGAAGGCTGGCATGGTCCTTTTGCTTTTTATTAAGTGTCTTTTTCCAAGGTCTTCTGAATTTGACTATTTACTAGTGACTGCAAAAGCTCAGGATTCAGGCAATTGGTTCCTCCTGCCTTAATCCTATTTCTGAATGTTTCAATTAGTGTTTGTCTGAACCATTTTTTCATTGTGAATTGTTTCAAATGATTCTGTAGAGCCCCACAGCCTTGGAAATTGCTTTCATTTAGAACCACAACTTTGTAAGGGCTTGCCCAGAGAGAACAAGAGCAAACAAGGGGGGAAACCCTTTCCTTCAGAATTTTCCCAGGTTGAGTTGAGTGTTAGCTGCCAAAGCAAGAACCTCCAGAAACAATCAAAGCCTAGTTTAACTTTACAGTTAGATCCCAACCTTGCTAACAGCAGGCTCAGGCATGAATGTCACATGTTTTTATGCTAAAGAGTTTGCTCAGGAGCTGCATTTCTATGTACTGACCCCTAAAAAATTCACTAGAGATCTCATCTGCTTCCTGCTGAGACAACATGACATTGTCCGAGGGGGTGAGAAGATGAGCTTACATCTCCTTGCCATAACTTGAAAGCTGTCAGAGGAGACGTGTGAGAGATATTCGGGTCACCTCTTGTAGTTCCATTCTACACAAGATCAAGAAAGGTCTTTAAATACGGAGAAAAGTCGGGACCACCCCACCCGCCCCCACCAATAAATCATTAACTGAAATTTCCCATTGATGGTACCTAAAAGAGTTCTGCATGACCTCCATGGATGTGTAATTAAATTATAAATGGCACGCTCTCCAGTCTTCTTTAAGGATTATGTGTTTGGGAACAATTAAGTCTAGTCCAGAATATGTCAAAACTATCCTAATAAGTTTAGAAGCCATACAGACCTACTCACAAGACCTTTCTGTTGCCACACCACCTGTTTAAGGCAGCAGCATGGAACACTGTGTGGGTTAATTGATCTCGGGTTTTAGACCCACGGCTCAGTCTGCCCCGGTGGTAAGATCCTGAGCTAATTACTGTAAAGTTAGCAACACGGTGTTACTGCAGCCACTGAAGTGCAGGCTCACCTTGAGAAAAGCTTGGCCAGAGGCTATGTAATAAAGAATTTATTAAGCAAGTTTTTGTCCATCTGGTTACAAACACTAATAGCTGTGATGTGGAGAAATAAGGCTCATTACAAGTTGATTTCATGTAGGGTACAAGTAAGTGGGAGCTCTGAGGTCTTACAGTTCTAAGACAACATGTTCCTGTGAAGGCAGAAACATGATCATCTGTTGTGCGCTGTTTTGCTCCATTTTAAGCTCTCAAACTCATAAAGAGAAGGGACATTTTAAATAATATGAAATATAATTTATAAGCATTTCAATGATTTATTAATAGAAAATATTTTAAAATATATATCATTAAAATGTTCCTATGCATCAAATGTTTACTTGTGTTATTCTTACCTCCATAACTACATTTTTCCATTACAATGGCCATGCCGGTAATCACAGGAACAGGAGTCTTGGTCTGTGCTTTGCATGCTGATGGACTGTTCTAATTGATTGCCAAATTCTGATTTTGTTTCTTTCCATGAAAAAGACAAATTGCAAAATCAACCCTTTAATGAACAAATCCCGCTTTCTTCTGCAGCCTTCTGCCACAGAAGTTGACAAGCTCTTTTCTACATAGGCTTCTAGAGAGCACAGAGACGGAGGCTGATTGACATGGTGTGGGAATAATGACCCCAAAAGGTAAAACGTGACCCTGTCTTACCAAAATTTGCCAGTAGCCCTGTGATATTCACAAAAGGCTTGCCAGGGAGGAAGAGGAGGTGCTGTGAGCATTCTTTTCCTGTTCCCAATGGACCTTTAGGAGATGCAATGTTAGGTGTATAAACTGTTTGGTTTTGCTGGGTTTTTTCTTTTCCTGCAAACACTGCCAACCCCAAATTCCCCAAATATGGTGCCTTGGGAGTAGACGTACTTATATCAGGCTGAAAGTCACTTCATTGACAATGCTGACTGTTAAAGAGCTGAGATTGTGTTTTCAAGTGCAATTACCAACTACAGGACTGACAGCTTTTTCATAATCCAAGTATTTTAATTTCAGGTATTCTTAAAGCCACAGGAGCAGATGATTTCATTCAAGAAAAACCTTGGAGTTTTTCATGGAAGAGAAGAAAAAGAAGAGGAACTCAAGAAAAATATAGTAGAACTGTAATTGTTCTAAACCAGAATATTTCCCAAGAGACATCAGTGTCTTTTGAGGCATACTCAGTCTTAGCAGAATGCTTTGGAATGTGCTTCATTGTGAGATTGCAGTTTTATTGAGGTCATTGTCCAAAAATTAAGATAAGCCAGAAAATATCTTTCCTTTGGTTTCCTTTAGGGGATTTTCCAGTATTTTTCACCCAGTTCGCTACATCAGGTAGGTTATTTTGTCATAAGCACCTGCCTCCGAAGGATTTCAGTAGCAAAGTGGGAGCCTCCTGCAGAAGTAAGCAAAATAAATGTTTTTTCTTACTTGCCTGTGTCATTTTTTTCTATAACAAAGGGAGCAATTCAGAAGTATAAGTTTAAGTCATCACTTAAAATAGAAACAACCAGTATCTGCATCTTATTAAAAAAAAATGCAATTTCAAAACGTTGTAGCTAGACGCTCACTTGTGTAATCTGTGCATCAAAATATTATAGTACTTTCGTTTCCAAAAGGAGAAAGCCTACAGCAGCCACCTGATGTGACTCCACTGGAGATGAGGGGTGAAGAGGTGTTTCTGATGATTGCCATGGGAAGGTGAGGGTGCACAATTACCCCACTGCTACTCAAATAAAAGATTGCAATCATATATGGAGACATCCTGGAGCAAGGGAGATCAGAAATGCACTTGCTAGGAGGCTGATGGAAACACATGCAGAGAAAATGATTCACTCTCAAAGTGTCTGACTGACTATATCATTAAATATATGATATAAGCTGGGAAGATTGGTGGGTTTTTTCTCCTCAGGGTCACTACTGTGTACCTGTATGCACATAAATGCAAGAATGCCCAGTTATCCTGTGTCAATTGTTCTCCTCTGTCTTTCATCTAAAATTGCCAAGGCAGTTTTCAGCACCGCTCCAGGCTGTGAACCACTCTGAAGACAATGAAGGAAGCTTTGAACATGGCTCATCTCCCCAGGGCAGTGCATTGAAGGTTTAATGCATTCCTGGTGGCTGCCTTGCTGGAGAGACACAGGGTGTTCTCCTCGTAGCTGGAGTTTCCCGAGGACTGTGGCTTCATGCCAGGTCACTGTACTGGAGTTTTGATAAGAAGAGAGAAAGCCAGATCAGCATTTGTCCAGATGGGATTGAGTCTCTTGCCAACTGGAGATCCTAGAAAGTGTTATTCATGGATGCTGCCAAGATCAAACTTTTCTGCTTTCTGAAGAATTCAGGACTACTTCTAAGCTAGAGATTGATCTGGTGTTGCTGTGTTTGTGCTGCAGGGCTCTAAAAACTCGTGCTTTTTTTTCATATTGTAGAGCTACTGCTATCTGATCTGTAATCCAAATCAAGCAGTAACATAGCTAAGCTTAGTCACTGGGATACTGGGATACAAAGATGCCAAGTAGAACAGGCTGAGCAAGCCTAAAAGCTGTGTCTTTGTTTCGATTTTATTTTGAAAACTAAATTACTGGTAAGTGCAAGAAATCTGTAGGTAAGAGTGGGTTCTGAAGCTGCCTTTACTGAAAAAATACATAGAGTAACCAATTCAACCATGTCCTTGTCAATAGAGGCTTTATATTCCCACATGGGAGAGTCTTGCTGACTGTTCCAGTCATTTGCTAATTTTGTTGACAACAATTGTGCTTGCTATCTACAGAGGTGTTTAACTAAAACATTTCTAACTGCCAGATACCCAAAACCTGATACTTTCCAACACCTTTTCTTCTTGGAGAAATGATCCATGCAGAGGGTTTGAAAGAGTAAATCAGTCTAGAGAATAAAGTACTGCATCGGAAATGATGGAGGCAAAGTAAATTTTCATATATGCTGCTGTAAAGAGAAAAGGAATATTTTTGTCACACAGTCTAGCCTAAGTAGAGCAGGAAAAAATTGGCTTCAATTGCATTATGAGACGTTAATTTAGCTGTTGAGAAAAAAACTTCTAATAACAAGTGAATCACTAGAATAGATCAGCTGCAAAGGTTATGGAGTCTTTGTCAGAAGTTTTTAAGAACAGGTCAGATAAAAATCAGAAAAAAAGTGAAGTTAAGGTGAATTTGGGACTGATTACTTGTCTTCAAATCATTTTCAGCACTTTTTCAATGGCTTGTTGCTTGACATGACAAGGGGAGGAAAAGGAACATTTTTGTTACGTTAAAGGACCATAACAGCAATTTTTCAACAACAACAACAAAAATTCTGTGAGAATTTAATCTAATCAGTGCTACTTAATAAATAGTTAAACAAAGCACAAATATGTTTGTGGGAGTAGGGAGAGGAGCAGAGTGGCATACTGGAGGGGGAGAGAACAGAGCCTGTAATGCCCATGGTTCTAATTTAGAGAGAAGTCGCCTCTTGTCTGGCTTTCCCCTTAAATTATAGGAGGGAAAAACATCACCAGCACCACAAACCCAAACAATCTTCCAAGCATCCAGTTCTATTCCATGGCAGAAACAGAACACAAAGGAATGACAGAGCTTCGCCCTATCACAAACTGGCCAGAGGGAAACAGGTATTTTGTGTCTGCAGGAGATGCCACAAGGATTCCTAAATTTTAAATCACATGCTAATCCACAGTAGGATTTAACTGGTGCCTTCCAGGTCCCATCTGCCCTGGCAGACCTGCAGACAGGCCTGGAGACCAAAATTATCATAGCTTCTACAATTTACAGAATAGGCTTTTTGCAGCTGGAATTGCCATGTTGTTGCTACAGCCATGTCCATGCAAATACAAGGGAAAGTCCAGAATAAAGCCATTTAGCCTTGATACACCTTGCTCATGTGGTATTTTGCAATAGGGTTTTGAGCTATTTAGAGAATCTTTTGCATTAGTGGGATCTCCCCCCTCTAAAATGTTCTCATTGATCTTTTTTTTTAATACACTTCCCTGAAATTTATGGTTTTAAATGTAGAATATTCAGCAGTAACATTTTGCTCATTTGCTTGTAAAGCTTTCTCTGCAAGTCTCATTGGCATTTATCCCAAAAAGATGTTAAAATTATATCATAGAGGAAACCAGTTTAAAGCTTACTGGAAAAGAGCTGGTCTCTTTTCTTTAATTCTGGTATATGCCTAAGTAAGCATAACCTCTTGGTTGCAAAATTAAAGTACATACACAGATGTACACGGCATCACAACCAACCCAATGCTTTACCCAGTACTTGAGCTAATATTTTCCTGCTGATGTTCAGGAAACCCGACTGGGAAAATGGGAAGAAAAAAAAGTGTTTTGGTATTTCTGGTGGCAAAATATACTACTGTATTTTTTTTTGTCTTGAAATTTCTGTAAGGAACAACCGTGTCTCATGACGGCTGCAGTCAGGGCCCCATGCTGCAAGTGATCCTGACAGTAAACAGCTGGTGTGATCTTATCACATGTGTCTGTGTAACAAAAAAACTGCCTCCCTTGATATGCATATCGATATTCCCCTGCACTTCCACTGTCTCCCAAGAACAACTCATGCAACCCTGACATGCCTTGAACCTATAGCAACATGTGGAAGAGCAAAAAATTACACTCTTGATTAACATTTTAGCTAATAAAATGTAATCTTGTTAGTTTACATTTACTTCTGAGAGAGGAGCTGTATAGCCATAAATATTGCCTCTAAATTGAGCCATGCTGTCTTCAGATCAGGAGGCTGGAATGTGACCTGTGTTGCATGCAGGGGTTTTGGGACAGTGTCTGCTGAGGGAGGTCTGGCATCTGGATAGGCTATTGTTTCCACTGCCTGAGAGCTTTCCTCTTATAGACTGAGTAACCTCAGCCTTGAACTTTGTTTGTACCACAGGAGTCATGTTCTCTGTGACTCACAGAGCCTTTGGCAAACAAAAATATTGAGCCTTTTTTGAAGCGTGAACAGGCTTCAGAGCAAGGCTGAAGGAGACTGAGAGGACACACAGGAGAAACGGAGAGGAGAAAACTTTGGGAGAAAGCTGTTCACAGGGACGTCTTGTAAAAAGACAGAGAATCTTATATGTTGTTCAGCAGCAGGATGGTGTGAAGGAAAATAGAGGGAAATCTTGGGAGCAGAGGTGAAAACTCATAAATGAACTCCTGTGGGCAGAAAAGCGTTTCCAGGTGCCTGATCCTTCAATGCTGGCCATCCACATCAGACATTACGTCTCTGGATCTGGCCTGCCCTCAGAGGCCACAGAAGAATGCTGAAGTTCCTCAGACTGTCCTTCCACTTCTCCAAACTCACTCATTAGATATCAGACAGGTCCCAATACTTAATATTGTTAGGCAGACTTTAAGTGTTAGAGTCACCACGAATCCAAAATTGTTGCTGTCTACTCTTATATCCCCCCACCAAAACCAGTAAAAACTCTAGAAATCTCATAGGAAAGACAACATAAGGCATATTTTCTGCAATTAAAATATTTATCCAGTATTTTTGTGACCCAAATCATAAAATCTGTGAAAAGGTGATAATTTGCTCTAATCTGGCTGTCCTGTGAATAGGGAGAAGAATGAGTGAAAAGTGAGTTCCTAGAAGAGTGCAGATCAAAATAGTGCTGGGGAAACAAAGAGGAATGGAAAGCCACAAATCAGAAAGTACTACTGTATAATCTTAGGCACTCTTGATCAAAGCCTGTTGCCATCTGATGTGGAAAGAGAAGAGAGGACACAAGGAATCAGCCGAGTGGTGAAGGGCAACCTGTGGTTTCCCACAGGTGTGGGAGGTGTGTCTGTATAAATCACAGCCCTAGGGACTTGTGCCTGCTTGCCCATGGGATGACAGAGGAGATTCCACTTTCTCAGGCCTAGGATGTCCCTGGGAGTTTCACAGAGCCACGTAGCCATGCTAACACAACTGCTATGAGTCCTAGGGAAGCTCATCTCCAGTACTGAGAGACAACCATGCCGGAAAAAGCTGTAAGTGGAGGAAGTGTTAGGGTCCTTGACAGCTACCTTCTTTGTGGAAGCCCCTACAGAGCAGAGGCTGGAATAGGTGCCTTCTCTGCCTGGGGTATCTGCAATATCCTCACCTCCTTTTTTCCTTAGAGAGGCGTGGAGCATACAGAGGACACCCTTGTTGTCGGGGGAAGCATGGTGAGGGCACAAAGTAAGAGGCTGAAAAAGCTCACATTAGGAAGACTGTGCTAAAGGTCTTGTGGATGTGTATGCGGGAGGCATCACAGTTCTCTGAAAGAATTGGTGAGGTGTGTCAGCTTTCTTCTGCTATCTTTCCTCTGATAGGAAATGTTTCCATTGGGCAGTGTCCCAAGAATTACTGTGACAGTTTTCCAGCTCCTGTACGAAGGTCATGTCCCTTTTCTCTTCTGCAAGAAAAATGCAATAAATGGCATTATAGTCCTATGCAAAAATGCTGTAGTATCAGAATATTTTGCAACAAAGTAGATCTGGGATAAGGCTAACTCAAAATAGACCAGAATTGGTGTTGACTGTGAAATTCATATGCTCATGCAACCAATTAACACAACATGATATTAGTAACAGTACTGTCAGATTCGTTTCAGTCTAGCTTATCTAGTAATTCCAGCCACAGCTGTATAAACCTGGTTTTCCTTGTCATGCCATTGAATAATAAGCACTGAGTAGTTGACATCTGTTCATATGCTTGCTGTGTTTCGTGCTGATTAGCTTTTTTCACAGGTAGGGAAAATAAAGTCCGTATTAACCAGGGCTTAGTGGGGCTCTGTGGCGGAGCTCTGTAAGGCATAATAGAAAGTAATTTACTGACACAGTCCTATTCTCAGTCACAGCAGTTGGTTGAAGTGTTAGTTTATATTCATTGAGGAGCTGGCTGTGAGACCTGGTTTGGCAATCTTATCCCATATTTACACTAGTATAAGCCAGCTGGAAATCACCAAGGATGTGGGGTGTGGTTCCTCACAGGGAACACTCTGACACCCATGTTGGTTTAGTTTTCTTGTTTGGAGAAGTGAACACAATCACAAGCAGAATGGTACAGAAAATTAAGAGTCATATTTTGGCAAGAAATCTGCTGTTACCGTAAGCCAACGTGATTTATATTCCAATTCTTTTTTCATTGTCATCTCTGAGTTGCAGTGACATTATTTGAGCTAAGAATTTCCTGAGGACAGCATGTACATGCTCCCAAATACAAGATTCCTTTTCTTTTGCGCTCAATTCATGCTGGTTTAAAAAAATACATATTTTAAGTCTTGGGAGGGAGAAAATATTCTCAGTGTATGTATGTGCTTTTCATCATATACCAGCTAAGATTGTATTTTATTCTCAGTAATTCAGTGATGTAATTTCACTGTCATTAGCCAAACAAATTATTTGTCTTCAAATGAAATCTAAAAAAGAGGCTGGAAATAGGGTTTGCTGGGAGGAAATACAGCCTTTTTTTTTTTTTTTTTTTTTTTTTTTCTGAGCTGTGGACTTTAAAGCATGAGACATGCTTTTATTGTGTCCATGTTGCCTTGCTAGAATTGGACACATACCCCCATCACCTTCTACCTAAGACTGTCTGGAAGCATTACCTGAAGGAGAGAAGGCAGCCTATTTGCTTCATTGAGTCTACTACAGGGTGAAAATGGTGGAGAGCCTCACATCTGGATTGAGTTCTGGTTCATTTAGAAGCCCGGCTCAAAGGCTGGTGGCACTGCAATAGCTGAGATCTGTTGGTGTGTCAGAGCTTACAGACACTCCTTTATTGATCTTTAACAGGACCTCTTGCCCCTGATATTCCCTGAGCCTAAGGTGTTCTCTTGTATTGATCAATTCCATCCCCAGCTCTTCTCTCAAAGGGTGGCATGGGTTCAGATGCACATGTTGTGGCATGGAATTGTGAGCACCTTGAATGCAGCTGCTGAGGTAATTGGCTGCTTGAAATTTAAATTGCATCTTCCTCTGTTCCACACTTTGCCCAAGTGCCATTCAAAAACCTGTACAAGATTACTATGCAGTTTCAGATACTGTTTCTGGAAGCTCCTGATGCACTGATACAGGCACATAGGAGGAAATTCAGAGCAAAGCAACACAGATGATTAGGAGGGCTGACATGACTGCTTACAAGGAAAGATGAAAATGTGTAATGCACCTAACTTGGCTAAGCAGCATCTGGCTCAAGTGCCAGATGAAGACAAATGAGAGGAATCAGTGTGGGCATGTGAAATGAGACAAACCCAGAGACAGGAGGCATTTTGGCTGAATAGCAGCCAGTGTTATGAAGAGAAAGATCTAGGTGATCATCGAGTCCCAATGTTTTGCATACCAGGAATTTCTAGCATCTCAGTGTCCTCTCCTGGCAGGAACAGGCTGGAAAAAGAAAACAGGCTAAATAAGGAGGGCAGACAGGTTGCAACCCAGCCTGTTCCAGGTTGTATAATTTATGTATTAGATACAGGATGATTTTCAAAGAAATGGTTGAAACTCCACGAAACATAGACAGGGTAGTGTTCCAGTGAATGCTCCACAGGGGTCAATTAGGAAACTGTAGAAGGATGTATTAGAATGTTTATTAAGGCTTGTTCCATTTCTAAATGGTGACATTTATGCCAAACACTCTCAGCAAACAAAAAGAAATTAAAAATAAAATCCAAAGGCATAAAGATTTCCTGTTGTACTTACTTTCCATCTCATTTCAGTCATCCGACAGTAAAGTTGGCAGCTTTTATCTGTCTTAATCCATGGGTCAGTGAACGAACCAGTCCTAAATTCCAGGGCTAGGTTTGTGCCACGTAGATTTCTCTCCAGTGAATGGCTGCTATGACAGAATTTGCAAGTTGGTTTTTTTTTTAATTTCCTTTCTGATTTTTAAAATTCTTTTGGGTGTATGCAGCCAATTCATCTTTCTGAGGTAATCAAATTATCAGGGTATCTAAGTCATAGGAAGAGAGGTAAGAGTAATATTAATCCAAACAACACCATGGGTACCCATTCTTTATTTAGTCTTGTCCAACAGTTGTTTTCAGTCTATGCAGGTCATACAACGCTGTGATATTGTGTGTAAAAGTATGTCTTATTGACAATTACTATATCTTCTAGTATCCTCTGCTTTTGTTTTAGTACCTAGAGGTACTGCCAGTCTAACAATGTCCGTACTTACTCTTTTCAGCCTCTCTGAATTTCAGTCTGCTGCAAAGTTACACGTGATTTACAAACCACATGAACAGCTGTATAGAAGTCTAACACAAAATTGTTACTGTGCTTGTCAAGTTGTGATGATGTGATTATGTGCTCGAGAGACAAGGAACAAGACATGGTTTTGTCTTTTGTACACTTTTAATATCTGGTGCTACTTACCTCATTTTCCTGCTTAAAATCCAATACGATTAGGAGAGGTGTATTTTCTTTTCCCCCCGTTCATAAAACGCTTTTTGGGAAAATCTTGCTGTAGTAATGATTCATGCTGACTAATAAATTAGCATTTTTTGATGAGTTTCAGAGAGCACTTGCTTCTATATCTGCAAGTTTGTGGATTCTGTTAACACAGTCATTTAAAATTTAAAACAAACAAATTCAGCTGCAGGAACATTACCTCTAGGACTCTGTCTGGCTAACATCAGTCACAGAAATCTGGAGAAAATCTGTCAACAGAAGAGTGAAGAGTTAAATTCTGTGGATGTTTGTGTGTTTGCTCCTATTGAAAACAGTAGCTGTATGGAAGCAATAGAGCAGCACTTGGCCTCAAGCCTTTCTCAACAGCCAAAAAGTGCTGCATTATCTGGATTTTCTCTTGCAGACTTTCTCCCTCCAGGAGAAAACCCTGTGTGCTGGATGTTCTCGAAATGAATGAATAACACTGCAAACAGCCTCATAGTTAACCCATCTTGCCTAAAATGAAAGTCTTCCTAAAACATGCTTAACTTTGCTGGGATGGTGGTATTTAAAGCCCAGCTGCAGCAGGCAGCTCTGATCTGAAGCACAGTAATAAGGAGAGAATTTGTAAGAGGAAACCTATGAGATGAAAAAATTATGATAGATGAGAGAAGAGGCTAAAATCAGATTAAGAGAGCTCATTTCTTTGCCCTGTCTTCCTGTTTGTCTTTTTTGAGGGGTGTAGAGTGAGGTGGCACCTACCATGCAGGGCTCAATTTGAAGACTTAAATCCCTAAATAAATGAGTAGGAATTGTCAAGGAATTGATCCTTGCCTGGAAAATAGTGCTAAACATATTCATCAAAGGGACAGGTGGGAAGACACTGGGGTGTTTTGTTTGGTTGGTTTGTTTTATTTTATGGGATTTTTAACATCTTGTGAACAGTCTGAGTGGGGACTTCATTTTTAATATTTTGCACTTCATCCCATGCCGCTTGCACATATGTTTTTGAAATAAGAGAAATGAAGTAAAGTTGTTTTAATCTTTTCCTTTCTTGCAGTGTATTTAGATGAAAGAGTCTGCAGTAATCACCATTAGGCATCTGGCTACCCCCACAGATTGGGCACATCCCTAACTTTGCTTGTTCTCCAAAAATGTTCTTGGATTTTCCCCCCTGCCTTTAAAGATGTTATTTTTACAGCACTGTGCCTCTAGTTCTGTTTATTGAATTTCATGCTAGGATGAGTGCAAGGGGGTTAATATACTCATTCTTGTTTGTCTCTCTCTATGAGCTCTTCCTGAGCTGCTTGGTACATCTCACACGGCTGGCAGTAGCTGGAATGTCCAATACTGCTGCTGCACAATCACAAAACTGGACACAGGTATACCTGGAGAACACTGTATCCTTGGATTTTATCTTTGTTACTAGCAGCTAACAAAGAGGACTGATGCAAAGGTAATTTACAACCCAAATTTAAAGAGCCTGTATTAAAATAGAGGAAGGAGCAAGTTCTGCTCTCTCTTCAGTGTGTATGAGTGCAGAACAGTTAAGCCAGCTTGTCTAAAGGAGAACATCCCATGGACTTAGTTTTAGCAAGGTAATTTTCTGTGTGGAACTCCTCCTAAGTATGATCTCTTCTGCCTGAATTTTTTTCTTACAACTTTAAAACTCTGGTGAGAACGTTGAAGGACTTTTGCCTTGATTTATTGTTCCCTTTAAGTTGTTTAGTTTTAAATGAGTTGGGAGATTAAGTGCATACTTAGAGGAGGTTAATCGTGGTGACTTCTGTGGCCTGTGTGATTCCACATTGCTGGCTCTTATTTCAGCT
Source organism: Hirundo rustica (assembly GCF_015227805.2). Lineage (NCBI taxonomy): Eukaryota > Metazoa > Chordata > Aves > Passeriformes > Hirundinidae > Hirundo > Hirundo rustica. The sequence goes on along the minus strand of NC_053451.1, from coordinate 19,091,489 downwards.
CTGCTGACTGGCTGTAGCTTGGACTCAGAATGTTAAGTCTGTGCTTGGGAAGAACTTAGGATAGAATAGGATGAGCTTGCTTGGTCCTGGATAGGGATGACTTAGCCACATCACCAGGAACAAAAAGGTCAACCTGAATCACCTGGCTATCAGTTTTCAGGCTCCACCTCAGGGAATTTCTGAGACTGCTTGTCCTCAGTCTGTATCCTGGTGTATGTTCATGTATGAACAACAGAGTGAGCAAGTTTGACCTGGAGAATAACCTCAAACTTGGCTTGACTTGTAATGTAAACATACATTCAGAGGCATTTTGGGAAACAGTAATCCATACTCAGAATGGCCTCAGAAGTTGCAAAAACTTGTACCAACTTTAAATACAAGTCTTAAAAAATAGTGGTTAAATTCCTACAAAGTCATTGACAGGAAGAGTGTGGTATGTGAAGGATGGGTTCCAGCTGAGCTTAGACTGATTAAGAGTAATTTAAGAGCAATAGCTATATATTCAAGTAGCTAATCAATAAAACATTTAGGAATAGGGGCATACTGAAATGCCTAGACTTGCAAATAGAAATTTCTTTAGATATTTATAACACTGCAAAAAATCCAATCCACAAACCCTCTATGTCCATCTTTGAGGATTAACTGTCTCTGTAAATCTGGGCCCCCAGATATTCCATAAATGAGAGCTGTATAAATGTCCTGCAAACTGACAGGCTGCTAGGTAAATGAAGACTGGAGAATTGGGAAAAATTTGAGATTGCCCAATAGTGAAATTGTAGTTGCGAATTTCTGTCTTTAATATGTTCTTCTTCACCAGCAAGCAATATAGCAAGAGCACCTTTATGGTGTCCTGCCAGGTTATCAATAACAAAAGACACTGGGCTATGAGAGCTGTCATGAAAGTATTGAAATCTCCTGGGTGCAAAACAAAATACAGAAGAGAAAGAAAGATTAAAAAAATCTCCTGAAAACAATTTCCTTCCCCCTCTCCACCCCCACTCAACTGAGAAAGTCACTTTTTTAGCACTCTGACATTTCTCAAATGAAGAAACTACTGATTTCTTATCTATGTGTTATTTTTCTTTAATAGTGTTCTAGGACACTAAAGTTAGCATATATCATCTTGCGTGAAGAAACCCAGCCCTCTACAGAATTCAAGAAAACTGCCTATATTTTAATTTATTTAAAGTAAGTTAATTTATTTAAAGTAAGTAAAGTTACTACATTTGGGGATTTTGCTTTTAGCTTTTTTCTTGTGTAAGAAGCCAACATAAGAGCGGGAATATAAATGTTGGTATTTTTATGTTGGAACATACCCATTCATATTTGTGCTGTATTTCAAAGCTGAAAAAATAATGAAGTCTCATTTAGACTTCATTTAGCTAAGAATATGTTGATTAAGTTCTATAAAATTAGAGTTCGCCCAAAAGGCAGTGGCTGCAGCAGTGGGAGAGGCATCTTAAGAGTCTTCTACAGACACCTTCCCCTAAGTCAACACCGAAAGAAAGATAACCTTCCCACCTCATTTTTTGGTGAGCATATGCACCTCTTCTTGTGCACATAAGGAGTTTGACACTAACCAGCAGATAGCTCCCAGGCAGCAAACGTGGACATGCGAACATCCAGCAACTGTGATGTGAGCAACCAATGTGCCATACTTATTATCTTAGTTTTAATGTAGCATCTGTGGAGTTGTACCTGGGTAACTCACTCTGCGGAAATGTGAGCTGATCTGTCTTCTCTTATAAAGTGTCTGTGTAAGTGGACCGCTGGCGTTTCATTTCTTGTTCAGTTTTTTTATGATGTAGTCATAATGCGACTGCAGGCATGTAAGTGGTTTTGGGAGGGCAAGGACATATCTATAGGAAGAGATTTAAGTGCAGTTTTACACTTGTGGACGTTAACATGTCTCATTTCAGCTTGGAGTTGCGTTATAGTTCATGAGATGTTCACAAGTACAGATGACTCAATCCAACTGGCAACATTTTCTGATTTTGTTTTTTTATGTTCCATTTCACTTTGTGCAAGTGCTGCTGAAGGAGTATTGTGTAGGTGGAATTACTTAAAGGTTAGTAAGGGTGATGTCACCTAATGGGACTGTTTGTTTGGACTCAACAGGATAGCTAAGCAGTAAAGTATGTCTGATTTCTTTCTTCAAGCAAAACTGATGTGAAAAAAAGTTCTCAAAACACAGAGTAGTTCACCCAACACATGGAAAAGATTAACAGTAAGAGAACAGTTCTGAGATTAGAGAACCAGTTCTATGTACAAAATTATATGTACAAAATGAAGCCCAACCCATTAGGTTTATCTACCCTTACTTAAATTGATCACTTTTGCTCTCAAGAGTAATTGCATTAAGGTTTGTTTTTTTTTTTCTCCAAAATCACAGCAACTAAGATGCTTTCAATTAATTGGTGCCATAACTGTTGAAAAAGTGATGGTGAGTCTCTGAGAAAGACCTTCAAAAAAGACTTAATCTTTCCTTGTAAGTTTGTAACCTCATTGTTCTTTTTATGTGTCAGTATAAATTTTAAGAGAGACATACCTTAATCAAGTCCTAGACAAGTGTCTCTTTGGGGACATATATACGCAAATGGGGGGGTTGGTTCTTTTCTCTTTACTGAAGGGTTAAGATAGAAGAGAAGAAGAACAGAAAGATGTGAAAGAATAAAGTCGATAAGAGAGCTGAAAAAAGAGGAAGGGGGGAGGTAGGTGAGAAAGAAGACATTAATATGAAAGAAGGAAAATAGTCTGAGAGGAAGGAACTGAGAAGCCTCAAGGGAAGTAATCTTTGACACTGAGAAAGTTATCATTTTCAGTATGATTATTCTGAGATTAGTATCTAAGGCTAAGAGAGTCCCAAGTACGTGAGTTGAGATGTTCTGTGGTTGGGTTTCTCATGAGGGGTGGGTATTGCTGTGTGCAGGGTACTGCCCTCAGCTGGGTGAAATGTACGTCAGAAGTGTACAGGTTGTACCAAACATGCATCTTCAGCTACTGGAAACCACTTGCTTTCAAAGTTCCTTTATATTTCTGAAAATGACCAACTGGAAACAATAATACACTCTGATGCAAAATGGAATAAATCCTCTTCATGAAAGTAATCTTACTGCTAGGCTGTGGAAATGAGATGAGGAGAAACACCTCCCAAAGTAGCTTAAGAAAATACAGTTTTCATTTTTCCAAATTCAAGTAGAAGTTTTCTTTATTCTTGATAATGCTAATTTTTTTTCCCCAGACACCATGTTTAATAGGTGAGCTGTCTACTTCTTCCACCCAGGTCAAAGACTTTTGTCTCTGAGGTACTCTGACAACAGCCTGGGGGTTTTACCTGGGTGTGAAATGGTAGGAAACAGCTATATTTCAGGGGATCAGAGCAGAGAAATAAAATATTGAATGTATCTATGCAAAGTTACACAAAACCTGCAAGCTTTCAGCACTCCAGTGAGTAAATACTTTGACAGGAAAAAGCAAGAGCATTTCTGGAAAGTTTCTATTTAAAATCTTGGCAGTTGGATGAGCAACTTTTTACCAGGGGTTAATCATCAATTTGGTCAAAATATCTTTGCTACTTTCCACAGCATGTTTGCACACCAATCTCTGTGATTCAGCACAGAAAATCTAAAAACTATTGACACAAGGCCACTGTTTGCAGAATCATTTCCTTGGGTATAATCGATGTTGCAGTCATGCCCTCAATTCACACGTGGTGACTAAGGTAGCAGAGTAACAGTGAAGCTGATGTATATGAAGATTGATTCTTTTTCCACGCTTTGCTCTTCAGTTTTTAATCACCGTGTTAATTTGTTTTGTTTGGCTGCTGACATCTACCTCTGTCTCAGAGTGGGAGGGACAGTGCAGAGCTCCTCATCTCTGAAGAAAAGAGATGGGATATTGCATTTCAGGGCACCAGAACTATTTTACTGCTCTGAGGTGCTCTAAAATCATGTTCTTTTACTACATCCCTGTGACGTCCTCTCCCTGGCTTAGCTGCTCAGTATTCCAGCAACTTACCCGCACTCACGGTTTTTGCATGAACCTACCTCTGTGTGGCTTTGGACAAATTTTTATTTTTCCCAACATGCCTATGCAGCACCAAGGTAATATACAAGATCATTTGCTTTAGAAAAAAAGGGTCTTTTTCTTTTTTTTTTTTTTTTTTTTTTTGTAAGCCCTTCCCTGTTTTAATGCTCCCTATAACTAAAATTGTAATCTAAGATTGTATAAGATTTTAGGGATATATTGTAAAAAAAAGCTTTTTGTCTTGAAGTTACAGAGTACTCATCATGACTTAAAGAAAAATAGCTTCCTAATTTTTCCCTTAACTGTTTAAGGTTTTAAGCCTTTTTTTTTTTTTTTTTTTTTTTTTTTTTTAATGCTGGGAATTTACAGTTTATGTGGCAAGGGTAAATGGAAGTTAGATATCCTAGTAACCAGTGGAGAAGATGTCCAGTCATTTTTTGTTTCTGACGGTACTGCTGAGAATTCTCCCTCTTACTTGTCATAAAAAGTCTTTTGTGCCGTTCCCCTCTTCCTTTAGGCTTTAATCCAGCAAAACACTTCCAACACCAAGTGGTCTCATTTGCTTTCAGTAACAATATTCACAGACTTAACATAAAGCATGTGTTGGAGTGCTTTCCTGGGTCAGGGACTGCTTGAGCTGCATATCAAGTCTGCTTGTATGTTATTCTAGAAGTTTCATAAACCCACAGTGTCAGTTCTTCATTGTACTCAGTATTTTCATACAATACACATGTGTAGAAGGTCGCAGATTAATGAAAACATGTGAACAGACACACAGACGTGTACCTAGTTGTGCTCGTTAGAGCTTTGATGCTCAGGGAGTCATTTTTTAGAGAGCTATGTTTGCAAAGAACAAAATGCATTTTTTTCTCCAGTTGTTGTGTTTCACTTTGAGATTTCATAATGACAGCTTAGGGAAATACTCAGTAAGGGAAATAATCAATTAAAATAGCCAGTTCTTTGCCTACAACTGTTCAGGTTGGGCAAAGTGGTTAATAGTGAATTTCCCACTGAAAGCACCAGTGGATACCCACACTGCTTGAACCTGATCCCTGGTTTGCTGAGGTCTCACCGTCTGCTTTATTTGTTTATATTTTTAAAAATACTTTCAAAGTTATCGTATCTTTACGAAGGGTTGAGAAAATAACTTTTGAACGAAGAGAACGCTTTGGGCAGCCCTCACTCGTGTCTGTGGCAAGCTAAGGGCATCCCGCATTTGACTCCACGCTGCTCTCCCTGCAGCGTTTGGAGCTTTGCCCACGCAGGACACGACGTGGGCTGGCTGTCAGCAGCCACGGCAGCCCTGCCCCAGGTCAGGTTCCTGCCCTGCAAGGACCTCCAAGAGTTATCCCAGACTCTCGGTATCCATCTGTGCACACCTAAGGGTGTAGCCAGGGGCTGTTCATGCCCAGACACATTGAAAGTACCTCATGCTCAGGAGGGAAGAAATCAAGGATCCGTGTGACACAGATAGGGAATCAGTCTCAAGGTCAAGTGTTCCCTGAGTCATTTGAAGTGGTAGATTATGCTGATCTCACCTTCTATTTTTGCCGTTTGGTCCTTTATTAATAATAGTATAATGAGAATTGACAGCTCCGGTGTGACATTTGGGATATCTTAGCTCTGAAAACAGTTACCTGGAAATAATTAACTGACAAAGAGATTTCAGCTGAGATTTCACTTAGAAAAATTCTCACCAATATCTTGGACACAAAGTGGATTTTCATCCCCATATGTATTTTGCTGACTGCATTTTAAAGTACCACATAGAAAAAAAAAAAAAAACAACAAAAAAACCCTTATTAATAGTTAAATAATTATCTTAAAGTTTTGTTTTTCTATTTTATCAACAACTATTTTGGGTTCAGTCGAGAGCTTAGCTGAAACTCAAACCCAAAAATTCTGTTCCAGTTCTGAGTACTGTAGATATTTTGAATTTTATAGTGCATGTTTCAGTTGCCACAGTTCCTGAGCAGGGAAGATGTAATCCCTCTTTTTTCACGTTTGAAGAAACACTTTGACCTCACAATTTCCAAAATAGAAAAATCATTTTTAAACCAGGTTTTTCTTTCCCTGAAATTGCCTATACAAGATCAGACACATTAAAAAACAAACAAACAAGCAAAAATTTTAAAAATCATGATTTAACTCAAAGTGTCATTTAGAGCTGGGACCCTACCCTGTATAATGACAGTGGAGCTGTGCTGTCCTGTTTTGCAGGAAACTGAAATAGAATCAGCCTCTACTTCCCACAAAACCTCTTGTGCTCTCTAGGGCAGCATAATCAGAAGTCTTGTCTTAGCAGCCTTCATCAGCCACTAAACCAGCTCTGGTTCTGTCTCAATATATAAAGAATAGTTATTTTACATACTGCTGGGCATGGTGCTGGTGACCCAGAAGAGGGTGATGTGACTTCTTTTGAGATATACATATAATTTGACCACTTGTATCAGCTGAGGTGATGGGGCAGACAGTTTCAGAATGTGTTACTCTGGTTAAAAATCTAGTTTTACTGATTGTTCTTGTTGAAGTTTTCAGTAATTGCAGATACAGCTGTATTTTTCACTGCTTGTTATGGTAAGGACAGTGTCAAAGTGATCTGTAACAGGATCTTTATGGTCTTCTCTTCTGTTTTGTAATGTGCTATCTTTGGCAAAGAGAATCATGTCTTATTCCTTCATAGTTGATGAAATGTGTCTATAAAATGTGGTTTCCAAGGTTCTCCTAGCACCTTTCTGAACTTGAGATTTTTGCTTCCTTTCTAACTCAAACTAACAAGTCCATTCCAAAATTTTGACTCTACTAACGTCTCACAGAAAGCGACGAACATTTGTGAGGGTGAAGGTGCCACAATAAGACTGAGTTAAGCTGTACATTTAATGTGATTAATGCATAACGCGTTTAGCCAAAGTAGTGTGAGAAATTATGGCAGATGCTCATGCGAGATTCAGCTGGGGAGGCTGTGTAGGACCCTGGGATTTGGTGCAGAAGACAGTCTTGGCTTCTGTTAAGATAAAGAAAGTGGTATGTTAATTAATGCATTTTAGTCCATGATTTTTAGACAGCATTTTTGTGTTCCTCTCAGATGGGGTTCGAAATTTTTACATTAGAATCTGTTGAGTAGCTGACCATGGTCTGTTAAACATATCTCAGAGATGTTAAACCTTATCTCTGTATCAAGACAAGAATAAAAACTTCCTTTCAGTCCCATCCTAACTAGCTGGGTATTTGCCTCAGGCTTCTCATCATTATCCACAAAAATGGAAATTACTGCCTCCAGCCCAGTGATTAGTGTGAGTACTCCCTAAACCAAAGAGTAAGAGAACATTAGCTAAATTTGGTGAACCACCCAGTTAACATGTTCAGCTGACTTGCTGGGTTTTTTTCTGAGGTGCATTAGGAGAAGCTCCTGTGAAGCAGGTCTCCCAGCAGAGCAGTGCATGTTTGTGACACACACTTTGTAACTTCGAGGTAGCGATTTCTAGCAGCAGGTAATAACAAATTGGAAATAGTGGGGAAGGGAAGGTGTGTTTTTCAGTGTTGCTACCTGAAGGGTGACCAAATACCTGCAGTCCCCAGACCCCAGCTTGATTTTTGTGAGAAGGGAGATAAAAGGTGCTGAGGGGGAGACAGAGATGGGATGTGTAGAAAGGTATAGATTTATTTGTGAGGGCATTTTTTCATTATCTCAGTCTTGCACCCACATAAGTGTTCCATTTTCCATGTGCCTCTGTCTTGAAGCATTCATTCTGCCTCTTCATCTTACTGATCCTTGCACCTGTAGAAGTTGAAGTAGCAGCTCTTCCTAGCTGATGCCCACCATGATACCCCCCTACTTTCAAACAGGCCCCAAAAGGTGTTTGAGAATTTTGCCTCTGCTGTTCTCTCCTCTCAATGTTGGGAGTCTAAAGAGCTAAAGCCAGATGTTTGAAACGCAGATAAGAAGACAGAGGTTGTTTATGCCTGGGGAAAGCAGGGGTATATATTTTTTAATATTTTTAAATTTATTTTTCTCTAAGTTGTACAAATTCTGCCACTTTGAAGTGGGAAGTTTATTCACTTTTAAAGAGAATAGCAGGTCTTCCATTGCGTATGCCTGCAAAGCACTGTGAATCATCTTCACACTTCAACCCTTCTAATGTTATTTCATTCTGAGATCAAGGGGGTGTGCTGGGACAAAAATTTTTCTCATTGGCAATTTAAAGAGGATCTGAGAAACATATGCATTCTCAGTTGTCATAGCATAACTCTAGATTATCTGAAAGTATGTGGGAAAGACTGAACTGAGATACAAACACAGGGGAAGAAAGTAAGCTTCCTACACGATTTGAGTCAGATAGATGAAAATCATACTCATGTCATGTCTATATCATATCTGATCTAGTTAAAACTTTGAAGAGCTGATACTCTAGTGTTAACCTTAATCTGAATGGCAGAATCTTTCCTGGAGCTGACATGAGCAAATATATCAAAAATATTAATTAATCACTCTGGTGAACTTCATTGGTAACATCATGGCCAAAAATGAGATTGCATCTCCCACACTAACCAGGAATCTATTATACTGCTCCTGTGGAGGGTTGTGCTTGAGGGAAGACTGGATAAGAATGAAGAAAGTGGATTTGGGGAGGGGAAAAAAATCTTGATACTAAGTGAATTCAGGAGAGAATAATTAATGGGACAGATGACTGTGTTCTCTATTCTGGAAATAACAATGTATTTGCTCTCTGAATTTACAAAAAAAACATGACCCTGAGATTCTTCTGGTTTATGTAACATATCACCCAACAAATCAAGATAAATTTATGAGAACTTCTGGAAACAGTAGAAACTCTTAGAGGAAGTTTGAGCCCTGACCTTTTCTCAAACTGTCTGTATAGATCTGATCACTGCTATATTTGCAGAGTACACAGAGAAAAACCACCCTTTCCTGCATGTCACCAACAACAGCTGCCTCAGTGTACATGTAGGTCTATAGTGTTTATGTAGACCAGGGACTTTGTACTCCAAAGAGTACAACCTGATAGGGAAGTCAGATTAGTGGTATGGCCTCTAGACAAGACCTATCTAACATTTCCTAGCCAAAGCACTTCAAAAAGGTACTGCTATACTTGCTTTATTTAAAAAAAAAAAAAAAAAAGGTGTGCTCTAACATAAAAGTTGAGTGGCTGTGGGGCTGGAAAGAAAGTTCATGGCAGACTGAAAAGAGATCTGGTTTCCTGATAACCTGGGTAGCTGCTGGTCACCTGAGCTTGGCACACCAGCTTTCTCTTTCCTTGTGTCCTAGAGCACAGTGCTCTGTAGCCTTCAGAAGTTCCACATTGGTGTGTGGTAAAAAAAGGTAAGCCTATTTATTTTTATATATATATATATATATATATATATATATTTTTTTTTTTTTTTTTTTTTTTTTTTTTTTTTTTTTTTTTTTTCTTTTCTCTTGTGAGTTTTAAAATCCTGGTGAAATGCACTGCCATTATTTTGGCTGTATATTTTTAGTTACCTCATCTGCAGCATCTTCTGAATATCCCTTATTCTGGGGAACCCTTTTTATTAAAAGCACAAATAAAACACATGTGCTGGGTCACTAGGCACATGTAGGAAAAAGTGGAGACTGGTATATTACGTATTGGAGGGATGACAAGTTAATGGAGGCTGTAGCATGCAGATGTATGGTTAGGTGAAATGCAGATTCTTGTTGGATGCAAAATGAGGACTGTCTAGAAAGGCAAAAGCAGTCACATGGGACTTATTTACCAAACAGTGAGAAATGGGATTTGTGAATTATCATAAGGGGTTTTTGCCTTGATATTTGTTTCAGGGCCTTTTTGGGAGTGGGGGAGGAAGAAGATATAAAATTAAATAATTCTGTTTATCTGTCAAAATGTTTAAGCAAAGAAAAATATATGGAGGTCTGCCTGAATCATCAAAAAAATTTGATGGACTAGGTTTTCCTCTATGACTAAGGAATTATTTATTACTCATGACTGCAAAGTGAGAAATAGCCTATTGTTCTTTGTTGGAAATTGGAAACAAAAAGGTAACCACATTTCTGAACTTTTTATTTTCTTGGGATATTAATGCTCAATGTAATGTACTATTACTTCAGCTGCCCAGGGCTCTCAGGGCTTTTTTAGCTTATAGAATGGGTTGATATAATTATCAGTATTGAAAGAGGTCTTGTTCTACAGCATACAGAGGGTTCAGGGCAGAAGCCTGACATGTGTTGCACACACAGCTGTACAACTCTGTCCGTCATTAGCTGAAAAGCCCCATTTTATTCCAAGTCTAGAGGGATCTCTGGCTGTAATGTCTTTGGGATAGTCAAGTTAAGCACTGAAATCTTCACTCTGTGAATGCATCTCTAGGTTAAGGATCTGCTTTTCAAATATATGTCTTAAATTTTCTTCTGCAGGTACTGCCAATACCACTAGGTCACACACTAGGGAAGCAGAGGACTTCTTGCTCCACCAGAAAACTTTCCAAGCTTCTACACCCTTGCTGTAAATTGGGTATTGATGCCTTGTCTCACACGCAGTGAAGTCAGATACCCCCACGGAGAGTCTGAAGCAGTGTTTATTGATACACACTCTAAGGAGGAAGCTGCATTGCTATTTCACCCTCTCTCTGGTAAACTGGTACTGGGTTTTCCAGTTATGCCCACATGTATGCCTTGGTTTCCCCAATAAGGAGTTGTATTCCCCTCCCCGTTGGTGAAGCAGAGGGAAGAGAGTTTATGAGTGATTTTTCGCTGAAATGGCACCTCCCATATATTTCAGACACATGGGTGAAAAAGCTGTGACGAATACTAATTTTGTTGTGTGATATCAGAGGTATGCAACTGCACCGAGAGGATTGTGAGTGAAGTGTTGCATCAGGTTATCTCAATTTTTTCTTGTAGAGTGTCAAAGGTAAGCCACAGATAGCACTGATTAGTAACTGTGGTGTTACTTGCACACCAGGACTGTGAATGCTAATGAACCTCCCTGGTGACCACAATAGAAGTGATGTTTGATATGAATCTGAATCATCTTTCTTCTTTATCTCTGCTACAAGAAGCTTTTTGATCAGGAGAATTAAAACCTGGCTCTACTGCTGTTAGAGATCATGAGAGGTCCAGAAGCAAATTTAGAAAAATTTACTGAAGGACTATGTGAAGGAAGCATTCATGAGAGTAGCAAGGTAGAAAGAGATGAAAGAATTTCAAAGAGGACACATCCTCTCACCTACTACAGAGATAACTGATCCCTATCTTCTGACTGATAGGGCACGTGGCAAAAGTGTCATGATGTAATGAAATATTCCAGAAGTGCAGGACAAGAGCTTTTCTGAGACGGTGGGCATAGACCTGACTTGGCTGAATGTTGCTAGTGTTTGCCAAAAAACCTGTGAGGTGGTTAGCAAATCTGGGATACAGGGAAGGGGCAACACTAGCACATAAAAGGACGTTTGCATTTGTCAAGCAACCAAAGACTTAGGGGGAAAACAAAGCTAGGGAATACAGTCAGGAATACTTGAAAAGCAGGTATATGGTGTTCATTGGAATTGACACATAGAAATGAAGATATTGGGTTTTTTTAATTTTCCAGAATCAGGTAGTATTTCCTTCCTCTGCCTTCACAACTTTTTACTATTTTTTTTTTCTTTTATATCCACACTTACTATTTCCAAAGGGAAAGCGGTAGCTACCTAAAGTGGCTAAGGAAGCTGTTTACATTCTTCTACATTCCTGATGTTAGTTAGTATTTAGAGGAGCCATTCTTGAGGCTCCAGAGGAGCCTATATTTGAACACAGAGCTTTCTTCCAAATACATCTGGCAGAAAGGTTACCAATATATTTGGTTTTGAAGACAAGCACCTGCTTGCGGCTGAAATGTTGACATTTAGTATCTTTGCATGTGGTGTGTTTGCAGCTCTGCTGTATACACAGTGCACGCATGTTGTGCTGGTAAATATTTCTTCACTCTCTGTCCTGGAGCCCAAAATTGTTTAGCTGTAGAAAACGGAGAATTAGCAATAGCAGTGCACTCTTCTGTTCCAGCAGTGATAAACATTTGACTGTCATTATGTTCAGCTCGGACTATTTTGTAAATACTCTGAGCTCTCCATATGTGAGTAGTCATCACCGTAGTAATCTAGGTTCGTCTTGTGAACTTTTATCCATAAAATTAAACTCACAGGCCTTAATGGGACAAAATGTGTGAGGAAAGGGTACCAACAGGTATAGCTGAAGAAGGAGGCCCTTAGAGAATGATGTAGTATTTAGAGTGTGAGATAATAAAGTATAGTATGGCACAAATGTCTCACTAATAGATGGTAATGTGTTATGAAAATTAAACTGCCATTCCTGGAGTGCTGGGTTGTGTGATACAGAATTGTTGGGATGTGCAATTGCAACAAACATACGCTTTTCAGACGGAGTCAAGCTACCTCTTGACAAACTTTAAGTATCTCAATTTTCATAGTTTTTCTTTTAAATTATATATAAGACAATGAGTATAAAGCAGCTGTCATACTCCTGATGGAAATAAAATCTCTACATTTGCTTTCAAAGCTCACGGTGCCTGTCCTGGTACTAAGACAAGAGAGAAACACATCTCTCAAAAACATCTCTTACTTGTGGTGCATTAAAAATCACCTGGTCTAAATACACATCATTTACAAGCTTAGATTTTAGCCTAATTTGGAAGTTTTTAAAGCTTTCAAAGTTGGGGTTTTTACTGAGGCTTAGGATCATCCCTTACAAAAGATACATAATTGTATTAAAGTTTTCAGGGATGAGCTCTAAAGCCTCATCCCAACAACTTCATGAATCAAAATAGATTTGTTGCCCACTGAAACCAGCTGAATGACTGACCCATTCACAAATGTAACCCTAGACATTTTACTTTTCAAGGATAGGAAGAAGCATCTAAGTTGACTGGACCAACTGTTTAACTACAAATAATTCAGCTGCCTGCATTAGCAGCCAGGGACTGTAGATCTCTGTAGCAAGGCCTCATCTGTGGAGTGCTTGCCCTGAGGAAGCCTGTCAGATCCCAGAAGAACTGTTTTCAGACTGATAGGTTGCCATTGTTAGTCCTTGATCATTTAATCTGTCCTCCTGCACAGATGGGCGAGGGCCTTTATTGGTGGGCTTTATTGGGGGGAGCAGGATGGGAATGGTGGTACCCATGTGCTGGACGTGGATCATTACAGTCAGCATTAGCAGATGATGTAGGGCTCAGGTGTCTTCTTGGAGGGACACACAAGTAAATTATTTATATAAATAAATAGTCATCCAAGACAATTAGCAGCCATAAAGTGAAGTGTGGTGTATGCTGGTCTGTCTCTGCCCCTCGCTTACAGAGCCAAACTCTTGTAAACAGGGGTGTAAGTGGGTCAGTTGTTTATTGGCCCTGCCAAGTCAGTAATTGTGCTTTGGCTCAGTGGGAACAGATTGGTTGTGACTGCAATCATCCTTGCCACCCCTCTCTAGTGTATTCCCTTGTATAATGAACCTTGGATGATGTAAATTAACTCAGCTCCTCTGACAGCATTGCTTGTATCTCCAACAGCTGTGCTGCCGGCATGGATATGTATGGATTAATGGCATCTTCATGAATCCTCCATGGTTGTCATCATATGCAGCAACGGGGAGAAAGAACATCCTGGGTCATGGAGTATTTGATACTCTTGTTTCTGAATGAACAGGGACGCGTGCAAACCAGTTCTGATGTCTTTGTACTTTTCAGAGTTCTCCCATCTGTAAAGGTTTATAGGTGCTAACATCTGGAGGCAGCTTTTGTCCTTGAACAGGATGGTGATGCAGAGAAGGGGCTGCACATGTGGTAATCCACCCTGTGCATGCTGGAGAATGTTGTATGAAGGCTCAGAGCTGACATGGAATCAGCCAGGACCAGCTCTGAGCCTGAGCTGGCTCCACACAGAGCAGCGTAGCATGTCTGCACTGCTCTCCACGGTGCCTTCTCACGCGCACATAACCAACTGCTCCCACATCTGCACCAGCTCTGCATGCAGTTAGGGCCACATAAACACAATTTGGTGCCTGAAATAATAATCCAGGCCAGACATTAACTGCCTCAGCAGGCTTTGCATCCTCCACACAGACTCTATTTCCATATGCACAGAGGTCTGCTACACGCCTTTGGAGCATGTAGCCATGCTGTGTTCACACTAGAAAATAATACAAGTGGAATCAAACCAGTTAACATTACACAACCATGGTCAGTTCAGTTTTCAAAAGTGGAACAAGGCTTTTAGATACATGTATTCCATTTCATTTTTGCTGCTGCGCTTCCTGATGTCCTGGACAAGGCTTGGGCTGAAAGTAGTAGGCTTTCTTTTGAGGCAGAGGGGAGAGCATAAAAAACAGCTTCTACCAAGAGCCGCTTTTAGAATTTCAATTTAAAGCAAAACTTTTCCAAAGACCACTTCAGTCTTTTTCCTCTGTGAGAAGAGTGCTTTACCCCCTCCCTGTGCATCACACATGAGCAAAAGGGGCCTATTTTTTCTGGCAGAAAGGTGCTTGTTTTCTTAGAGTTTGTTTTGTTTCCCGTCTGCATTTAAGTGCCCTGTGGAACGTCGTGAAAGGGGCTTTTTTTGAGTGTGTCTGTCCTATCTGTCAAAGGGCTGTTAGAAGTTTAGGCTGCCTGGATTATCTTAGCGGTGATTTTATGTCACTAAATAACAAGCTATAAGCACAACCTTGCCATTGGGAATTGTCACACTTTGTGTGCCAGTGTGTGTATGCGCTTTCTTGCTAAGTCTCATCTCTCCCAACCTATAGTCTGGTCGTTTAAAGCGAAGTTCGCAAACAGCATAATAATGCTGGGAATCACAAAAGAGGGAGCTAATGGCTGCAGCTGCTATTGTAAACCTGATTTCCACAGGCTCAGCAGGGCTTGGCATATCAGAGGCAAGTTCAGTAAAAGGAATCCTGCTGCTACAGCTGTGCCCGAGCAGTTGGATTTTTGTTGTCAGCCTGGAATGGGAAGCTGGGCTGGGGAAGCTCCTGACTGCCTCCTGCAAGGCATTGAGTGGCTTTGGCCCCATTGGGAGTCTTACAGTGCTACAGCCGAATCAAATGGATGGTGTTGCTGGGCAGGAGGCCTGTATAAACTCAAGGATACAGGTGAGCCCTAAGGATGCTTCAAGTGTTTGCCCTCCAAGAGAGAACATCCCAGCTCCAAAGACAGTAGAGGAGAATGGAAGCATTCATTTAATGCTAAAATCTGTGCTTCTGTGAGAGCTGGAGCAATCCTCCTTTTGAGTGAAAGATTGCCTGTGCCAACTCAGAATTGCTAGTGTCCTCCTTAGGCTTCTTTCAAACATGTGATTTCCTTAATGAGGGAAGAGCATCCTTGTACTCCATATGCTTTCTGAGTACCTGCTACAGCTGTACTACCCAGTAATTCTCCTTTTTGTATGTAATCTCCCTTGATACCTTCTATTTGTTGTCAGGGCCAAGGCTAGATTCAGGCTTTCAGTAATTTCCAGAAAATACTGACTTGACCATGGAAGGACTAAACAGTTTTCCTTTGTACTCTACTGTCCCTCTTCTCCCACATTATTGCTGTGCATTCCATGTACTGTGCAGTCCCAGTGTATGTATCTCCTCCCTAAACTAATATTTAGGTTGCTTGGGAGCACCTGTGATATTGAGACTGAAAAGGGAGGCTCAGTTCATCTCCAATGATGTCTTGGCTTGTCCTGCAAACACATGGTTCTACTCTTGTAGGTATTCTGGCCATGCTGTGACATTTCATGTTGAGGAGGAAAATTTTCTTGAGACATTATGACAGCCAGAAGCTTGCACTTCCATGGGATTATATGGGTTAGGATGTGCTAGTGGCTTTCCTTTCCTTTTTTCTGGCCTGCATAGCTTTCAAAATGTGCGTTTGAATATCAGACATACCAATGGGTGCTATCTAGTGCCCCTTGTTAGATGATTTAGGCCCAGAGGGTTGTGGTTTAGAGCCATCTCTCCTCATTTCAGGCAAATCTGAAATTGTCTTAAGGATAATTAAGTCCTTTATAAGCTGGCAGCAGCAAAAAGAAAATCTATCCAAATGCTTCCTAGAGTGTGGGAAATGAGAGGAAAATTTGGCAATTGCATAAGCTAACTAATCACTTAGCACAAACACACTGCCCTGCCAATATGCATTCCTGTATTTACAGATAACCCACAGCATATGGCATTTCCTGCCTGGCAGGTATGTGTGAGGCTCGGGTTATTGCAGTGGAGGAGAAGGAGCCCCAAAGAGAAGGTGCAAACCTTTAGGAAGTAGGCAAGGATGTTTGCATACTTAGGAGATTTTTGTTGTTGTTGTTTTTCAATGAAAATACTGTAGTTGCTCTATAGCAAGAGTCTGAATTACAGAGCAGAAACTGCTGTCGTTCTTATGGCTTGTGCTGTACATTACTTGAACACCTCACTTGTATACATTTGTCTTGGTCACACATATTTCCTTTCCTTGTGTTGCTGGTGTAAGCACTATCTTTGCATTGGTCCATCCAAACACAGTTGGTATTCTATAGAAAAGCATTAAAATTATAAAAATTAAATACATTTAAAACTATGTAATTATGTGACTTTCTCAAGGTCTCCAAGGAAGCCTTCTGTAGGGGAGGAATGGAGTCTGCTGAGTTGCAGGGGAATATTTACATGTGCCAAAAGCACGGAGACGAGGGGCCGAGTTTGCCAGCACTGAGCCGAGGAGCCCGGCAGGGGATTGATTTGGTTGGTGGCTGAGACCAGACCCGTCTTACATCAGAGAAAAAAACTACTCTGTTGCCTATTTCAAGCCAAAGACACTGTAATGCTACTGCTCCTCATGAAGAAAACGAACAGCAGTTGCCCAGTGCTCCTGGCCATGTGTCCTCCTCCCTGCAGGTAGCAAGCTGGAATAAAGGCATCACTCCACTCCACTTCTTAAGGACTTACACTGTGAGGCATTGACTCATTTCCACAGAGAACTGAGTGCTTTCAGCTCTCCTTAAAGTCAAGTCAACCAGCATTGAATCAGACGCTTAGTCCTTCTAGTAGCAGGGCAACTTGAAGTAAGGCAGTATGGGTTGGTGAGGAAGGAAGTGCAGAGATGTTGTATTTAATCTATAAAGTATTTTTGGCCTTTCACTGAAAACACACCTGGGGGTTTGTGAAAGGAAGAGAATATTATTATTATTATTATTATTATTATTATTATTATTATTATATGTGTGTGAAAATTTGAAAACATTTAAAGGAAACTAAACATCTTTTAAAAATGTGTATCTATACTGAAAAACATTTTTAAAAAAGTTCTGATGAAAAATGTCTACCAGCTTCTATTCACTAATTGCAGCCATCAATAATTAATTAGAAAAAATCTCAAGCACTTAAAAAAGTTTAAAAATTTTCTTTCTGATTGTTTTTTTTTGTGTGTGTGTTTGTGTCCGGCAGTACTAATATGATCAAATCAGTTCAGGTCAGCTTCGATTAAGAAGATGAATGTATTGAGACTGAGAGCAAGGTCGTCTGTCAATAGCACAGAATTATATGATCCTGCCATTGGGCTCTGTGTTTGCTCTCGGTGAGGCTGATAATTCCATCCCCCTCCCTAAAGTTGCGTTTCATTCTCCATAAATTTTTTAGTGCCTCTTTAAGCCCGTGATATTGGAGCAGTTTGTCTCCTGGAATGTCCTGGTTTGATCTGTCTTTATGGTGGCATGTCACATTCAGTTACTGTATGTGTCTCACTAGGTGCAGTGCAATGCTGGCTGCCAGCATAACTAATTGTGAGTGAGTCTTGCTCGTGGGGCAGTTTGCTGGAAAAGGCAGCTGGGAATCCTGGTTTCAGAGTATGTGCTCTTTGAACTGTCTTGGCGTCAGTGAATGCTTCGTTACAGAGAGATGTAATAGAACTGTGGGCTGTGTCCATACTGGCAAACTCCTGCCCAAATTCTCCACTATCTCAAGCCTTGGTTGGGCTCTGATGGCAATAGCAGCTGATGGGATAAGTGAATTGACTGGAGCTTTCCAAATCTTTCAGAAGCACACCCACAGTTGTAACTGCCTCAACTTTCTGTTCCGTTCATGCTTGCTCTCTTCAAGTCAGCGTCCCACTTCTGCTGTCTGAAATGACTTCTGCTGCCTTCTTATTTCCCCTGGTCCTTCCCCTCCCACATGCCTTGCTCCATGTGCTCCCAGTGCCACATCTCCCCATACTGCTACCTTGCTTTTTTATCACTCTGCTGGTCTGACCAGCGCTGCTGCTGGGACTAAGTGAGCAAGCCCAGCAGAGCAGGTTCAGCTTGATTTGATGCCTTGCTCTCAGCTCTAGTGTGCTTCTGTTGATGATGTGAACACAGCTCCACTTGCAGCTTCTACAGCTTCTAGCAGAGACATTTCATCCTGTGCCAAACATGTCAGTGTGACAGCCAAATTTAGCATGCCAGTCACTGGTACAGCTTCCCCTGATGCAGCTGAACAGAGAGAGCGGGAAATTGTGGCAAAAAACACTCTGTTATGTTGAATGAGAGATTGATAGTGCCATTAATAAAGCTATTGCTAGCAAATAACACCTCTGTATACAGAGAGACTGGATTGCCCTTCACAAACATCTGCCCCTTCTTTGTCTCTTTTCTGCACTGTCTTTGAGCATTTTTCTGTAACATCTATTTGGAGCACTTCTGCATTATTGGTTTCCCAGGCTTATGAAAGTCAAGATCTCTCTCCAAACAGAAGGAATTACTCCTTGCTGTAGCCCTGTTGTATAGCACAAAAGGTTTGGAGTTTTAAATTTTAGCTTTTTGAGTTCACCTTTGGTAGCCTGAACCACCACAAATGATTAGGGTACAGATAGTTTGAGTGATACAAACCATGCCTGACGTAAATCTTGCTCGTGTGGGCAGTCCTCTCTTTTCTGCCTGTGTGGCATCATAAGCAATGTTGTCACCTGAAATATCATCCTTTGCATCTGAAACAGCAGTACATGAAATGGTGGTTGTTATTTGCAGACTATCTTCAAAGTCAGGTCACACTGCCAGCTCCATCACTCGTCACACTGTGAAATGCTTCTTCCCCCCCACTCCCTGCCCCCAGCCCCATACTGTGGGGTTATATACAATGACACACTTTGAATATCCTGCCTCCCTAGTTTCTCAGCCTATAGAGTGCTTTTGAAATACATTTGTGAGACCATTTTCTCTGAAACTATGGATGATAAAAAAATGTGGTTTCTAATGGAAATGGAAAATTTTGCCTTATCATTCACTTATCCTCTCAGGCTCTGCAGCCTAAAGAGAAACATTTAAAATGCAATGCTGTGAGGAAACTGGAAGAGCTACAGTCATGTAGCTTATTTATTTTAAGGATATTCTCTGCCTTTTTAACAGCTCGATGTGAGGCTGTTAATAAACACAAAGAAGCCAGGAGAAGCTGAAGTTTAGAGAGAACCAAGACCTATCTTGAACTTTTGCCCTGCGCTTTGTATGGATGTGTACCTTCCTGTCCCTTCACTGTCTTCTCAAATGCAAAAGTGCATTTACTTGTTCAGATTTAATTTTTAAAATATTCTTTGCCCCCAAGCATGAAGAAATGGTTCTGAAAGTGAAGCATGAAAATTTGAAAAGGGCTTCCTTGAATTTCCTCTACACCAGTTCCTTTTCTTTAGGAACTTATTGCTGGCTACAGACCTGCTTGGGAACTGAAATTTCAGTTTGTTTTAGTGTATCTATGAACCACCATGCTCTGCATTGTGTGTCTGATTATGGCTTTATGCAGATTTCATTGTCATTTCCGAGTCTTTTTTCTGTGAAAGAAACCCACAAAAGTACTAAGATCCTGCAAGAGAGTAGAACCATTAGTTGAGAGTTTTGTGCAAGTACATTTTGACCCTGAAGCTATGCAGTTTTAAAAATAGTGTTCCTTGGGTCTTCCAGGAGATACAACAATAGCTCTGAGGAACAGACTCTAATGGTTTAACTTCCTGCATGTGCCTATACACTAAGTGTTATATCACTGCTGATAATTCTCAAGGTCATGGGCATTTTCTGTTCTGAGCTTAGTCTGCTTTGCTATCGAAGTGGGATGACAGCTGTGTGCATGTGTGCTGTGAGTGCAAACTGAATTCAAAGCACACTGTGCACCTGATTTTCAAGGGCAAAGCTGAAATTACATCCTCTCCCTGTTTTGCTTTTCACTTAGAAGGAAAAAAGAGAGAAAAGTGGGGTGGGGGGTAATCTGACAGTTGAGCTTTGTTATTACATTATTTACTTTAATAAAACCATAATAATAACTGCAAGTAGCTTTGGAAATATTTAATTACCTCTTTCATCAACGGCATTTGACACACAAAGGAAGAACCAAAGGGATGTGAAATGCAATGGACAACTGCTATAAATAAACAGCGTTGGGGGCCTTGGATGAACTCAGCTTTTAACGTCACTATGGTATTAGATCTGTACAGGCCTGGTACAACATTACAATCTTTTAAAATTTCAATAGATTAGTTCTGTTTGTTTAGGTTTTATGATTTGTTTGAGGATGGCACAGTTTGAGAGTTATTAGGTGGAAAAACCCTGGGACTGACAGGTGTGATAGAGAGGTATGTGATAAGAGGTAGGTTTTACTATGACTACTTTTTTCCCTCTTTTACGTGGAATGACTGTGATTAAAGGTAGGTGAGTATCATTTTAAAAAAGGGAAGGTTTTCAAGTATACACTCACATGAAATTGCTTTACAGAATGCCTGACCCCTTTTCTCTTACCACAACAGATTTATTTCCTAAAAAGCTTTAGTTCCGAGGAAGGAGAGTGTTATAGATAGTCCTGCCAACATATATCCATCTGTGAATGCCGGTGTGCATATTTATATGTTTGAACATGGGAGGGCTGTCTGTGGCCTGGGACTCATTCGGTCAGGAAGCAGATGGCTCTGTGGCAGCAACGAGCACACGATGTGAGTTACTGGGACCACTCAGGAATGCTGTCTGAGCAATGCTCATGATAAACACTGAATATGTTGTGCAGTCTGGGGGAGAACTATGTCTATATAAGTGAGCTTTTCAGCGTCCCTGCATCTGTAAGTTGGACTGTTTCATTACATCAGTTATACCATTGATATGCAAAGGCAACCATCTGTTCTGAATATTTAGCCAGGTGCCACTTAGGTCGGATACAGCAATACAGCAAACACCATGTGTGGAATTTTTGTTGAGAACTAAGTGGTACATGTTATAGACTTACAAGGAAAAAAAAAAAAAAACAACAACAAGTTTTTGTCTGTACTTAATGACAACACTGCTAGATTATTCTGGCCATTTCAGTAGTTGGCTTGTCCCATGTTCCAGTCCCAGGGACCAGAAGTTCTGTTCTCCCTGATACATGCTGCCTCAAATTTGGAACCCAGTCTGTTCTGCCATGTCTGTTACCGGTTATCGCAGACTGTCACCAAAACTTCCCTTGCATTGAATATTTTGCATCAGTCACCTATATTATATGTTATATTTTTACCTCTCCAGCTTTAGACAGCCCCATACATGTTTCTGGATCCTTTTAGATCCAAAATAATAAATAGATTTATCTTAATTAAAATATGCATGTATATGTCTATGTTTTGCTAGAGACTAAGCATAGCATTTTTTAATCTAATATCAGGGTAGAGAGTAGACAAAGAATTGCTTCCCTTTCTTGAAATACATTTTCAAGAGCAAATCAGTTGTCTTGTGCTGGGTCAGCATTGGAATTCCTGGATCTTAAAATGTAAGCATGTCCCTCAAATAAGATACTCTTTTCTTTGTAGGTGGTCATGAAATTCAATGCATCCTTCACAAATTGAAATTGCATAATCACAAAATCATTGTAAAGGAAGTATTGCATCCAAGGTGCTATTTTTTAGTGAGCTTTTTGAGTGCTGTGATGGTGTTTTCTCATATAATAGTAATGACGGTGATTGGAGCTTGCTTGCCCTGAGCTGGTTTCCATCATTCATTCATCTATAAATTGAGTTTGAATGCAGATTGAGTTCTGGGTGGAGAATTATTTTGCACAGTTTTTCCTCTTCTGATCTTTTATTCAATTGAGCTGGTGAGATGCCCTGCTTACATTTCCAAGGTTTTTCCTTCAACACTGACTTTGAATAAAGAACTAAAGAATGCTTTGCTGCTTTCTTTCAACCAAAAATGATTTTCTTAATCTTTATAAAACCTGTTAAGTTTAAGACCATCGGAATTAATACTCCATTTTTAATATTGCATACAAGGGAAGTGAAAGTTTTTCTCTATTTCCTCCAGGCAGGCTTGGAGCCCATATTCCTGGGACAAGGATAAGTGAAAAGAACATGCTTGCCACAGACTGAGCACCAAACCAGCCTCCTCCTTCTCCAGTCAATGTCATCACCACTTCCAGAAAAACAACTGGTCCTGTAGTTTTCCCAGTGTAAAAGATTGTGTTCCCTGGATCCATCCAAGATTTATGGCGCCAGCCCTTCCCTTATGAGGCCTTTTATGTGTAATACGCAGAGAAGATTTAAATGTTCTCCAGATGATTCTGGGCATGCCTCAGTCCCCAAGTTCTTCAGTGAATCTTGCCCCAGAATCAAGAGGAGCAATGGACTGCATTATAAAATGCTTGTGTCAAGAGTAGATGTTTTGATACCCTCTGTAAGTTTTGCAATCAGGAGGAGGGCAAAAATTGCCACCAGGAAGAAGATAATTCATGCTGGGGATGAATGTCATGGAGTACTTAAGGCTTTTGTATATTTCAAATGTTTTGCAGATTGCAAAATTCCCCATGATGATCTGGGAAGGGCTCTTCAATTTTACTCTGTGATGATTTCACCAGGATTACTCTGTAAAACCGTAACAAATCTGAAATTAGAAAAATGGGTACCTGAGTTCTCACCAGGCAACGTGGGAGGGACCTCGATATTTTCTTTTGAGGCAGCTGTAATGCCTTTGTTTTGCCCTGAGTTGGCTGCACTGGAAAATAAATGTTTTTATGGTCAGATCTTTCCTATCAAAAATTCCTTGGTTTGTAGTCTAGCCGTAGTTTGTCTGTGAAGTTCAGTTTTATGTGTCTGTTTTCAGCTTCTTGGTACTCTGATGACTTTGAGATGTGTACCAACCAGAAATTGTATCCCTTCTTGTGGAAATTTTGTATTTTTTCAGCTTCCACCTGTGGCTGTGATCTTGCACCATTGAGCAATCTATAGAATTTGAACTCCTTGCCTTTGCTTTTAATTATCCAGCCTGATGAAACAGGAGCCCATTATTTAATTATTTCTCACACACACCCCCTTGACTATAGTCACCATTACTTTATGCAGCACCCTTCTTTCCCTGTAGATGTCCTGGATTCCTGGTCTGAAGAGCTTTAATCCCACAACCATGACTACTTGATTTTAGCAGGTTTTACACTGGTGTTTCAAATGATTTGGTTAATATGTGACAATTAATGTAAATCACTGAAGACCAATTTTCATGCTATGATGCTGTGCAATTTAATGTATGAATAGCTATGATACAGCACTGACTGGCAAGCAACACTGCTTTTTCCCAAAAGAGACATAGTTCATAGGCCTGGATGCCAAAGCAGACCTCCTGCATTCTAGATACTGTATCCTACAAAGCCATGTATAAAAATTATGTTGGTTAGGAATACACCAATATCCTTGATTGTGTCCCAGTTAGAGTGAATGATATTTTGTTGAGGGTACAGTTCTGAATGTCCTCAGTTGTATACAGCGTATTCCTGCCTGATCCCAAATTCCTGCATATCTAAATGCAATCAGGAAATGATGGATTAGCACTTCGATATTCTATGCCAATCTGATGAATTGTGTGGTAATATTGTTCCCAAATTGCCCATTTGTTTGGAAAACAACTTTAGTCACTGTGTTACCAAGGAGGACATTGATTTCCTTCCTTTTCTTCTTTTTATTCAAGCTAAAAGTTAAGGAGTCCTGGGGAATTTGTTTTGCTTAAGTAGATGTATTGGGTCTGGCTGGGCAGGAGATAACTTTCTTCATATCAGCCTCTACGGTTCTGCATTTAGAATTTGTGGCAAAAACAGTGTTGATAACCCACTAGTGTTTTGCCTATGACTAACCAGTGTTTTCACAGTGTCACAGCTTGTGTTTTCCCGCTCTAACGAAGAGTAGGCTGATGGTTGGGAAGGGACACAGCAGGACAGCCAACCTGAATTTCCCGAAGGGATATCCTATAACATATAACAACATGTTCAGCAATAAAAGCAGGGGTAGAGCAAGAAGGAAGTGAGGGTTTTCTCTTCCAAGGTGGCCATTGCTCAGGGACTGGCTGGGCCATCTGTCTGCTTGTGGGAGTTGGTGAGTTATTGCCCTTCAATTGCTGCTTAATTTCTTCTTTCCTCCAGCTATTTTACTGTCTTTAGCTTGTCCTATGAGTTCACTGGCCTTTGTTCTTGCTATTTTGTCCCCCATCCCAATGAACAGGGCGGGGTGAGTTAGAGGCTGTGTGGTTGCTTGGCTCCTGGCCAGTGTCAATCCACCACTGTAAGAACTTTTAAAGTCTCCTCTACATAAGGTACTGCCAGCAACATGTTCCAAGATGCTCAGCCTGGCTCTCTGGTCAGGCCTGTTCCTTACCCTCTACTTCCCAGTGGAGGCCAGTCCAGTGCTTGTTGTATTCCTTCATCTTTCCAACGGCAAAATCCCGTTCTGCATCCAGTATTGCGGAGAGCTGAATCAAACCTCTGTTTACTTGCTATACTAAAATTAGCATTTTCCTAGCTGAATCAGTTGTGGAGTCCTTAAATAAAAATTTCTAAGGGACAGAATGTAACTTGTGATAATGTAAACAACAAATTTTTGAGTGCTGTGGGGATATGTCAGTTCCTGGCTGCCAGGTTAGAGGGGCTATAGGCTAGAACTTGATAGCAGTACTCAAGCTATACACCATCTGCATTTCTTCTAATGACAAAAATAATCACCAGTTTCCTGCATTGCTGTCAAAAAGCTGAGCCAACATGCCGACCTGGGAGTGTGATCTGGAGTTCTGATCTGGCTACATCAGCTGTGCTTTTCAGCCAGTTCCAGAAGCAGACTCTGTAATATTGATGAGGTTTGATCCAGGAAAAGTACAGATGTTGCAGAGTACTCCAAATACTTTGGCAGTCAGAAAGATTCAGTCCAGTCCTTGGACCTTTTCCTGTCTCATACAGCATTTATGTCATGGAGCAGAAGCAAAAGTAGGCAATCCAACAAAAGCAGGATTTTTCCCCATAGAAGCATCTGTACAGTTGGAGAGTCTCTAATAGCTCTTAATATTTACTCTTCTAACATTTGCACTACCAAACAGAAAATATATTTGATTGCAACAGTGGATCCTTGAACCAGAGACAATGGTCATAGCTGAGATTAGGATCCTTTGGGGCCCACAGCAATTTATTAGAACTCTCTTTGCTCACAGTTTTCACTCAAATGTACTGACAAACCACTTCTAGTCTTCGTCGACTCTGAGGTGACCTGGTCTGATGTGCTCTGACAGCCATTACAGTAGTAAACTTAGAATCTTATGTTGCTACTTTTGGGTGAGATTAATGTACACAATTTAGCTTTCAAGGAGTTGAGTCAACGGGAGAGCATACCTTGGGTGAACTTGAGTAAGTCTTACTCTAATTTTGTGCTGGGTTTTATCAGAAGTGCTTTAGCACTGAGGTAAAGAAGCCAATGAAGTGGTTTCAACATCTGGCCAAACCAGTCTGTTAAGTGCATTCCACAAGCTTTACATTAACACTGGGAACTTAACTGCTGAGCTTTCTTATGATACATGTGAATGGAGGTAGCCATAAATCCACCTGCTGCACTAGTATTGGTGGTATTAAACCACAGAGAAAGCATCAATCTTTTCCCTTGCACTTTATTTGTTCAAGGCCATGTCACTCTGAGCCATTAGTTTTATGCAGAATCTCATGAAATGTAGGAGTTAATGAGATTGGCCACATACAAACATAATTTTTGGATCATCCAGGGATATAAAGAGCATAGTAAAGAATGGATGAGGTAAAGTGATACTGAATGATGATGTTAATGATGATGTTAACTATTCCATCATGAAAACAGCATGGAAAATCCTGCTGAAACACACCTTTGCAAAGTCAGTGATAAACATCTCTTGCCAAATGCAAATGTCTCATTTAGACCTGACCTCCAGCAGTTCCAACAAGGTATGGTTCATAATTTCTGCTTGTGTTGCTCTGTGGAATTTGTGAGTGCTGTTCTTGACCTTGGATTTCCTGTTAAGCTTAAGAATAGTCAAAATATTTAGCACAAATAAATGGAAACCTCTTTTGGCAATGCCTTTCTTCAGAAGTCTACATGATTTAAACAAATAACTGATGAATTTAAGTTTACCTATGTTACAGGCAGAGAGATGATTCTTATGAATCTTTTGCACAAAAACTGAGATTCAGCAGGAGGTGATGTACCTTACTTCTATTCATCTGTAGCACTGCAGTGAAACATGGGGAAAATGCTTTTATGAAAAGCAATATTCCTTTCATTTTTAAAAATTAAATATAAAAAATCATCCAATTGTGTCACTTGCATCAATTCATGACTATGAAGCTTTTTTGCACACTGGTGCTGACAATATCATATCTCTGGCTCTGCTGTTTCTTGGTCTCTAGTGACTCCTTAGTACTCTCCAGAACCTGGCCACCAAATCTTTGTACAGAAGTAAATGGGCAGCTTTCCATAACTTAATGTGTGATTTCTCATTGCTACCTTCTATAAAAACGCCTTCCTAGCTCTGCTTTCCCTTGAGTCCACAGTCTTGAGTGCCTTAAAGGATGATTTCAATATTCTGAAATCCTTACACATTATTCCTTCAATTTGTCTCAGGTACTCCAAATTTTTATTCAATGCAGTCTGTAATAACTTGGACTTAGGCTTTTTTATATTGCATAGAATAATGTGCCAGCACAGCACTAAAGGAGAGTTGTATAATTACTGCAGAGATCCGTGAAAGATGGCAAACTAGGTTCAAACATGCACCGTGCTCCCTCTTCAGTAACAGGAGACCCAGAAAGGAGTAGATAACAGCCTGCATGCTGAAAGCAACATTCACACCCAATTCAAACACTAAAATGTGACTTAAGATGGTTAACATGCAGAGGTATCTACTGGACTTGAAATCTCTAGAACTGTTTTGTTGCATTTTCAACAAAATTTCTTAACTTGTGCTTTCACTGTAGTCTAAAATTTTGTTCTGTATGTTCCATGACACTTTTAGATCCAGACCTGTGCTATCTCTTTTTAGATAAGCTTCATGGAAGAGTCAGGTTCAGGAATACTTGGTGCAGCTGCCAGAGGCAGGGAACAGCATTCCTTTGAAACCACCACGAGATTCAATCTCTTCTGCTCCACGCACAAGGTATATTTCCTAATTCTTCTGTCATAAATAAATAACAATGTATATATTAAAACAACAGCAGCACTACACACAGCTATCCTTTCTAAAGCAACTGGGAAAGAGCTAACCTTTTATAAAATGGAATTAACATGTTGTTTAGCTTAATATACTAATGGAAAGGTGGTGGGTGTGAATGGAGAAGAAACAACGCCTTGTTTCCCTAAGGGGGTCTTGGGCGCTCACTCACTTTGGACTCAGTTGCTATTGTGCATTTCATGTTAGAGAACCCAGCAGATTCATCACGGGAAGTTTAGAAATTGGCATGCCTGCTGTGGCTATGCTGGCTTTTGGGGCGGCTCTGAGGTCTCAAGACTCCCTTCACTGGCACAGTTGAGTGTAAGAACTGTAGCGCATCCTCGAGAGCAGGTGCCCGAGTGTGCATGAGCTCCTATGGAGGCTCCACTTGCACAGCCCGGGCACACAGAGGCAGGACATGGAGCATGCAGTGCCCACAAGCTGTTGGGAAATTTCCACTATGCTAGACGTGAAAACATGCATTTTGTCAAGGACACCAGGAGATGCTCAACAAAGGAAAGGTCTTGGAGTATTATGGAGCAGCCTTCCCAGCACAGAGAGTACAGGCTGGCTTGATTCATTTACTCTGGTTCTGGAAATACTGGGGCAACTTCTTCAGGATGTCACATCTCCTCTGTGTCACTCTACTAAATCTTAGAGGTCAAGTAACAAAAATGTCCAGTAAGTTGAAGATTCCCTTGGGTCTACTGGAGTGGTGGGGAATAGACCAAAGTGAGGCAATTTCTAGGGTGGGGAAACCATAAAGAGATGCTTTGTAGTCTCACAAATGTAGCTGAACTGGGAGCTTATTAACTGCAGCTGGAAAACTAGTTCAGAGTAGTAACATGTCCTTTAGTAAAAGCATATATCATCTGTGTTAAAAACAGGTCTCATCGTTCTTCTTTAATGCTCTCCAGGCTGTTGTGATTAGTTCAAAGTACATTATTCTGCAGGCATTAATATTCTGTGTCTACATAAAGACACACATTTTTAATAGTTCTAAGTGTCCTTATTACATATCCTCATGGTATTGAGGCTTGCAGGCCTTCTCTTCAACTTGAGGTTGTTCCTTGGGCCTCCCAAACTGTCCACAGTTTGCTGGTGGGTTTTACTTCATTACACCTTTTGGGGACAACATAACAGTACACTAAAAGGCTTAGCAAATTAAACTCCCACAGGGCTAAACTGTAAAATATTACAAATCTATATTAAGCATCAGATGACTCTGGTCTTGTCCCCAGGTTTTGTTTAAATTTTCAGGGGAGACCAAGTCTCTCCATGTTGCCCTCTGACAAGAAATTTATTTATTTTTGCTGAAAAATTCTCCTTTGTCAAACAGTCCCCATCTCTGTTTTCTTGAGTGGAGAACACTGCTGCTTTAACTGACACTATCTCAGCCTGAGTATTTTCGTTCTCACATTTGTGTTTTTGCAGAGCATGTCCAAAGACAAACACATTCTGTTGGCTGAAGGCCCACTGCTTCCTTCAACAGACCAGGGGAGGAATTCTTGATTGCTTGATCTCACATTTCTGGGCAACACTGACAGTGTCTAGGTCTTCCTACTCAATGTATTATTTAGATCCTCAAAAGTGCAGGGTACACATAGCATCCACAGAGACATGTGAAATTCACAGAAACTGTATAAACAGTTTTCTCCAAAGTACTGCAGTCTGCAAGGAAAATTCCTATGGCAATTAGTTGCTGGAGGCTCATTTGATTCACTCATTGCTCTGCTGGCAGTGTAAAGTAGCTCTGCTACTTTAATGTTATATATATATAACATTATATATATTTTTAATATATATATGTATGTATGTATAAAATATATTATATATTATCTATTATATATTCCATATACAATATATATAATATATTTTTATATATTATGTAATATATAATATATATTATATATATTATATATATATTTTATATATATATAAAATGTCATATAATGTTATGGTGAAAGAACTGACTGACTTCCACCCTAGAACTCAGTCCTGTTGCCCTGTCCACCCTGCACATATCTCTATTCAATCACGAGGCTTCAGAGCTGCACCTGCTGCTTCTCCTGCTGAGATACACTGCTGTTTGCTGGAAGGGGCTGAGAGAAATTTCCTGAAATTGCTTAAATTTCCTGGGAAAGAACCTTTGGGATAGTACTGCAACTCTGGTTGTATGCAACTGGGTTTTGCCTGATTCCCTCCAGTAGGGTGTTTGGGTAGGCAGGACAATAAATTAAACTCATTTGAATTTTGACCCCTGGCTTTTTGGCTGCCACCAACTTGGCTTTTAACGATAGTCAGGCTTTAAGCAAAGGGCTCCTTGGTTGGGTGGGATCCATTCCTGACACAGCAGCTCAATTATGCTGGCTTTGCTGTGAACACTGGCCTAAGGAGGCAGATTCTTCCTGTTTCCCTTAAAGTGTTTTTAGACAGCTCCTGTCTGTCCTCTTCAGGAGGAAACAACGGAGTGTAAAAAAAGCACTCGTACTAGAAAGCAAGGATAGAGAAGGGTAATCTCAAGGGTTTGTGGGGTACACTTTGTGGTGTGGAGGAAGGTGTGAAGGCACCCTCAGAATTCTGTCTGAGAAGATATAGCTTCACTGCAGATTTTATTAAGTTGTAAATTTTTGTTGTGGTAGATGGATTTTGCAGAAAATTTCCACATACTGGGTGGGATAATCCATTGCTTTAAACCACAACTTTCTTTTGAAACGTAAGCCTAACTTTAGTATTTGTATCTATAGCTATTAAGAGCTTAAGACATTGATTTGTCTGCTCCGGCTGATTACCAGAACTAAGAGATAACCTAAATTCTCTATGGCTCTGTTGAAGAAAAGTAGCCTGACTTAATAACATTTTCTCCTTTGTCTACATATTAACTCTAGAATTACAATGGTTCTCGGCGCCTAGCCACGGGATGTAAAAATTGCTTCCCTTCCCATCTATTTAGTAGAGCAAAATACAATTTGACAAATATGTTCCTTGTTTAGAAGTTCTAAGAACTGATGTTCAAATATACCTCCCAAGAGGATTAATTCCTTGTACTTTCCTTTCTGCTGTCTTTCTACCTGTCGCTTTCTTCCCTGTCCTGATGTTTAAAAGGAGCTTACTTGTTTTAGTATTTTCCAAGATGTGGAGGAGGAGAGGAACGTGCAGCCAAGGCAAACCTCAGAGTTGCTTAAGTTGTGTGGAAGGCAAACCGAAATGTAAAGCCCAGTCTCAGACCAAAGGCCCCAGGGAAGCTGCAGAGTCATGTGGGGAGAATTATGGCGTTTGCTTCTGATGTGCCTGTCCAGGGCAGGTTGAGGTCTCTGGGAAGCAGAGGAAAGTGTCCATCTGTTTAATGTTCCCATGAGGTGGAGCAGCGCTATTTCAGTTTTACAGATGACAAATGGATCTCTTCAAAGGCTAACTCCAGCCAGTGAACACCAAAAAGATGGGCTGCTTTGTCTGACGGAGCCTCCCTGTTTTCACAAGCTGTAGGAAAAACAAAGATTTGCTTAACTATAGGCAACCTTTGGTTAATCTCCCCCCACTTTCACCCTTCCTCAAAGAGAATTTTTCTAGGTCATGCAGAAATGATTAAATAGTACCTTGGAGCAAGGAATGTCTCCCACTCCTTATAATTGCCAGGCTGGCATGCTGGCCACTCGACCATCTTTCCTGACTGTTGTTCAGCTTCATGTAACCATTAAATAAAGTTTTCACGTGGATATTTGTGTAGAGTGCCTATGGTACTTCATAGACGGAAAGTCTCTCTAGAATCACTCTGTTACCACTGACTCCAGACTTCTTTAGATAATGGTTGATAAAGTTCAAAACATTAATTTCCGCCAATAAACAGGAACTGGAAGCCTAGGGAGTTAATAGGGCTTTTTCATCTCAGCCTAACTCTCTGATCTAATTTCAGATAGCAGGAAATATGCCAACTTTAGCCACTAATTAGAGTTACTCTTTGGAGATTATTTGTAGCAGACCTCCAAGCTTCTAATAACAAAAATGAGCTGACAGTCCTGCCAGCATAAATATATTAGCTGTTTTGTAGTGTAGAGGCCATTTGAATTATGCAGTGAATTGTTACAAAGTGTTTTAAAAATATATCAGCTTCACAAAAAGTAATTTTTATCTGGACACCGCGGTTCTGTAAATCCTCAGGAACAGTAAGTGTGGCAACGTTGCCAATTTTGTCTCTTCCCTTGCAGGTGCTGAAAGTTTTTAATAATAAAGAGTGAGGTGGTATTAGTGATTGGATTTTATTTTTCATATTTTCTTTGATCCTATTCTGGAGAGTGCTCTTGGTACCATATTCTGCTGAACTCTGGTTATATTCACTCAGGATTAGGCTTCTCCTATACTCTAGAATGCATTTTGTTCTTAGAGAAAACAAGATGCTCTCTCATCATGACAAACAAATCTCTTCTTGGGGAAGCGACTCTTGATACCCTCACAGCGAGCTGCAGCCTTCTCAGGAAGGTATGCTTCCCAGTGTAGCAATGTTCGCTATCCAGCAGAAGTAAGAGATACAGAATCTCACCCAGAGAAATGAAGAATATGAATAAGTGTGTGGCAACAGAGGTGTAATTGTAAGATTCATTCTATTAACAGCTTTTCCTCTTGTAGCACTCATATTCTATCCTTTTACCTCACCTTTCATTCAAGGTTGAGTTCTTTTATGTGCAGTTTCTGTAGCATCTAGGTAATAGTGGCCATAAAGCAGTTTATAAAATTAATCAATCCTTGAATTACCCCTTTGAGAAATTCCCTGAGCCTTCTGGCAGGTGTAAAGTGATGAGTCAGTGAGGACAGCACCGAGAATAGAATCACATCCCCACTTCTACTGCTGTCCATTGCTCATCCACAAAGATGGAAAAATGTGCCATTACTGATTGTAGCTTCTGCTAAATCAGTAGGATTTCTAAGGAGCACTGCTAAGGAACACAGAGTGCATCTGAGGCAGTGGGAGAAACAGAAACCCACAGGAGAAAGGGAACGCTCATGTACATCCTAGACTTTTGTGGTTTCAATGTGGGGTTTTTCCATGTCTATTTGAAAAAGGTGTCAGAACACCTTGGGCACTGTATTCCTGGGTACTTCCTCTTCCTTTGCCTTTCTAAACTAGATTCCCTGGCCAGCCTACAACTTCTAGGGTTATTTTCACATGGGTAATGATGAGAACTAGAGTGCAGAGTGAGCATATGAGCTAACAACTACAATATGATTGATGTATCAGGAAATATTTTTAAAGAAAAATATTTTGATTTTCAGTTTCTTGACTGTGGAAATATTTAAGTTAGGCAAAAAACAACTTTTCTAGCAAAGGCATATCGTGGAAAATGTTGTCCAGGCCCGTGCCTCCTTTATATCTCTTCAATAAAGTAATGGTTTGTTGGTTTTGGTTTGTTTGTTTTTCTTTTCCTATGCGAATCTTGATTTAAAATTCAGGTCTTGTTTTACCTGAAAATCTATGGATGACTGGAGAAGTGGAAGAATGGCAGAGAAAGCATGCAAGAGAAACCAAATTAACATGAGAGATGAAATTTGTTTTATTTTGATTCTCCATTGCCTCTCAACTGTATAGCCATTTAAGCTTTCATGATATGCAAGTACTGATATCAAATGAGACAGGGATTCTGAGCTGGTAGTGTTTTCTTGCTCTACCTAGTAAACTTAGGGGCAGATTTAGAAGCAGGTTGTGTTTTTGTGGCGAAACAGTTTAAAGTCATGGTCCCTTCCCTCAGTGAAATGAATTTACAGGAGCTAAGAATCCCAAAAGTTGAAATCCCCTGCTGAGCTCATATGCCCTCTTCCTCTGAGCTGTTTCAGTGATCAGGCTGCCTGCCAACGCCTTTGTGTCAGTCAGGGAACTACAGCTGATCTTTAAGTATTTATGCACTGCTTCAAAGGTTGTCTTCTCTCTCCTGCCTCATATATTTAGAGGAGCTGATGAGCTCTGAATCCCTATGTGAGTTGTGAATAGACCCAAGTCTGCAAATGACTATGCAAAACAGAGGGCAGTGGAGTATCTGGCCCTTTGTTCTTTTTTAATTAACCTCTCTAGGAAGAACTACCTTAGAGAAAGGGATTTCCACCCTGACCTTTAATGCAGTGATGGAGGAACTGACAATCTAAAGGGAACTGCAGAAGCATAGAGAAGATAAATACTGATACTCCTGAATTATCAAACAGGAAAAACAAAAATAAAGAAAAAAGCAACAAGTAGAAGAATGTAGTTTTATTTTGTTTTAATTCTTATACAGGACATGATGTCCACTCCTTTAGATCACTTTAAGGCAGATATGCAGCAAAACTAAAGAATTAAAAGCTTTCCTTCTCTTCATTCGCAGATGCACATGTCAGCACAGACAGAAATGTAACCGTGGGCAAGTGTAAGGAAGGGACCTCAGCTTGCAGAGCTCAGAGGTGCAATGCCACCTGCCAAAGCTGTGTCCCATCATGATGACTGCCTTGCCGAATGGATGGGAGAAGTGGGGAGAATGCATAAGGTGAATTATATTTTAGTGTAGAAGGTGCTTATGTACAACATAAGACACCATGGTACTCCCAAAGGAAACTGTTAAGAAATTTTAGTAAATTTTTTCTTGGTTTCTTGGAGAAGAAAGACATCAGGGAGAACAATTTCTTTGAAGAAAGGGTATGTGGGTGGTTTGGCCAGCAGCAATGTTTTGGTTTTGTCTACTGTAGGGAATTACTTTTTTCCTAAACTCCCCCAGCCATCTTAATTTAGAGCAGATTTAAGTTACTCTAGGGGTAATGTATTAAGTGAGTGCCAGGACTGTGGAGGTGAACTTCAGCAACAATGTGCATTGGGTATTGCTTATAATATCAATCCCAGTTTAATTCAATAGAAATCTAGTGTGAGGAGCCATAATTTTCACAGTGTGAAATGACAAAGGGAGAAATGGCAAGCAGTGAGCAGGACAGTGTAAAATAGTAGGTAGCATGTACATGAGTGACAGTTTTATCTTACAGCTTTTAGCTGTCATCTTGGTTGTGTATAAACTTGTGTGCCTACATTTTTTTTACTGTTGCATTCCAGAGAGCATATATCAGTACACATGATCTGTCTGACCTATTAAATGGCCTCCCTGAACTGCTATAAGTATAGGCATAGCAATGGGTAGACCCTCTGGGATCACTAGAAGGTGTTACCTAATATTAGAATTAATGTATTTTAGTCAACAGTATTAATAGGATTTACTACCAGGTATCTGGACAGCCTGGTATGTCAAAATTCAATTTTTGTGCTACAGGATATTTATCGCATCTTAATTTTCAGAAAGCAGTGAGCTCACCGAGTGAGAATTGAAAAGAGTTTATAAAAGGAGATGGGAGGAGCTCAGCTTTGCAGTCTTTAATTTTCAGAGGCCAAGCTATGGGCATGAAATGCCCAATTGTCGGTCAAGCTCTGCTGCCTCCAAAAATGTCCCCTGGGAGCAGCAAAACCCCCACATCAGATGTAAAACTACTCCTAGTTTGAAAGCCAGCTGGAGATACGAAATGTACAGAAATACAGGTGCACTGAAGTGCTCCACCTTTTCACTCTGTGCTCCTGTGTAAAAAGACTAATTGCACGAAACTGTGACTGTAAAACACAGGTGTGGATTTGAGCATTGACACTCAATTAGAGATGGGGAAAAGCAGCTCTCAGGGTTACATGCCTGCTTGGCATTTTATATAAATGTCACTTTCAGTGCCTCAGTTCTGTGTCCTTTTATACAAAATCCCTGAAAATTCAACTCTTCTTTCTTGTCTTGCTAGAACATAGGAAAACAGAAGTTTCTAAGTGTTTTTCTGAAACTTGAGTGGGTGAATGAATTGCTCTGGGGACCCGCCCAAGGTCTTGAATGGGGTGTGAGCTTAACTGTGCTCGCCAAGCCAAGGCGCCATGTCGGCAATCCAGTCTGTGTTAGATGTGAGTGAGGAAAGAAAGGCTTCTCCTTGGGCCCTTAGTTATGCTCCTGCCCCAGCTCTCCTCCGGGAGCCTGCCTCTCTCCTCTCATTGCACAGAAGGCTGGGGAGGATGGCCACTTTACTTTAGAGCCTGAGCTGGATCCCAGTGTTTCCTACTGGAAACTCCCCACAGCCTGAAGTGAGGGTGGCTCAGCCTTCTGCAAGGCTGGCTCACTGAGCTGAGCTCACGGCAGCCCCCCAGGCCTGCCTGGTGGGGTGCTGAGAGCGGCACTGGGCTGGTGCGGTGGTGTGTTTTCGTTAAGTTGTTGTGAAGTTATTCTCCCAATGGTTTGTTCCTGTTACCCCCCGATAGGTTTGCTTTTACCCCAAGTTTTCTCCTCCCTTGCCCAGCTGGCATTCACTCCCTAGACCCACCTGTTACCTCAGTCATATAATGTCAATCTTCCGTAGTCCCTTCCCTTAGTTCCAGAGAGTTCCCAATCCTTGTCGTCCCTAACCCCCTGCCTAAACTCCACCCTGGAATTCTCCTATACCTCGATGCCACGTTGGCCCATGTGACCCCTTCCACTCCCATTGCCTTTCCTATAGGTTGTCATATTGTGAACCCCTCCTTAATCCCCTCCCCATTATGTCCCTGACTGGCTGAAGAATTGTATCCTCGCCCTATTCCTCCCCCCTTTAAAAGACTGCGCAAGCCATGGGCTCCTTGTTTTTTTTTGTCACTGCGCTCCTCGAGGAATAAAGTTCTTTGAGATGCACATGAGAGACCCTTCCTGTTCTTCACTCCAATCCACGGCGCATCACAACTGGGTGCCATAGAGAGCAGCCTTGCTGCTGTGGTATTCAGCAGCTCTGCTCCACCACCCAAGCCCAATTTGGTGCGGGAGCGGCCAATCTTGGCTCATGCCGAGGAGCGCGAGCTAGCTGGGTTTCTCCGTCATCGCGTCAGTCTGGGTCCCTGAGTCCAGCTCAGGAGGTGCGTCACTGTGGCAGGTGTGAGGTTCTTCTCCTGAACACTCGTACCACGGTGATGGGCTGTCACCGCTGCAGTGCCACGCTTTCACAGACCTTGAGACCCGAACAGCAGCAGCTAAGAGCAGCAGCCTGTGTGGAGTGATAAGCTAACGCCATCATTTATTACAATTTCCTCTGAAATCAGCTGTGCCGCTGCCTGGTGCTTGAGCTGTACTTCTGTGTTATCTGCCTTGCCAGACAGGAGAATGTGGCAAATGCAAAATCCCAGCTCTGTTAAGATCTTTGTCAAGCTCACACATTTAAAATATCTAGAAGAGACAATCACAAGCTTCAAGGCTTTATGTTAGCTCTTAACAGCTGGCTTTGAAGCCTGTTGTTATACTCGGGGTTCAAGCCAAGAGTGAGCAAATTGAATAAATTGAGATTATTTAGAAAAGTTCTTGGGTTGTTTAAATTATGGGCACCATATGGGTACTGCCCAAATGTACAGCATTAATGGCCATTAGAGAACAAAAATCAATAATTAATGAAAATACTTAATTTTCTGTGCAGGTCGTTTGTAGTCATGCTAAGATTTGGGATTTTGGAAGCATCTTACCCCTCACATACTATCAGACACTTTTGAATTCTGAATAACTTAAATGTTTTGTTCACTATGGTTTCATTATAACTTCATCACTATTGATAAAATATTTGTTTCAACTACATGTTATTCAAATTTTATATCAAAAAAGGAATATGACAGTTTCTTTTAACAATAAAAAAAGTCTTATCTCTCGGGGAGCAGTTATACAAACCTTCACCAGTATGAGATTGGACTCAAAATGTGTGTACTGTCCAGTGATGGGGCTTTTTCCCAGTCTCTTGCTGACTTTTGCACAACTAAACCCAAAAATATTTAAATGTTACTTCTGAAGTCACGTGAGAAGTGGTTCCCTGGCCTTCTGATACAAGCAAAGAAGTATTTATCTGTACTAGAGGTGAAGCAGAGGGGTGTGGATGCTGTATAGTGTCAATACAACAGTATTGTGTAAGCTCTGGATCTGATTCAGCACATCATCTTCTGAAGTCACTTTGACACAGCTTCTCAAAGCCATGGAGCTGCCAGCAAATTCTGACTATTCCAGTAATGTGTTTTCTGAAGACTCTTACACCTGTTCACAGAGTTAAACCAGATTTGCCCGCAACATTCTTGTGTAACTGTGTAGCTGCATTTCTATCAGAGATTTTCTTGACCTAGGAGAGTAGGTTGCAAATGAAATGAAGGGCAAACAAAACTGGAGACGGCAATCAGCTTTTTATATTGCAAGAACTTCAAATTTTAAGCCAGCTGCAGATATAGCAACGTTACTTCCAAGAGGTTTGAAATATATAAGTTTATATAATGCATTGACAGCAAGCCAGTCTGTCATTGTTTTCACTGGCTTCAATATTCTGTATTCTTCACCACTACGAAGTAAAAATTACTCCTGTACAGTGGATGGTTACAGTTTTATGAAATGTCATGTTTTTCTGTTTAAGAAGAAACATAAGAACTCTGTATACAGCCATATACTGTGGCTGCAGTCCTACTTTTTCAAAGTTTATAGAAATAAGGACCTTTGGAGTTTCGTTTTCCAGCTCCTGTACATGTTAGTGCACACACACGCATAAGTATAAATATGCACATACGAATTGTTTTACTGACTGCTCAGCAAGGGATGGTTGAGTTTGAGGCATGGAATTTGTTTACATCATCTGAAAGTTAGACACATAGTCTAAACTGTATAGAAATCCTTCTGTATTCAGTCAGGAGAGACAGTCACCTCCAGATTATTCATCGGTTGAAGTTTAATCAGGGCATGATTACTTACGACTGGATTTGTGTGTCTCTGTTCATTAAAACTGGATGGAGTAAATCCCATCCCAAATGGCTAAGGAAACTGCCCAGTGAAGTAGTCTAAATACCTTTAGTTCTTATCACCATTCCTTAAGAGATGATCATATGCAGCATTTCAGAGTATATAGAGTATAAGCAGGGACAAGAGGCCTTGAGAACAATACAGAGAGTGTCCAAATATGCAGGACTTGGATAAGGAATGTTAAAATTGACCTGGAATTGAGTCTGATGAAGGACAGGAAGGGCAACAAGAAAGACTTCTACCAGTAGATCAGCAACTAAATAAAAACTGGAGAAAACATGGTCCCAGTGTTAAATGGGAAAGGACCTTTTGACAAAGAAAAGACTGAGATACTCAATATTTTGTTTGTCTTGCCTCCAGGAATCCCACGTTTTGAAACCATTGAGGAAGTTTGCAGCAAGGGAGACTACCCTTGCTAAAGGAAGATCAGGTTAGGGAACATTTAAACAACCTGGACATACATAAGTCCGTAGGAACTGAGAAAATGTGCCCATGAGTGCTGAGGGTGTGGGCCAATGTCATTGCGAAGCCACACTCACTCTGAAAAGTCTTTGAAAAGTCATGGCAATTTGGTGAGATTCCTGAAGGTTGAAGAATGCAGATATCCCTTGTATCGTCATGAACTACAAGAATCAGGATCCAGTCTCATCTCTGTCCCTGAAAGGTCATAATAAGGTAGCAAATAATTCTGGAAACAATTTCCAAACATGAAAAGAACAAAGAGGTGATTGGAGTTGTCAGATATTTGAAGTGGGGAATGATGTCTGACCATCCTTCCTAAAACTAGTTGAAATATGAGGTTCAAAATGTTGTGATCAGTGGCATGAAGTACAGGCAGAGACCAGTCACTAGTGCTGTGCCCCAGGGACCAGTGCTTCTTAATGTCTTCATTAACCATGTGGATAAAGGGGCAGAGTGCAAGCTCAGCAAGTCTGCTGATGATACAAAACTGAGGGGAGGGGTTGGTACATGAGATAGTTGTCTGCCACTCAGATGGACCCCAACAAACCGGGGAAGTGGGCAGAGAAGAACCTCATGAAGCTCAACCAAAGGATTTGCAGTTTTGCACCTTGGCAGTAATAACCCCACGTGTCAGTGTAATAATCACGTGTGCTGGAGACGTACTTAAGAAGCTTTGCAGAAAAAGACCTGGAGGGCCTGGTGGGCACCAAGGTGGATGTGTGCCAACAGTGTTCCTTTGGGCATTGTGGTCTGCATTAGGAAGGGTGACACAAGCATGTTGAAGGAGGTGATGTTTTCCCCCTCCCCAGCCTTGGTGAGACCCCATCTGCACAGCTGGGTCTGTTCTGGGTTCCCTGGTAGAAGATACTGGAGGTGAGTTCATTGAAGGTCTTCTAAGATGATTTAGGGACTGCAGTACCTTCTATGTGAGAGAAGCTGTAAAAGTTGAGATTATTTAACCTTGTGTTTATTTTAATCAATGTGCTTAAATGCCTGTTGGGAGGAGAAAAAAGAGATCAGAGCCAAACTCTTCTCATGGTACTCAGTGAAAGAACAAAAAGCAATGGTCACAAACTGAAATACAAGAAATTTCATTTAGACATTAGAAAAATGCTTTTCCATTGGTATTGTACAGTGGAACAAATTTTCCAGAGAGTTTGGGGAGTCTCCATTCTTGGAGATACTCAAAACTCAATGTAGGAAATGGTCCTAAATGACATTTTCCAGCTTACCCTTCTTTCAGCCAGAGAGTTAGACTAGACAATCTCCTTAGGTGCCCACCAGCTTCAGCTGTTCTGTGAGACTGTGATTGTGGAGGGGTTTAGGAGTTTTCAGAATTACAGCCAAACCTTTCTTTGTCTCTCTTATCATTAACAGAACACTAAAAGCTCTCTCTTCTGCAGAGTTTTCTTCTGAAAGTAGAAGAATGTAAAATCCACAGAAATATTGTAGAAATGCGAAATATGTAATTGTTCCTTTCTTATCATTAAGATGTAATTAATTTGATTTTGTTTAATGACAAAGGAATAAATAGCTCCTCAATGTGTATAGTTAATACACAAAGAAAATAAGCAAAAGCTGTTACGGGATAGCAGCTTCACAAAGGAACATCTGTTAAAGGAAATGACCTGCACAAAGTCATTGCAAGTTCATTATTCACTAACTGACTACCTATTGAGAACTAAATGACACAAATGCATTATACCCACTGGCTTTTCATCTCTAGCAAAGTGGGCTCAAATCTCTAATAAGGCACCAGGTGAAAAGGAGTCTCTTAGGCCTCTGTTCCAAATCCCCTGTTACGCACCATATAAATTAGCACATTAGCAGGCTTGCCTCAAGGGAAAAGCAGGGCTAGGACAGCAGGTGTGTCACGCAGCATAATTGAGATGCAGCAGCAGAGCAGGCTGGTGCTTTTGTACACTGCCAGGCTGTTTCACACCACCTCTATTGATCTGTAACTTTCATGAGCGCTAGGCTGGCTCCTAATTCTAAAAGTCCCGTCTTCTGCTACATCAAGGAAGCCCTTCATGGGAAAAAAAATCACTGAAATTTATGATTGAATAGACTAACTAATATGGGATCCTCAGGTATGAAAATCATCTGTCAATAAATAATTTAGAATACACAGTGGCTCAGAAAACAATTGAAGGCCAGTCTGTATTTTTTTTTCTCATCAAAGGCTACTCAGACTGTTGTGAAGACTATGC
Source organism: Hirundo rustica (assembly GCF_015227805.2). Lineage (NCBI taxonomy): Eukaryota > Metazoa > Chordata > Aves > Passeriformes > Hirundinidae > Hirundo > Hirundo rustica. The sequence goes on along the minus strand of NC_053451.1, from coordinate 19,050,529 downwards.
TGTGAGTGAGAGGAGAAAGAGAACCTGTCAGGGATTGTTAGCATGTTATTGTGCAGGGAGGGTGGTTTTTACTCTGCTGGCGTAGATTTGTCAGCAGGGTGAAAGAGTGCAGTGAGGTAGGGAAGGATGTCTGTCAGCAATAGAAAAGGAAGTATAATCTTAGCAGTACAGAGTGAATAAAGAGAGTGTTACTGAAACTTTCAAAATTCTGAGAATCATTCCCTTACTACACAGATCAACCCACTGCAGTACTGAGTATTCCTGTATTGTAGGCCATTTGTTATTCCTACAAAACAGCAGAGAGGGACAGTCAGAGGAATTCCTGACAGCCACCAGGCCTGGCAGCTCACATTTCCCAACCAGCCATGCTAATTCAAGATGCCATCAGCTCCAGGGTAGACAGCACTAAATACCTGTTTGATTTAAAGTTCAAGGCTCTCATACCTCATATATTTATCTTATAAACCACCAGAGCAATGTAGTTACTGTCATAAAGCACAGGGAGAGGGTTTCCTGGTAGCTGTATGGAATCAGAATCACATTTCTAGGGCTCAGCTGAATTATTCCTGTTGACAATGCAAGGTTGATGTGTTGAAGTGAAGCAATGATAAGAGCAGCAGAAACATTTTGTTTGTTCTTACTAGGAGTTATTTGCAAACCTGCCAAACTGGAATAGTAATTTTTCCCCCCCATCTTTTGCTTAGCAATTAGAAAACTCTTATTAGTGCATAACTCTTTTTCCTTGTTGATGATTAATACACTGCCTCCCAAAACTCTGGATTAAATTGATGTGTTCGCTGCTTTAATCTTGGGGAAGCAAATTATTCTCTCCTGACATTCTGATGACTTTACCAGTATGACATAAAGAATTATATTGGCAGAAGGATGCAGGTGAAGTCCAAAAGCAGAGATCCCAATTAGCACTTGTGGAATAAATCTCAGCTGCCCTTCAACCTTTCAAACATGATACATTGGATTCCATACACTCTATCTAGCTTGGGACCTGAAAAAGTAGGAACTGAAAATGCATGGATGACTGGAAGTACTGGGGAATATTCATTAACATGGTCCTAAATTTAACTCTGCAATTGCCTTGAGTTCATGACTACAAGAATTCTTTTTCATAGAAAAATGTCAATGTGTTGCTCTTTGTCTTCTGGGACAGAATTGAAGGAAGATCTTCTGAATTTATTTACATGAAGAGTAATGGCAAGAGAGAAGAAATATGTGAAAATTGAAGATTAAGAAACATGGATTAGTACAGAACAAACTGGCTATCATTTAGGTGTGTGTTGGAGAAAGCAGCAGAAATCTCTGACTTCAATCTTCAGTATCCACTGAAAATCCTGACACAAGTTTTGAAGACATCATTATTGCAAATCACTTGTGCCTAATCCTGAGTCTCTGTTTCAGCAAATTAATATTATCAGACTAATAATAAGTAAATGCATAAATTATTACCACCAGCCTCACATAACATTGACAATTTCAAGATCTCTGAAAAAACTCTGAAAACTCTGACTCTTTACATATTTCGTAGAGGCCCAAACTGGAGATCTCTTCTGTAAAAGTGCATGTGTGTGTGTAGCACTAATGCTACACACACACATGCAGTCTATTGCTGTCTTCAGTAGAAATTTCAGGTAAGGAATTTTGCTATCTAAACTAAGGTCTCTTTACTTTCCTTGCATCAAGTTTCACAGTGTGACTTTTTCTTGGTAAAGCAGCAGCAAAAAATAATTTCCTGTGCAATGAGCCAACAGCTTCACTGAGTCACATCCCTCTGTTAATATCTTGATTTCAAGCAAGTAGGGAATTTGAAGATAGAAACTCAGCTTTTCCTTCCTCAATTTAGGACTGGTTTTGTTTATCAAGGACCATGGAGTCAATATTTTTTAATAGCAAGAACTGATTCTGATAATATGGTTGCTATGGAAAGATTAGAATTTAATTTGACACAAATTGTGTCTATGCTATGGCATCAAGCTGACATTATAGAGTAGTAATTATTCTCCAGCATGTCTCATGTAAAATTCTTACCTTGTACATGATCACCACACCAGTTATATGCCGTCAGCCCCACTGCAGTCTTTTGATGGAGGCATACAGTCTGATGGGCTGCTAACACAGAAGGAAATCACGTCACCAAAGGAAGACATTGAAACCCATATAATCCCATTTTAGCCCTTTGGTAGAACCTTAAATAAAGTCTGAGATGGTCTTAAATAAGACAGAGATAGTCCATTAACTGTGAACCCTTCCCTAGAGCAGAGGAGCGTTTCAACCATATGCAGTTGTTGCTATTGGAGTTAATTCTTGAAAAACAATTGCTTCACTGTCCTACCCAAGATATTAGTATTATCTGTAGCACAGTAATGGGAACTGCTGCAATGTCTTAAAGACCACAAACATAATTATTTGACCTAAAGAAATATGAGATTGCTCTTTTCATAAAGAGCACCTCTTCCTTAGGTGGCGTAGGTACAGAAATCCTATTGACAGTCATAACATCAAAGAAAATCATCTAGTGTGTCCTTCTGCCTTAAGGCAGGATAAGCAGCACATAAATTATTTCTGACAGATACTGTCTAATCTGTTTTTAAAGAACCCTAATGAGGGAGACCCCAACATCTCCCTAGGAAATCTATTTCTGTAATTCCCCATCCTTACACTGAGTTTTCAGTGAGTGTAGGAGAGTACTTTAAAATAAAGAATTGAGGAAGCAAAAAAGAGAACAAGGGTGACAGTCCTAAGCCCCTTCAGCTGAAGTTTCTAAAAGCAAGATTTTTTTAATACAGTCCATCACATAAAAGATATTTGAGGACAGTGAGATGATGTAGTACCTAGGGATAAAATGGTTCCTGTGAAAACCAAAGGCATATTTCTTATTTTTCCATCCCACAAACTGGCATTTTACATTATGGGGAAAGCGTAGGAATGCAGAAGAAAATGTATTCTTTGATCATGGACCTAACACTAAACCAATCTAACAGAGAACTGGAATTGTAGATGCATTAGGAAGACTTAGAATGCCACTCATGGCTAGATTAAAGTGGAAGCTCTTGAACAATTTTCTCCTTCACATCAGAGCAAAAAACTGATCTCCCAGAAAAATCAAAACAAGGAAAAAATATTCATCTTGACAGCATTATAATCTAATTCTGTGTTATAGGCCAAGTTGAGAGGAGGGTGTTTACAGCAATGAGGTACTAATGTATTCATTGGAAGCCATAGTGTTCTCTGAAAAATACTGAAGTACAAAAGCAATTACCATTAATCATTATACACAATGGAAGTAGAGTTATTGTGAGGTAATAATGCCTTCTGAAATAGCACATTACCACCTAGGATAAAAGAGCAGCTTCTGCATTGCTAGTGCTGCTGTCTTGTGAATGCTTATGATGTCCTTTTTTGTATGTTTTGCCATCCAGGTGGGTTCTGACCTTAGCAAAGAGCATGGTTCTCCAACGGAGAAAGCTCATTTTCCATAATAACGAAGAGCATAGTTATTTCAACCTCTGGGTATGCAAACTGAAAACATTCACTTAAAGCCCTCAAACAGGATTTTGCAAAGGAAGATAATGGCTTCTGCCCAGCTACTGTATTGAAAGCAGTGCCAGCTGTCTGTACCGCTGTACTGCCAATTTCTTAAGCAGACCACAGGTCAAGGGCTGACCTTCTGCACCAAGCATGAGGAATTGCCTGAGTGCAACTCACAGTCACGTCTAGCACAAATGAAGGAAGGTGAGGTCAACCTGAGGCAGCAGAATTCACAAAAGGCTTAGTCAAAGAAGGAAGACCCTTCATCTGATGATGAGGCAAGGAATGTCAAGGGAAAATGGTCTGGCACCTAACCAGCAGTACCCGAGGCACCTGCAACAATGCCATGGGCGAGGAGTGGTGTTGCCTTGTAGGCAAGTTCAGTGTCACTGACTAGTGACAGTATTTAGCAATTTGCCCTGACAGCAACAGCCTCTCCTGTACCTGCCCCGTATATTTTGTGAAAATAACAGAGGGTTGTTCTGATGTACTATTCAAGTGGAAATGAGCTGATACAGAGAAAGCACAGGAGATAACAAACAACAAGCTGTGAACTTTGAAACCATGCCTTAGCCTTTTTTTATCCCTAGGTCTCAGAGGAAAACCAAACCTTTTGGGCACTGCTAACAGTGTCACTTAAATCCCTAACAGAAAATGGTGTGCTCCTGCACGGACTTCAGTGCAGCACTTAAGGGAAAGCTCACAGTACCCCTTCAAGAATTCTTCCTAGAGAGGTGCTTCCAAGCAAATTCTTTTTACCTGTTTTCTAGGTAATTTGTGGGTCTGTTGATTTCAAGCCCATTATATTAAGGCAGGGTGGTCTACATGGTTCTGGTAATGAGCAGCTGTAGGTGACTGTCTCACATGCTGCTAGCTACGGTGGAACAGCTTGGGAAATAACTACAATTTTTAGCTTTCTGCTTAGACTCCTATCCCTCCAGATTCTCTTAAAACTGGAACTAGGGAGAGTTCCTTTTGCAAAATGAACTGTGCATTTCAGTGCTGTGTAGCTGGAGAGAGAAAGAAGAGGAGGAAAATCATCTTTCCTTGAGGAGATTCATAATGTACATAAATTTCTTGCATTTCTACTTATCTCAGTAATTGCATCCTTATATTTATACAAACATCTACTTCAAGGAACCATTTCAAATTTCAATTAGCTCTGAAATTCAAGTTTACCTGAAGGAGAGCAGCAGCTGTGTTTAACATCTCACTAAGATACCGCATAACAACTTAGGATAGTATAACATTTTCAGATGTTGAATTTTAGTCTGTGTAAACCATATTTCAAGAAATTCTGACATTTCTGTACATGCCTTCTGTCTAGAGGTAGCTTTGATGATATTTCTTTACCATGGGCTCACTAGAACTAAGCATTAGCTCTATGCTCATATATTAACCTATCCCTGAAAAAGTTACATAAATATTTTGTTGAGTCATGAAACTACTGTAAGTCACAGAAAAATTCCATGTGAATGATCAGACCTGATATGTTCTTGTCTGCTACCTCTATTTTACACGTCTGGCCCTTCTGAGGGCTTCTAGAATAAATATTTTATTGCATGAAATGAAGAACTTAGTGTGTGACAAGTGTAAAACACTACAGAGATTTTTTTTTTCTTCTTTTTAGATACTATAGCTTTAAGTAAATTGAGAATTCAGAAAAAGTATGTATGGCTGTAAGAATCTTTTCAGTACATTCTGCTGTATTTAGTATAATAGATCCAAGAAATTTCTTCTTTGATTTAGTGATGAAGGTATTTGCCCTTACTTGTTCAGCCTTAGACAATGTTCATATGAAAAACAGATTATTGATAGAGCCCAAAAGGAATGTTGTGTTCATCTGGAACTGGCTTTGTTATAGTTTTGCATTGACTTTTGGAAAACATTGTTTTCTTGTCTTCATTAAATTATACTTATTCAGACTTAGAAAGATGGCTTAATTTTGTACTTCCTTTTTTGTACACTTACCTATTGCATTTGGGTTTGTCAGACATGTCTTAACTTCCTTTCCTTAATACAAATATTGTTCTATGTGTGGGTATTTGTGTGTGCCTAACTGGAGATAACAGCAAAACAAAACAAAACAAAACAAAACAAAACAAAACAAAACAAAACAAAAAAGAATGAATACTTTGTTCATAATCAGAAAGCAGATTATTTGTTTCCAAAAATGTTTCAAGTGAATTCAGCCTAATATTTCTCCAAAGTTGCAACAGTCCTTGAAAATCTTTCACTTCAAATGTTTAACACTAAGTAATAATTTAGACATGATGATTCGGGAGTACAAATTAACTTTGCATGAGTTCTCTCTAAGGATTAACAACAGATTTTAAAGCTTTCATAGTCACTGAAACTTTCAGGTGCAGCCAACACATTCCTGACCCATTTAAGCAGAAACTTGAGATGTTTCTTATTGGATGAAATAGCCAAATATGTGTGATTAGGAAAGAGTTTTGCTATATTTAGATTTGATTTCTTCTCTTTCTTTATTTCTCTTTTTATAAAAAAAATTAACAGAATTGTCATCTTTGGGAAGGAGATCATTGGGGGAAAGGTCCTCAGTGGTCTCATTTAGTCTGAAACTATCTGTTATTTAAGTTTTGTATATTTTTCTAGAGTATTAATTTTCATTCATCCATTTAACTTATTTGCATTTAGGTTTTGGTGGTTGCATTAAGCATTGTGTAAACACAGAACATGATTTAATTCCTTCCCTCTGGTACTGGATACTTATGAATTATTAAATATGAAAATTCCTGTTCTTTCTGAGCACCCAGTGTAAAGATCAGGATATTTATACATCACAACCAAGCTGCTCTTTCTTGCACTTTTTGATTAGTAAGTTGAGAAGAATGAACCCAGCTCCAGTTTGTGTCCCAGCTGTGAGGCAGGCATCTTATCTCCTTTAGAGGCAGGGATACCAGACCTGTGCAGACCACTGACTTACCCAGGGTTTCTTAGGGTGCTTCCTGCTGCACTGGCAGCCAGTGTCCTTAACCTTGGGAATAACCAACCCTCCTCTCCCTGAATGAGTGGAGATTCCCATGCAAAAAGTGAGGAGTTTCCAGTCCTCCTTGCTTTGAGTGGACACGTTCTCTGACAGCATCTAGCAGAGATGCAGCACTTTAAGGAGGTGATCAAAGTGATGTAATCTCTGATATTTAGCCCCCAAACCTGTGACTGGATGCCATATTCTTTTAGCTCTACAACTTAGCGCAGCACTTCATGCTGATGCCCTTCATGGTTTAGAGCTACAAATTGCACATTTCAGCCACTACTAACTCAGAGGTAGTGTGTAGCAGTTGGAGTCTGGACTGAAGGGGTGTCCCAAGGCCTCGCAGTAAATGGATGCCTGCAGCATTCAAACAGAGCAGGTTCACTAGATAAAGCTGTGGCTAAGGGGAAATGGGCTAATAGCCAATGCATTCTGGTAAGGCAGTGGAGCTGAAAGAGAAGCAAGGCTGAAAAGGTCAATTACCTTTCTCTGTGGTGGGGGAGGAGGAGTTAGCAGGAGGATCTGTGTTTTGCCTTGAGTCCATGTGGATCTCTGGAGAGAAATGGGAGCAAAGAAGCTGTTCTGTGGATGAGAACACAGCTGGCTGGGGTGAGACATCGCTAAAGAAAAAAACAAAAAACAAACAAACAAACAAAAAACCAAACAAAAAGAAAAAACAAAACAAAACAAAAAACAAACAAACAAACAAAACCCACCACCCCCACAAAAAAACCACCACACCTGAGTATCTGTACAGAGTAAGGATGAAGAAAGCAACACTTAGAAGATACTTTGAAAAGGAAGCCTTGTTTAACCTAGAAGCTTGTTCAGTACCTCTTGTAGTTTCTACTGGTGGTTTCAGGTACAAGTCAGTTTTTGGAGATTTTTGTCTTCACATTCCCCCTATCAGATCCATGAGTACTACATGAAAAATGATTTCTTTTATATCAGTACAAATACTGCAGAAAATCTGTTTATTTCCTGGGAATAATAAGGATGAAGTTATATGGAGTGTGATATTAGTTGCTATCCAAATATATCAATATGTCATTCCCTAAATGGTGTTCTAGGCAAATGTGTTGGCCTTTCTTTTGACACTTTCCTGCCTCCTCTGCAGAATACTGTGTGAGGGTTCTCTTCTATGCATTTCCTTTATTTTTAAGTTGGTCAGATCTAGAGAAACTGATGGAGAGATGAGAGGCCAAGGTTTGCTCAAGTAAAAAGGTATACAAAATGCTTATTTATATCACCTTGTGGATTCTTTCCCATATGGCATTCTATGGCGTCTACCCTCAGAGTTCCAATTAAGGATAGGTTAGGGTGAATTGTCATAGGTAATGAATTGTGGAATTACCAAGGAGAGCAAAGAAAGATTGAGGATGCATTTGACTGCAGTCTGGTGAATTTGTTTCATTAAGGCATGGATGGCAACTGAGCTGTCTTCAGTAAAGCCTTTTTCAAACTTTTCCATGTGATTGCTTGCTGAATAAGGCATTGCATCAAGCTGTAACAGCAGCGATGTGTTTTGAGCTGAGGCATTATGAGTCTTGCTTCTGACACAGGCCGAACTCTATGGTGTGCTCACTTGAAAAACTACAATTTGCGGGACAAACACAGCTTTTGAAACAAAGCTTTTTTGAAATCAAAGAATTTGATTAATTTGTAAATGTGCCTGGGCTGCATGCGTAAAGAATGAGGAGTCATGTGCACTTTAGGGATGGTGGTAGCATTAGGGGAAAAGATAATATCATCGTATTTACAGGTCAAGGATACAAGAGAACAGAAGCAATAGGGGACAATATGCTCTTACTGCTGAGTTAGGATTGGGGATTTACAGCAGTTGTAGTACAATCTTTGGGTTACCTGGTGCAAAGCTAGTGTCAGCCAGAAGAAAGTTCCTGGCACTTGGTGAAAGGAAGGATTTCCATGTTTTGTGGAATTTGTTTAGTAATGCTTCTGGACTTCTTGCTTGTTTGACATTGCAAAATGTCTGCCAGGGTTTTTGTGATACAAGTGCACTGTCAGTTAGAGCCCCAAATAGACGCAGGATCAAAACCATTTTATCAGCAAGAGGGAACGGAGCTGTCAGAATTTCAGACTGTCAACACGGTCCCCTCCAGACAGCAGCATTACTGTTGGGGAATTGAGGCATTCCAGTACTTTGCTCTGGAAGAGAAAGGCAAGGCTGTTGCAGAGGATGTCCAAGCTGAGATCCAGGCATGCAGCCAGCCTGAGGCTTGGCCTGGGGGCTGTCAGCACGGCATGAGCACGCCTGCAGCCACGTGGATGCTGCTGTGCCTGTGCCCAGCTGGGTGCTCACATGCACGGCCTCCCTGAGCCCACAAGACAAGCAAGGATGCCTCAACACCTTTCTGCTGAACCTTCTGGCAGGCAGCCTGTGTGTGGAGGTCTTAAGTCACAGCTCATGTTAATTCTGCTGTTTATTTTTTTTAAAACATCAAAGCAAAACAATAGCTTACCAGCTGACTACTTTCTAAGACAATTCTTCCTGGAGACTTTTTTCTGGGAGAAAAACTAGGGAATATTCTCATGGACCACGTTGCAGGGGTTGTTTATAGTGAGAACAGGGAAAAAGGTGTATGAGATAAGACCAAGAGGTATAGGTGACTAAGGTCAAAGCTGGTGCTGACAGGCAACTGGAGGAGGCAGGTTAACAAATATAGGAAAAAAGGAGATAGGAGATCTAGACAGTGCAAAAGGCTCCATTCTTAATGGAGCAAGATCAGTGGGCACTGTGCTGAAACAAGCCTCTTTTGTCTGCATATGTTGTTTCCCAGTAACTTAAATGAGAAATCACTTGAGAAGCATTTCTTGTAAGCTCATCAGTGCATTGTATAGGGTGCTGTTTCTGCAGTCAGAAACCTGTTGAAATGTATCTTATTGCTTCCACACAGAACACGAAGAGCAGTCATTTCCAGAAACGAGAGCACTCTGTATAATTATGTGTCATGTGTTATGCATAATATATACACGCTTCAAAAATAAAGATTATCTGCTCTGCAGCTGTCAGTCAATATTAACTGACTCAATGCAGGAATCTGTCCACTGGCAAGCTAACAGGAATTGAAACAGCAATAAAGGAGAAGATCTTGTCGTGAAAGATGGGAAAGAACTGTCAAGAAAGAAATCAGGTGAGAAATTTATTTGTCTTATGAAGAGACATTGAGGATGAAAACTTACAAATAGGACATTGTGTATAAAGGCACCATAACTGAGAAAGAAGGATGTGAAGTTGGGGAAAAGGAAGGGAAAGACTATACACTAGTCACAGCTAAGTGGCACACAAAAAAAGACATGAAGGGAAGCCTCATTTATTGCACTTGGCAAAACTATCAGGTGGGAGAACTTGTAAGTGTGTAAAGGAAAGGATAGAAAGAGGGGGAAATAAATCTGAAGGTGGTCAGAGAGACAGTCCTTAAACACAAGTGCTGTCTTGCCACCATGCAACTTTTAAAAGTCATTTTGCCTCAGATTTTGAAGGGAGGGTAGTAGCCAGTCTCTTGAACAGTGCCACAGCCCTGCCTCATATCCTGTTATGCATCCTGCTGTTGCAGTGTACCTGCCTCATGATGACAGCTGGCACTTACACAATGAATAAATCAATATATTGATTTATGTCGCAGACATATCACCAGCATCAGAGCATGTGGATGACAGATAGGAATTGTGTAAAACCCAGGGTAAGGCCCCTGCCTGCAATGATTTTTTATTATTTTGGAGGATGAAATCTTTATGCCTACTTTGTGCTCTGAGTGCTACATACTTTGTTCTTAATGATGGTATTGAAGGCTCTGCCTTTTTAAGAGAAAGTTTATTCCTGAATGAGACAGGAATTAGACATTTCAGACATTTAGACATTTAGACATTTATGCTTGTGACTAGATGCTAAAAGAAAAAGGCTATTATTAAATTCTGGTATTGACCAACTCTGTTGCTTCACTACACCTCAGGTGTAGTGCTCAGATGGATGTCCAGAATGGCTGAACCCACGGTTTTGGTTTGTTGTTTGTTTTTTTTTTAATTATGTGGATAAACACAGGCTTGGTCTTCTAGAGACTGACTGTAGTATGAGCTTGGCTCCTCTTTGCTCCCTTCACAGGTCAGCAGTCTTTGAAACCTTATCTGAGGGTGTCTTGGGTAGGGTTGGTCCATGTTTGAAGTTCAGGTGCATTACATTTGTTTTCAGACCTAATTACTGTCATAAATTAGCCTCTCTACTTCCCTTACGTAGAATTGCTTTCTTTTGCTTTGTACTTGTTACCATGAGGTGGTTGGTGCTGAACCTCTCTCAGTTACTTGTAAATTGTTCCTCTTTTTTCCCTAAATACTCTAGTATTTGGCTATAGCACGTGTACTGGAAAACATCTGCCTTCTTTCTGTGCAAAACAGCAAATAGTAGCCTCTTGAAAAGCATGAAATTTTTTAAGTAATTCAAATACTATTTGTCTTTGGGCATTGGAAGATCCGTGAAAGTGAATTTTATTTTTTCTGTGTTTCAGTCACACCAGCAAACAATGTCTTGGATGTTTGAGTGAGGTCTTGCACATTTCATCAATTGGACCTGGATAATTTAAGGATGTCATTAAGTTTCAGACCCTCAGCATTTTCCTTAGGTATGTTTTCTCTCTCACAGTACTGCTGAAGAAATCAGTTTACACTGTTGCTGGTAAATCTGTTGGTATCTCTGGGAAATAAGATCCACAGATACTCTGACTGGAACTACCTCTGCAGCACTGCTGCCCTAAGACACCCCCTCAGCAAAGGCCTTTTACGGTGGAGAGTTCAAATGAGGGCTTTCAATAAACTTACCCTTGTTCCATGCTAGCCTAGCCAAATGCCACTTTGCCTCCCCAGTCTTTCTAAGACAATTGTGCCATCTCTTTAACAATCTTTTCCCTTTCTCCTGAGTACCCACCAGTCCGTGCTCATCACAGGGTGCAGTTTTCCAGCTGTGACTGCATCAGCACTGCATTTTTCATTCAATGATATCGTTAGTCATCACTGGTTGCAGTACAGAGGGCAAATGGACTGGATTTTCCATTTCAAAATTTTAGCCCTATACTGAGGCTGGCATGTAGTGTGCACCCTGTAAAGAACCAGGCTCAGGAGTTCATTATCAAACTTAGTTCCTTCTTCCAGCCAAACACCCCTGGATAAATAGAATTCTGTGCTTTGCCATTTTGCTGCTGCATATTAATATGGAGTCCTCTGTGGGGGCCAAGAAGCTGAAATTCACCGAACGTTGTTAAACTGCTTTTTCTGTGATTATAATGACAGGAACCTGGTGAGATCACAGAAAAGCAAGCTATGCATACAGGGCATTTTCTGCAGTTTATATTAAAATTTTAAATAGCTGCAGAAAAATAGGTTGTTTGGGAGATTAAAAGTGTGCATTATTTCCTTTATGGCATTTCTTCTTCTGAACTGTCAGTAGCATTGCACTATTTTCTCTGCAGGGCATTAAAACAGAGGTCGGGAAAGTGGATATCTACTCCCTAAGGCAATTTGTTTAAACAGTGCTGTTGAAGCACAGCTCAGAATTATGTTTAATATGAATGAGAAGTTGGAACCACTTGAAAAGTCAGATGGAGGATTTTCCAGAACCTGCCATTTTCCGTGTTTTCCTTTTGCATGAGCCGTGTTTCCGGCTACTGGCAGGAAAGGCACACACAGGCTGTTAAACCACACCTAGGTTTTTACCTGACCATGCAAAGAGTGGCTGCCTCAGTGTAAGGGCTCGGTTTTCTCTCTCTCTCTCTCTCTCTCTCTGTTGTATAAGTTTCAGTTCAAAATCCACAGGACTGTTTTTATCTGAGCATTGACTGGCTTTTAGCTTGCACAGGAGAGAGTAGCACCTGAATAGGGATGAGTAGCAAGTTCATCATCCAAAGCTGTAAAAGCAGACCAGCAGACCACCAGAAGTGATTACATACACAAGCTGGTTCACACTCAGTCTAGACCTTGTCCTTATCTTTCAGTATGAAATGCTGCTTAATTTCTGTGGGACAGGATACCTTTTCCTGCCCAAGAAGCTGGCAGGATAGCCAGGAAAAAGTAGTATATTTCATTTGTTTTAAAGAAGGAAAACAACTCTGGTGATTGTTTTTCTGGTGCCTAGTTTTCACAAAAATAACTGAGGGCCTTCAATAATTTCTCACTGAAACAGCAGCAATGTTCTTTGCTTTATTTTAACATACTGCTTGCATATAGTTTGATGTCTGATTTGGTTTTGTCTTGTCTTGCACTGAAGTAACATACTACTTGTGAAAGGCAGAATACAGGAGAGGGAATCATGGGAGCAGGTACTCTTGCAAATATACTAAATTTCATTCTGCTTGCTGTTAGAAAGTGCAAGCAGTTTCCAGCTCTCATGGTAGCAAAGGAAAGGCTGGAAACACAATAAAAGACATCTTTAGCTTTTCGTAATACGTCTATCGTGGATATGCTGAATGTTAGGAAAAAAACCATCGTAACAATCAGTTCCTCAGTAGTGCTCATCCACGTAAGCCAGCTGCAAACTAATTTTGCCCTGCAACAGGAAAAGCTGCCAGAGTAAGGCTTCTGGCAGGAATATGGCCATGGGTATGTTGTTTGTCCCCACACTGGATGTCTGTGTTCAGTGTCCAAGTGTGGGTTCTACCATAGGAACAATAACTTTCAGGACTGGCACAGGTGTGTTTGGTCCCGTGTGACAGCAGAGAAGTGTGTTGGGCAACCTGTTATACCTCTAAATACTTGTTATTTATAACTCTCCTTAATTCTTTCCAGGCTCACAAAGGGCTGGAGCACTTACTCTGGCCACCTGAGTAAAGCAAACCCAATCTCTCAAGAAAACAGTAGGAACTCGTTGTGACAGGTAAAAGAATTGTAAAAGAAAGTCCTCATAAAATCAGGCCTGCTCTGCTAAATTGCCAAAGTTAGCCTGTCATTTCTTCTATGTAATTTGCAAGTTCCCATGTGAAAACAATCTTGGTATGAAAACTCGTGAGCATAACAACCTATTCTTGGGTTAATAAACAAATGCACCTGCAATAACAAGGGATTTGTCCCATGAGAACCAGTAAAGAAAACATATAAACAATCCAAGAATAGAGAGATTTGATGGACAAGTAGAGTACCTTTTACTAAGCAATAGAGTAACTGGCAAGAAAGCTGTTAACCAATTAAAGTTGTACACAAGGTCTGTAAAAGCTGTATAAAAATGAGCTGGGAAAAAAAAAAAAAAAAAAAAAAAAAAAAAAAAAAAAAAAACAACCAAACAAACAAACAAAAACCAAACAAGGGCTTTTCCCTGCATGAATATAATGGAGTCACAGCTAACTTATTGCAATTGAACTCATGTCTTAGGAGCCAGCTGATGGCACAGGGAAGTTCAATGTACTGAATGGTGCCACGTTTCTCTTGGTGTGCCCCAGCCTGGGCCATCTGGTCTGATCTCAAGCTTTTGCCTTGTCTTTGACACCAGGAGATAGAATTCATGACTGCCCCTCTGCAGGGTGGCACTGTTTTATCTGGCATAGCATCTTTCAATTCACTCTCTCATGCCTGTGTGAGTGGGGTAGAGTTACAGTCTGAAGTTTAATTCAAGCTGTAGAAGAACTCTTCCTGAGAATCAAAGGACCTGCACTTAAATGTGGGTATATGTGATGTCTATAGTTGCTGGTAATAAAATTTATTTTTGTCCATATTTATATGTTTAAGAAACTTAATTTATAAAATTATAAAAACAGTCAATAGTCTTCAGTCAACAGAGGCACAATTGCTTGCTATGTTCAGTATTTTGGTTGTTCTGCTTATCATGTTTGAGCAGGTCTGAGCTCTAACTCTACTGTCCATTAAAACTACACAGACTCATAGCTTTGAAGATGGCTACAATATCCTTCGCCTCCTGTCCTAAAGCATTGGATTAATGAATGTAGAGGACATGAACATCAGCCAGATTTTCTAAGAAATGTGGAAGATATTAGAGGCTTTTACTTGGCACATCATATATACTTAAAAAATTAGTTTTTGTGAGAATAATCCTGATGAGCATGTTTGTCATGTCTCTTCAAATCATACAAAAGCTTTTATACCCTGTGGGCTTTCAAGCCTTTCTTTATTAAATACTCTGTAGCCTGTACTGAAGTAATCTTCAACATGAGGATTTTGAGTGTAGTGAAAATAATTGCTTCTTACATGATCCTGACTTGTTACTGAATATAAAGTTATGCTGCCACTACTGGTTTTGGGGTTTTTTTTCTCCTTAGACTTCTTTACCCCTCTTTCCATTTTATTGTTCAGTTACCTCTTGCAGTGCATATCAAAGTTACAGGTCTTATTTCAGATTGTGTATCACTACTGATAATCAGGAATTCTAACCTCCTTTTGTTGTGTTTAGACAGAACATCTGAGATTCATTTTTAAATTAGAAAGAGGTCCGATGAAATAAAGAGATGGAGTTAAATGATGAGTCTTGTGAAGCCTTATTTTTCTTTATCACCTACTTAGACCCTTCAAAGCAGAAATTGTATGAATAAGAGAGTTGTGGTGGTTATATTAGTAGGTTACATTTCACATTATTTTGTGTGTGAGCCTTACAGGAGTTCCCTGGGAGCTGTACTTATATTTGATGAATTAAGAGAACCAATAGCAGTACACTGGAAAGACTCATCCTTTTAAAGAGCTGTTGGTCTTCAGAACACTGGAGGCAGAGGATGGTGCTGGTTGGATTTTTCAACACAAACTAAAGGAGAAGCACATTTTGCTGTCTCAGGGACTGACTCTGCAAGATTTCTCAAATGACAGAGGAAGGTATCCAGCAGCTATCCTAGAAAATGGCTATAAAACCTCCCTTTAAGTCAATATCTGTGTTTGACTCCAATCCTTTCTGCCTTTCCAGCTGGTGTGTTTACTGCCCCAGCACCTACAGAAGGTGCAGGGACAGTGAAGCATGCTGGGTTAAGTCTGGAGAAACTCCAGCCAATTCTCCAGGCTTCTAATATCTCATTCCCATTTCTATTGATGGCCTGAGTTCCTGTCCCACTCCACTGCCAGTAATCTCTTTCTTGCTCCTGCTCGTTGGCAGAACTCCACCCTACCAGAGCTTTTTCATTTGTACTATACACCCTGTTACTGCTGCTGCTTCCTAGCACATGCCTCCCTGAGGGTCTGAAGATCTTACCCTGTCTTATTCACAGCAGCTGTTCTCATTCCAGGAGTCTGCATGAGGGCAGTCAGCATTGCCTGCTTTAGAGAAAAGAGCTTTAATCATTATGAGTGACAGGGAATAAAAGTTGTTTCTTCTTAACCTCCTCCTCCTCCTCATGATGGTGGGGGTTACTCTGCAGTGTCTCTGACTTCGTTTATAGTCTGTTTATACCAATAACCTTTAACTTGCTGGTGTTCTGTCTCTTGCACAAATACATCCTATGAATGTATAAAAATAAATACATCTGAATATGCATTCATATTAGCTCAGCTGTTAATTCTAGTTATTTGTTAATCATATATTAATAGCTGTTCCAAATATTTCTTCCAGTGCTTGCATATCTGTCAAAATCACTGCCATTTCGACACTCAAAAACTACTCAGTCTTTATTTGTTGTCTCTCTGTAAATATGTAATGACAGAGATTGGCTCAGAAAACCCAATGGGACAAAATTCCATCAAAAATGCAGCTTCTAATGAAAATGAATAAATTTGTTGAGTTGGGTACACATCACTGTAATGCAGTGTTCTCATAATAAAGACTCTGTTTAGATTTTCCCCAGAAATTACTCTGAAATTTGTATTTTAGTTCTGCATCATACTACAGTAAAGAATATAAAAATCAATTGACTCTGAATATTTTAGTCACTGAACATTTTCTTTTGGGAATTTTGAAACACTTGATCTTCATTCCTGTCCTGGAAGTAGAGATGTAGTAAAATATCAAAACCCTTCATGAAAAAATCCCCTCACAACCACAATCCCCTCTTCATGTTAATAGATCCTGATCCCGCGGGTTTAGTTAAAGCTATACTCCCTTAATTTCAGTGAGCTCACATGAAATCCAAGATGTCACGTTCTCATTAAGTACAAACAGATGGATAAAAAAGCCCATTTACTAGTATTGGAGCAGTGTTCTTTTCCAGTACTGATTTTATGTCAGGCTGCAACCCTTCTGGTTTTGTTTCTCATGATCACAGTTTTAACTCTAATGGATTTTAGATAATTGAGGCATGGAATTCCATGTATGAAGCTGTCCAAAATGGCTGAGTAACTGTCTAGCAGAGGAACTTACCTTGATTGACCCTCTCAGAGTCTGGTCTCATCTTAACACTGTCTGGCCAAATTTACACAATCCATTTTAAAAAATGGCAGCCCTGCTTTCACCATCAGACTAAAATCAATTACCGACTATTTTAAGCTAATAGCTTCAACACAGAAGAAATTAAGCTGATCTTTTTTTTCAACTCATTCTAATATTCTGTCAGCTGGGCATTATAATTAATCTCAATTCATGTAAGAAGTAAAAAGGCATTTTTCAGTTGTGGAGTCTTTATACAAGCTCTCTGCTTAAATAATTGAGTCTTAACCTCTCCAGCATGAGTGTGTAGTGTTCAGTGTCACTTTAGCTTCATGTCAGAGTGTGTGATTTATTTCCTGTTTGTCTTCTTTTTTTCCCAAATAAGGGTCTAACGTTAAAGAACATCAAACACATTGAGAATACACTGGGGGAAAAAGAAAAAAAAAAAAAAAAAGTAAGAAAATCAGATGCAGGCTAATTTTTAATCTCTCACGCTCCTTCTACATTATCTGACACAAATCTGCTTGATCTGCTTTTCCATCACTACTGGTTCTAGTAAAAATATCAGCAGCTATAGATGGAGCAATTTCTTAATGGTAATTTCTCTTCTTAAAGGTTGCAGCTTGTACACGAGTGTATTCTATGCCAGAACATGATAAATTTGAATGTATATGTCTGGGGTTATAAATGGTTTTAAAGATTGATGAGTATAGTCTTACTGAAACATCAGAAAAATCTAATGAATCAATTTCTGTCCATAGAACATCATTTTAACAGCACTGAATTTTCCACATGGAAAAGATCATTGGACCATAACTTCAGTGCTCTACTTCTGACTCAGACACCTGACCCTGCCCTCCTTCTCCTCTAACCCAAGGCAACAACTATCTCTGCATCTAGGCATGGGGAGAACTTCTTTTCAAATTGGGAGGTTTTTCTTTCAGCTTTGTATCTTTTTGCTCCATGTCACTGGACATATTTCACTGACTATGGTAATAGCAGTTAAAATCATGGAAATAGAAGGGGTTTTTTGAGATTTCACACTGTATTTTTTTTTGTATTAGGGATGGTGCAGCTATGTGCCAAGGCTGCAGAAAACCCTAATAGATCACAGAAAAAATGCACCTGCTTTCTGTCTAAATTCAAAAATTTGCAAGTTTGTAATTGGGACAGAATAGACAGATCTCATGGCATTCCTCAGTGCATAATTCCAGGCAAATTCAGGCTTAAACCTCATTCAGAAAATGATAGATACCAGGAAGTATTTTAGCCTGTTCTGGATTTCTAGTGTGGCTGAATCTGAAGCTGGAGTCCCATGATGATCAGTAGTGACAGTCCCTATGTGGAGAGAAGCTCAGTACTTAGCCATTCTTAGCTTGCTTCATGAAAATCAAGGCAAAAATCTGTATTGGAATTTTTGGATGCTCAGAACAATGATATCCACATTTTTTGTTTTTCCAAGACCTGAGAAAACATATAGACTACACCTAAATCCTATCCACCCTACAGAAGATGGAGCAGTTTTGGAAAAGTATGGATATTCTAATTATTTTCTCCTGGAACTTCTAAGTAAATAATTATATTATTTATGTAATGGTTTCTCCTGGAACTTCTAAGTAAATAATTATATTATTTATGTAATGGTTACTTTATAGCTTTTTGCTTTATTATGCAGTCTCCAGACGAGGCTGAACTAACTCTGGAGATACTTGCAAGTTTATTCTCTCTGGAGAATTGGATATTGAGGAATCCTTTCTGGCTCTGAGTGAACATCATTGTTCTAGCTCCATCTAAAATTTATATCAAGATTTAAGAGGCGGGAACATAATTCCTTTATTTTCCTCAACTCTTTATCAAGCTCTGCTGCAGAAGTTAGATAGATGATACAGATTTTGAACATGTACAATGAGCCCGTTCTTCCCTCTTTTAAAAGTTGTTTGGTTCTCATTTGCAGTATGTTCGGCCATCTGAATAGGAACAGGTAAACATAAAGAGAAACACTACACAGTTTATTAATCCTGGCTGGTGCATTTCTTAAGAAGTGATATTCAGAAAGCCTCCTGAAGCCATGTAGGCCTGGTGAATACATGGCACCCAGTATTCCTGTTTCTATCAGAAACAGACTTGTCTGCTTAGATATAAAATGCCTTTCTTTAGTACTCAAAGCCTGGTAAACTGAGGAGAAGATCCTGGAATATGTTTTGCATTTTAGGGCAGTTCATGAAAAGGAAATAGGCTTACATTTCACTGCAAGCTATTTGGCTGTCTGACACTAGAAGAAGACCAGTTAAGCAAACAAAAAACGTGATGAAAAACTGTGTTCAGAGATGGTTATGTTCAAAGTGAAAGAAGGGATAGGGCAATATATTAGTTACTAAGGCAACTGTTTGATGAATGCTAAATCATTCCCTCATGGAAGGGAGCAGCTTCTGTTTCAAATTAATCCCCTAAACAGCTATTGCACCACTCACTCTTACCATGTTTCATGATAAGCACAACCTCTTGCCAATATCTATTTTCCAGTTCCCATGTAACTGTTGAATCATGCTGCCCAGTGAGAAGTCAAGGTGCAGGTCTGAGGCAGAGATTATGTGATTTGTAGCCTTGGTTCTAATCCATCAGCAGCTGCACACCATGAGGCTCTGCCTCAGACAGGAACGACTGCCACTGACTTACTGGAAAGCAACCTGAAGGTACAGTTGCCATGCAGAGGAAAAGAAGAATAAGGTTGGTTAGGGTTCATTCCCCTGATTATTTTTGCAGCATAGATGGTGACAATGAGAAAAAGTAGGTCATCATAGACCAGACACTGTACCACTTTCTGAAGAAAACATAATGGAAAATGTCATAGGTTACCATATTAATCCTCTGCCTAATCTACTGAGCATGCACACTAATACTTTTTTTTTTATTATTTTATTTATACTCTTTCCTCACCCATTTTATCATTTAAGGGTTTAATCCAACTATCTATTTTGTAAGTAGTTGAGATACACTCCATTTCCTGTCGTCAAATTTGGAACCTTTGCTTTTTTAAACTGACTGTGCAATGATTGAAAATCTTTATCAGATGCAGCTGTGGGGTTTTGTGTTTGTTTTGTTGGGGTTTTTTTATTTTGTTTGGTTGGTTGGTTGGTTTGCTTTTGTTTTTGTTTTTTGATTTTTTACTTTAAGGTAGTAGGTAACCCTACTTTGGAAAACAGAGTTTTAACTTTCAGGGAAGAAAGAGGTTTATATAATTTTTCATTCAAAATATTTGTATTTCTTGATCTTTTAGGAAAGTCTGACATTCTTATTTATTGATCAGCATATGTTTCTCAGTGTCAAATAACACAACTTCATAAATAGTAATGATCTCTATGTGATGGGTTTATTTATGAAAATATTCATGACTTGTCTGCAGTTTTAGAATTCAATCAGTTTTAGTGTTTATTAAGTAAGGAATTTAGATGAAGAGAGAAATCACCCATATGTAGGAGCATAGTGAGAACATATGTCAGAACTAGTGCTAAAGCTGCCTTTGAGAGGTCAGAAAGGGCAGGAGTAAAATGATAACTGCCAAAAGTCAAGCTGAGACAGGAAATTTAAGCAAATTGTGAAAGATTTTTCAACCATGCAAATAAAAAGAACAAGAAAAAAAAAAATGGAAGCACTGTGAAATGAGGATGGGGATAGAATTAAAGAGGATATAATTTCCCATGTTAAATATTTTTCTTCCTTTTCTTTGAAGCTGAATTTGGAGGAAAGAGAATGAATGATAGAGAAGATGGCTAATGGAAAGGTCCACAACTAAGACATGAAAACCAAATTTTCTGGTCTGAGTTCACTCCAGATCACAAGGACTTTTCACCTTAGAAGGCACTGGCATATGAAAAATGGATGTCCAGCTCAAGGATCTTCTACTGCAGAATGAAGTCATAGTGGGCTTCTATGAACAGAGAACAGCAAAAGTATTGCCAATATTTAGGCATGAACAGAAAAGGAAAAAGCAATCTAAAAAGTTGCAGATCTGTCTTACTAAGTGCATTTGTATGTATTGGCTTTGTACTCATTTTGAAGAGAAGAATAATAAAGTATATACACATAAAGGAAAGCAGTATCAAGTGCAACCTGAATACATTAAAGGACAAACACAGCATAATAAGATATATTTATGGTTTTTATTTCTTGGGTTTTTTTTTTTTTTTTTTCTTCTTCTTCTTCCCAGTGGTACGTCTTCATTGTGGGCAGAGGAAATTCAGAGAGTATTGCTTAACCCATAGTAGAGAATTTGACAGATTACAGAACATGAAATTAAGTATTTAGGTGAGGAAGATGTGGATTTTTGTAAGAACTGTACACCGCTAAACTATCTGTTCTAGTGGGGGGATGACACAGTTTCTTAAAGGAAGCATTCAAGCTGGAAGGATGCTATTAGTAGTGTTTTTTTTAAAGATAGGTTTCTAAATCAATGCTGCTTAGTATTTTCACCAATAAACCTGGTACAAAATGAGGAAGGAGCAAATAGACTGCAGTGATGACACAGCCAAAGGGAGGGCCATCAATGAAATGTAGGACTGAAGTGTTATACTCTGAGAATTGGATGACCTTAAGGACAAGAGAAGAAACAGGATGAAGATGAATACTCAGCCCAGGGTAGTGTCTAAGGCTAGACACATTTAGATTCAGAGCAAAACCCTCAGCTGTCAACAGGATTGCCATCAGCTGAGTTCAAACCAGCATGATGAGGGAGAAACAGGCCTACTCAATCACAGGATGACTCTGTAGCACAAGCATGAGGGAGCAGAAAAAAAAGGGTGAAAGCAGGGGCAATTTCAAGATACTGTCAACAGAGAGGAAAAATTTATTCAGTTGTGTGAGACTCAGTTGAGGCCTCATCTAGAATATTGTGTGCAGTGCTCTGCATGACTGGGTAAGATTAAATAAACTTTGACCAAGTGTAAGCTACCTGAATAATATGGGGAATGGAAATCTCTACGTATTGACTTGGCTAATCTTATGAAGGATGAGAGCAGATTGATTACCTTAAGTAAACACAGTACTACACAAGAGGGGAAGAAGAAGCATGTATAAATCACGTGTAATTGCATTAAGGTTAAAAGTGGAGTTATCTAACCGTCAGAGTAGCAGGTCCTTAAACAGTCTTTCAATAGGAATGGCAGATGTAAAGTATTCACCTGGTCTCAAGATCGGTCTCAGGTGGATTGTGGAAAGATTTTGTGTTGTGATGTTGGTACAGAGAGGGATTGGAGTCTGAAACCCAGGACAGTGTGCTTCCATGTCTGTCCACCTCCACGTCAGCCCACAACCCTTATGCAACCTACTAGCTGAATCCTCTGTACCAAGATGGACTGTTTTGATTGTGCAAGAAGGTCCTGGTGGGCTCTAGGTTTATCCTGCAGTACCCACATTTCCTGTAAGGAATTTTGTTTGTTGGCAGAGACAGCACTCTGCAGAATTAGTATTTATATGTAAGCATTTGGTTTTTTTGAAAGTAATTTTTGACTGTGTTTTGTCCACAATTGCCCTCCCTTTCCCCTCTTCCTCCATTTTACCTGTTCTGCCATCTACATTGGTTCATTTTCCTCCCAGTCCCCACAAATGGTTTCTTTTCTCTAGGGCTTCCAACTACCTTTACAATATTGCAAGTAAATAGTAAATATGGCCCATTCCTTCCAAGCAGAATAGTAATTTGTAAAGGCATTGACATCCTTTCTTTTAAAATAAATAAGAGTCCATGTTATATATATTAGACTTAGGTTGTACCAGCAGCTTAAAAAAGATGATCCCAGTGTATTGTATTATTTTTCCCAAGGAAGAAGCAGCCATGCTTTACAAGACATTGCGGAGAAGCAGTTCAGAGGCATATCACAGCCTTGGTTGTCTGAGTCCTTGTCAAGACACCTTTGTCCAACTCTTCTGTCATCATCTCTCCAATGTGCTAAAGGATTTGAAGTAAGGATTAGGAAATAGGAAGGTTGTGGCTTTACTGCAGGGCTACCAGCTGGACATTTGTGCAGATGAAAGCAAATGAGTCCCTCAAAGACAAGCATTTAAGTGATGCCTTGGAGGTGAAACAAAACATCCACAATAAAATGGTGTGTCATCCACTGTGCTGAATTTTAAGAGCGGCGTGTTGAGTACCACCCAAAAGCAGATCCAAATGGGGGAACTCAGTGAGGAAATGTTGTCTGGAATCACAATCCTGGCTTGACTGATATATCTGGCTTTGTGATGAGATTTCAGTTTGTGAAGCTCTCATCCACACGCTTGCGTTTTTACTTCATTCAAAGAAAGTGGATTGGGTTGGGGTCAATAGATGAAAATTTATGTCTCATTTGTGTGAACAGTAGGTACATTTGTGGCAACTCACATGAAAATTTACACTGTGCCCCAAAGCACTCTAAGTTTCCTTTCTTGTTAGCATTCTGCAGTATTTCGTAACGAATCTTCTCAGTGGCATTCAGCACTAAGAGCTTGGATAGTCCTAGGTTTTATGTGAATTCCTGTCTTCTTGTTGCTGTTAAGTGTTTGTGAATATATTATTAAAATACCTATTGAAAATTCCAATTAATTGAGGTCAACTTAAATGTAGCTACACACAAATAATTTTCTACCCTAAGCAGAAGCCTTGGAAGTTGATTTTCATCTGTGTCTCATTGACTTAATTGGAAAATATGTATCCTGGCTTCTGCTGAAATAGGTGGATTGTATCAACAGCAGTACATGTCTGGGTGCTGGAGAAAGAAAGGTTGTAAAATGCATTGATTTTGCTCTTCCTGAGAGCTTATCCCTGGGACTGAAAAATGCAATAAGAGTCATTGTTGTCACTGAATACTGTCCACTGAATATTGTCCACTATTTCCAGTAACAAAAATAACAATGACACTGCCTGACCAAGCCAGCACCTGCCTGATTCCGAGCTCCTCCTGCAGGCAGGTTAACTCTGCATCATGCCATTCAATGTCACCAGAACAGGCCATTTGTGAGCTAAGAAAAGTATCGTTTTATTGTGTGCATAAACTTCCAACAAGATTTTGCTTCAAAACAGCTTGTGTTAGGGGTTGGAATATTTATGGAGCATCTTGCAAACCATTTTCAAATTCTGCCGTTTAACACCTTCTTCATGCCATATGTTCTGCTGTATCTTTCTCATTTTTCTAACAGAGATGTTAAATCTTGATGTATTAAATCTCACAGTTCCGGGGAAAGTGTGTGGGGGGCAAATGATGGGGTTTTTTTTCTTTTGTTTTAATTTACAGTTGGTGAGCTAACATATTTGATGCTTCTTGTAACCCCACCCCCAAAATGAAATGCAGTTTACACTTCAAAGCTGTGCATGTGTTTGGATAAAGCGTATCTATTCATGGCTAGCCTATGGCATTCATGCATTTATCCTTGGCTAGCATGGAAGCTGAGGGAGTTGTGGGTCCCTGGCAGGATGGTGACTTAAATGCTTTCTAAGCTCTGGTTTTTCCTCTCCTGAAAGCTGTCTTGAAGTAGAGTAGCTTTAGAGGAATCAGAGCTTGTAGGATTGTTGTCAAGAAAGTCATTACTTATCTCTCCTTTAGTAAGGGGTAAGCTGCCTTGAAATACCTTGAATTTTTCATTAAGTAAGAATGTCCCTCAGTGCAACTTCCTTCCCAAGCTCAGCTCAGCATCTCATCAGAATAGCTTTTCTTGCTGTAACTCTTCTATACACTTCAAGTATATAATATTTGCCTTGTATTTGGTTCAAAAATACTCAGCTTTCCACAGCTCTGCACCTCTGTTTGCATCAAGTAGTGCTTATAAACAGGATCTAGTTAAGGGATTGAAAGTAGGAAGTGAAGAAGTCAGTAAGTTTTTCAAACTAAATTAAAATTCAAGTATTAAAATGTTGTTCTCTAGGTTCATTTGATGTATTTTTTTTAAACATATTTATAAGCTTATTAACTTGAAGCTAGTCTAGTAAGTAATTTTGGCCCATGTTGTTTCTACACTGCTTAAAATTTTGGAACATCATGTTGGAAAGTAAATAAACATAAAAAGACCAGTTTTTGTATTTTAAAAAAATGGACTTTAATGAATAACTGAGGACCTAATCAGTGTAGCTCCTCTGCTACACTGGGCAAAAATTTTGACCTCTGGCTGCCAAATATTTGTCTGGTGGTTTCATTACCAGTCGTTCTGTTGTAGGGGCTCAGGGCTTTTAGAGCTCCCGAATTTCTAACTTCTCATGTACGAAACTTTGCCAATGTTTCCAGCAGTCTGTCTGTCTCCAGCCACTCCAAAGTGATAGTTTTATTCTGAATGATTGATAGGAAGTGTCTTAGCTCCATATCCAAAACACAACACTGTAAATCACTGGTTTTCATCTGTAAGGAATAAAATTATATTCACCTTTTGCCACCATTTATCATTCTCAGGCTATGCTTGATCTGTGTTCTTGGCTAAGCTCTGAGAAACAGGGCATGTATCTTGTGAAGATTGTGCATGGCATCCTTTTACACTTGTATATATGTCAGCAGAGAAAGCAGGCTTATATTTTCTTAATGCTTTCTGCATGTTAATGTGCTCCAGCATATGACTGCATAAGCCTGTTGCTCAGAAGGTTACCAAGTTGAAATTTTTTCCTTTTACAAGTACAAACCTCATCACGCCTGCATCTGTGACTTCTTCTTTCCTTGGGGATGTGAAAAAGTCTGTTTATCTGCAACTTTTTATTCTGTAAACTAAAGAATGGAATAGTAACTGTATTTCTCTTCATTACTTTTTCCTGTGGGAAATAGTTTCCATGTATTTCCAAAGGTCTTGGTCTAAACCAGTTCTCCAGAGATACCTTAGGAGCCAAAACAGGTTATTAGAGATGTCCCTCTGTTTATAGACTTTCTCAAAACCTCTCATTCGTATGTTTTTATTCATTTGAAGTTTTCCCCATGCGACAGAGACTGTGAGCACCATTTCTGTTCAGAGATTACTCTCTCAACTGAGTCAACGCTAAGTTTGATGGAAAGAGTATTAACCCCTTTCCTTTTGACACAAGTGAAGGTGTACAAAGCATCCCAGAAGAGCAGGTTTCATAACTCAGGTAAATTAAAGTGGCTTACAGACTGCAGATTTGAAGTTGTCATATACTGAAATGGCATTTTTCTTAGAGGAAACCATCCTGCCTCAAGAACTCCCCAGTAGTTTAGTTTTGTGTGGATGCAATACAGGAGAGCTGGGAAAATTCCAGACTGGAAATGAAGAAGTTATCTCAAGCCCCTGTATCAGAAAAGGTTTTTTCCTTTTCTATCAGGAGACAGCAAAGTTGAATCTGCAGCTTCCCAGAAATCTATTCCAGGTACTTGAATATCTTTTCACAATATATAGTCAGAAGCAGCACAGAGATAATTCCTGTTGTCCTAAAATAGATTGAGTGTGAACAATTAAACTTGTGTTTCCTATACCTAGAAAGAAATGGGTTTAAGAATGGTAAAGGACTTTGTGTTTGCTTTTTGCTCCATTGCTACCTCTGGGAATTATTGATGACCTTGAGCTTGCATCCAGAAATAGGAAACACTTCATACAGGAAAATGCATAAAACATTGGGGAAAAAAAAAAAGAAAATTGTCCTGTAGAATGAAAGATGCAAAACTTGTAGTAAATCCATCATGAACTTCATTAAAATTGTGCAAAACCTTGCCACACTCCATGTGCACACATGTATATCAGCTCAATAGTCCAATATCTACAAAGTGATTCGTCATGATGTAGATCAACAGATTTACATCAGCAATTTAGATCTGTCTCTCTATTTAATCTTTAGCATTAGACCAGGATATGCACGGTTCTAAAAACAGAAATCAGGCCATGAATTTTTCTTCATAGATTACTGGCATAAATAAATGGGAAAGAGACCTTCAGACAAAACTAAAAGCCTGCATGCAAGCAAAGGCTTGAAGAAGTCTACCTTTTGCTTAAGAAGGTTATAGATATCTTTTTTTATTAGCTTTTATATTTCAGTGTACTCACTTCTGAAAAAAAAAGAAAATATATATATACCACAAATGGATGAAAGCAAACAAACTGACAAAAACATTTCTCAGTGATAGAAGCAGGAAAGTCAAGGAAGGATGGGAAGGTACAGACATGTCATATACAGATCATGTATAAAGGTCAACAACCTACCTAGATGACACCACCATTCTTTTTTTTCAAGTGTAGAGCTGATGTATTCTCGTTCACAAAAAGCAGGTCAAAAGGATGTCTCCTTTAATTACATCCCACGTAACTGCATTTTGTTGTGCACGATGAGAGCCCTGAGCACAGGACTAGGCACCAGCTACTGCTCTGCATTCTGAGTTGGTTCCTCTGTTCATTTGGTTTCTCACCCCTCAAGTCACTTAATTGGGAGCAGTATCAAGCATGGATTGCTTTTGTTTACACAACTGAACCCTGTGTGTCCTTGTGCTTATAAGGCTGAACTCTGCCTGGACAGACTGTTTTTCTATTAACTGAAAGAAGGATAAAGCATGATTTCACAGCATTTGTAACTGGTTTAAATGAATAGTTTGCTTTGTTGTTGCATTTCTCTTGTTCTTCAGGAACCCTCCCTGAGGCTGTTTTCTACAACTGCCCTTGTACTATGGCACTGGTGCATAACATGCCCTCTGTTTGGTCAGGAACCAAGAAAGCGTCTGCTTCTTAGGGAGAAAAATAATTTTATTTTGATCTTAACTATTTTTGGGTGCTTGTGATCAACGTCCTTGGTCCAACATCAGGGGCTATACCGTGGTTCATATCCCTAGGGGCATCAGATGTCCTGAGGAACTGCATGTGGATATGATCCCAATTACCATGAATTATGGAAGCAGACAGAACCTGCAGTGCTCTTGCAAGAAGGAGGGGTTGAAGGAGATCATGGTTTGAGTTGAAATGGACATTTAAGGGCCTTCTAGTCCAACCCCCTGCAATGAGCAGGGGCATCTTCAACTAGACCAGGGTGCTCAGAGCTTTGTCCAGAATGTCTGCAAGGATGAGGCATCTGCCACCTCTCTGGGCAACCTGTTCAAGTGTTTTACCACCTTCACTGTAGAAAAGCTTCTTGTATTTAATCTAAATTGACCCTCCTTCAGTTAAAACCTTTACCCCTTGACCTGTGTACTGCCCAGTAAGCTGCTAGCTGGTTAGAGCAGGGCTTTTGCTTTGGCTGCTATGGGGTGCCATAGCCCAGTGTGTCACAGGAACAGCGGCAGATCCCTGGGGCTGCTGTGGTTGTCCTCAAGGCCTGAAGTCCGGTGGCTCAGTCTCTCTGAGCTTCCTATGCCAGCACAATAATATTTCCTTCTCTTGGTAGGTGCCATAATGAAAATATATTCATGCTTATGAGGGGTCACATGCTGCTGCTGCACAGGATGTGATTACTCTAGCTATTAATTACTGTTATTAGTTTGGACATTTTCCAGTGTGCTGAGGGAGACTGCCTTTCCATGGAGCAAGAAATATTAGCCACACACTTTTAAATTTAGTCAGTGTATTTTCTTCCTTTCCTGAGTGTCATCTGGGTTTCATGAGAAATAAGAAAAATAATTTAAAAGGGGCTGGATTTTTTCAGACCTTTGGAAAGGAACTTTTTAAGCAGCCCCAAACAAACTGAGGAAGTAGATAATGTTTGACCTTTCCAGTCATGTAGATTCAGAGAACATGAGGAGAGGATGAGAGAACACAGGAAGGAGGGGACCTGGAGGAAAACCCAGAGCAAACACATGAGGAGCACACATGGTATGTGTTTTTCTTGCCCTTCATTACTTACTATTTATTTTTCAGAGGTAGAAGGTGAAGCTGGGACTAATGAGGAATTTTCAGGCTCAGCTAAGACCTATAAAGTAGCTGCTGAGACAACAAGCTTTGCAGGTGTCTCTCAGGTTAGTTCACATGAAAACTTGAATTGGCAGAGATGGTGGACAAGTGCTTAAAATGTGGTGCTCAAATCTGAGCATAGACAAAGTTCCACAAGCTTCAGGAGAAAAAATCCTTAACTGCACAGTGCTGTGATTCTACAGGTGGCTACACCAAGGGAGTTTTGTCCCAGGTTAGTCTGTGAGTTGATGCAGCGCTGCCTGAAGATTTGTCTCACTGAAAGAAAATACATCCATAAGGCAACTATCAAACATGTAACACACACACAAAAAAAGAGTCATCTCTAGCTGCTGAAGATAACTCTTATAGTCATGCTGTACTCATTAAACTTTAGTCTTCAAAAAGGACGTGGGTCATCATATGGATAGAGTAAAAATGATCTCTGAGTATTCTTAGAGGATAGTTTTGCAATTTTTCTTGCACCCGGAAAAGTCAATTTTCCATGAAGTCAGAAAAAATATAACTCAAAAGTTGGAAATAGTGGAAGGGAAGAGTAAGAAAACTTTGGCAGAACTCTGCTTTTAATGTCCGCTGCCAGTGGGACTCATTCAATGTTCATATCTAAATCTACATGCTTTAGAAAATTAATGTTAGCGTAATATCTGCTAAAAGTGGCACACTTGTTTCATTGTACATGGTTGTAGCACGAAGCTGTTTGATGAATGGAACAAATCAGTGCTTGAGATCATTAACAAAAGAACTTCAAAGATGATTCTTCTACTGCACTTCTCTTTAGGACTTTTTATACCCATTACATGGGTATAATGGGTCTGCTCCCCTCTGCTCCCACATAATATTTTTGTTACTTCCACTTTTTGTAGTGGTGCACCTGTTTGTAAGGGAAGAAGCATTCCCTTAAATCAGAGATTAGCCTCACCTGAGAGGATAGTAGTTTACTAATTTATTAAATAGAGATGAATGTGTTTTTAAGAAGAAGCAATACTATGTAGTTTTGAAAGTAAACAAACCACTTGCAGCACTTAAATTGAAAATTCTATTTGCCCAAGCTTCTTGGTTTTATCTGTGTGTGAAAATGCTATAACAACCTGAGTGAGATGTTTGGTCACAAATCGATCAAAAACTGGAAGAGATGTGGTCCCAAAACTCCATGTTTTGGCAGTGCAGTGCAAGACAGGAATAGTGGCTTCATAACAGCAAAAAACCCCCCTCTTTAGTTTCCCCTTACCATTTGAATTTCTGCCACTGTCTGTTTTGAGATTAATTTTGGTTTTTTCCTGTTAAGGAAGTTTTACTTCCAGAGGTCAAAAAGCAAGCTCTGCTTGTGAGCTGCCTGGACACCGAGGTCAGGGTATATCATATGCATTTTCTCTCCCTGATTGCAGCAATACAAATGTCCTTTCAGTGCTACAGAACCTTTCCGTGACTAAAATCAACATAGTGGAAGGTACTAGAAAGCAATTTTCTGTCAGATATTCTACTCAGGAGCTGAGCAATTTACCCAAAAAGACCTACTAATAGCAGTATGCAGTGACTTCCAAGAGCAAAAATGTTCAGGTAATTCTCCAGTGAGATATCAAATGTCATTATTTTCTCTTAATGTTACTGGCAGACTGAGAGGAAGAATAAGAAGATAGTTAATTAAGAACAAATAGATGTTCTGATCTCCACCTCTGCCCACCATTCCACTCCTACCTCCTTTAATATGACTCAGCTGAGATAATAATACAAGCAGCTGTAAAGCAAAGAGCAGCTGCCCCTTGTCTTTTGCTCTAACAGCCAGACTGAACTCTTTGTCACTTGCTAATGTTTCTTACATTTACAGAAGAATAATAATAGCATTTCTTCATTATCTCTAAATTATGATCCGAGATAATGCCTTGGGCACAAACTGGACACCCTGTGTCCCAGCATGCCATCCGAAAAGGAGACAAATAACTGACAGAAAGTCAGCTGTCCTCTCCCTACATCTTCTGATCACCTCACTGCTTCTGTCAGTGGTTCTGTTGTTAAGAGTTGAATGAGGAATGGTTGAAGAGGTTTTTAGCCAAAGCATTAATAACTTTTCACCCCTTTGCATGGCAGGAGCCCACTTAAATGACAATAAAACATCACCGACAAGGAAAAGCATGTCCCTTTAATGATCCAAGTCCCTAAATGAAAATGGCATGAAGCCTTGTTCATAACTCTTACTAAGTATTTAATCTCTTCTCCTTCAAACATCACTCAAATGATGTTTGGCCCTGCTGAGGATGCCTTTTCCACAATAAGGTATCTGTGAGGGGCTTTCTATTGAGAGAAAATAGAGTAGTCAATACTGCTAATGGTGCTGCAGAGAGACATTGGGGTGTTTTATCTAGAAGATGCTACTGAAAATGGTATAGCTACTGACACCTATTGTGACAAATGGAATTTAATATTGGCTCAAGATGAAAAGTTATAATAGAGTGAAAAGAAATTGCCTGAACACAGGCTGATGGTACAATATCATTTATGATACCCTGACATTTTTGACTGGAGGTGATTGATTAACTGGTATGTGTATGTCTGCAAATTTATGTGCATAAGGCAGCACCGCCAAAAAACATTGCTATGGTTTGTGCATTTTTCTAACTGCCCTGCCTCTGTTGAATGTTTTTCCTTTCAGTTTGGTTCAACAAAGCCCCAGAAGCTGTAATTTAGAAAACTGTTTACAGGAAGCTCCACTGAAAGCTGTGTGAAGTTATTGAATATTTTGACTAGAGGTGAAACATTTATGCAGATTTCAATGGTAGATGTCCTTTTGCACCACTTGGAATCATTGGCAAAATTCCCACCATTTTTAATGATACAGGTTCAAGCCTCAGGGCAGTGAGCATTGTAGGAAAAATATTCTCTTGGTTGTTGGCATCTGATGTAGTTGTAGCCACTGGGAAAACCATCCAGACACTGAGCATCTGGAGATGTAACTAAAAAATATAATTAAGAGAAACATATCTAGAATCAGAGCTTGAGTTGAATAGATATTGGGTACATTAGCAAGAGATAAGTGAATATTTTTACCAAGTTATTTGCTAGATAAACAAACTTAGCATTTTCTTAATTTTGTGAAATACTGAGAAACAGATCCATTTTCTCAAATTTACTTGATAAATCGCATCTCCTTACCATGTATTTCAAGGGTATCTTTTTAAGCTTTAAGTGTTTTGTTATCCTGTTCTTCTTGAGTTATCTGATTTAGGCTACGATTTCTTATGTAAACCCTAGAAATATTTAGCTTTTATAGCATTTTTCTATTTTAAAAAGTTGCGTAATTTTTGCTATAGTCTTGGAGAGCTTGAAAAGCATCTGCTACTTTGTAACCTTGGGGCAAAAAAGAACATCCCTATTTAAATAAGGGAGGGAAATAAACATGACAAAGATACCGGAGAAAATGTTTTGTGTTTCTCTTGTCT
Organism: Hirundo rustica; assembly: GCF_015227805.2. Taxonomy (NCBI): domain Eukaryota; kingdom Metazoa; phylum Chordata; class Aves; order Passeriformes; family Hirundinidae; genus Hirundo; species Hirundo rustica. The sequence goes on along the minus strand of NC_053451.1, from coordinate 19,018,425 downwards.
CTGGGCCACAAGCCAATCTGGAAACATTTACGCAGCAGCAACTATAAAAAACAATCCTAGTGCACAATAGGAATGATATGGGCTGACTCCTACTACTGCCATTTCCTTTAAAGTATTTGGCTTTTGCTCTATATCAGTAGATGACTAAGTGAAGAATTAACCTGAAGGATTGGATAACCCCTATTGATAACCCCTACGGAGAAGAGATAACCCCTGTAATTGAACACACGTAGGGCACACACACTGAACAGCACACATGGTTTGAGTAAAACTGAAGTGCAGAGTCAGACATTGCTAACCTTGGAGCACACAGAATCTCTATTCTGTGGTACATTTGTGATATACTGCTCTGTCAACATTTTCTTTTTTTTCCTCTCTGTGCCCCTTGTCGCTTGTCTCTATCAGAGCCGTTGGCTCCATTTTGCCCAGGCTAGGTCGAGACTGTGACCAGACCGGAAAACTGCCCTGGGTCCTAGAAACCAGGGGAGCAGTGAAGGGGCTTTTTCCCCTTATCACAAGAGAGACCACGTCAGTGGTGGAGGAAAGGAGTCAGAACTTGGTGAGAGGGCAAAGTCCAAGGTCTTTATTCTGGTCTTTATCCCATTCTGATCAGGCTCCACTGCTGAGGCCAAGTCCTGGCCTGGCCTCGTGTTCAGATCTTGTATACAGGAGCGGGGCTAAAGGAGGGGACAAACCAACACCCAGTGAGGGATAAGGTGGGAGTGGAACAGGGTTGGAGAGACATTTAAAGAAACCAATGGGAACATGAAGGGCGGAACCTCCTCAGCTCTTGCCCTATCATTCAATGTCCTTACCCGAACTCTCCAGAAGCTGGGAGGAACAGCCGAATGACAGACAGGGCCTGTAGGAGGGGACTGGGAGGAGTGACAGGGAAGAGGGGTAGGGACAAACCTTGGAATAAAACACTTTCCAGGAGAACAGGGGAGTACAGAACAAACCATTACAACACAAAACCCAGTATAAAAATAAGTAACACAAAATACAATATGACAACAAATAACACAAGGCAACAGCCCCTCCTTATTTTATTCTCCCTTATTTTTTTTCAATTCAGGAAGGAGCCCTCCATCTGCTCTCACGCTCCCTTGCATCAATAGTTTTCTTTTCATCTCGGCAGCTACTGTTTGTAATTTGCAATACCTGGAACATTCACACACCACAGTGTGTCCCATGAGCAGAGGAAGATCTGACTCAGGCTCTCTCTGACAGGGGCCAAGTTCTCCACGTCAGATCTCCCCCACCTCATCCTCACATTTACAAAATTGATCAGATGCCTAGACACATTCAGAGAACTTCCACCTTCCACAGCAGGCATGCAATAATCGAAACACAACCCTGGCTGAACTGTTTTGCAGTGTGTAGTGTTGTTAAACCCTAATCTGCCAGAATATGCCTGTGAGCTACTGAGAGTGTTGCGCCTTGCAGGCAATCTCCACTGCTTCTCTCTCTGTAAACACCAAAGCTACTTGAGCTAATTAATTACAGGCTGAGGGATTTTAGTGGTTCGAAATATATGTACCCAACACAGAGAGTCTCCCAGTGAGGAAATGAAACTTATGACTCCATATTTGAGCTAACTATTTGAAGAAAAACATTGTCACATTCAGGATGCCAGAATTTCTTTGGTGTTACTGCAGAAATTTTAAATTTTCCCTTGAGACATTATTTAGCATCTTCTGACCAGAAGTCTTCACATCCAGAATGCCTCTGACCGGACCTGTTATCCGATATAGTCCAGCTCATGCCACCTCTGCTGTCTTGAAAACAAGTAAGTGTGAGGCTCTTTTTGGCACAGTGAGGAGCAAGGACTGAAGCTGGCAAGTTCCTTCAACACCCGTCAACTTTGCAGCTGCTGAGGGCAGGATTCAGCATTTAGTGTCACCATATGGAATGCAGACAGAGAGAAATCAAAAGAAATCATATTCCTCAAGGGAAATGTAGCAAAACATACTCTTCAAAATTCAGAGGTGAGGAAATGTCCAGAAATGTGTAAAGTTTGTACTCATCCTCTGGGTTACGCTAATAAACTCAAAAATTCCACTATGGCCTTGAATTAAATTTGCATTCTCAGTGCTGATTTTATCCACTTCACTTGTAAATTCAGCCTAAAAAGTATGTTTATGAATTTTGTCCCTCACATTTCCAACCCCAAACAAGCCCTAACATAAGCAAAAAAGGAAATTATTCCAGGTAAAAAACAAACAAACAAAAACCCTGACCAACCAAAACTAAAACCTCTAAACTAAAAAAAAAAACAAATCAAACCAACCTAAACAATTCTCCTTGAGGAGTAATTTCTTTAATGCTCCCCTCTCTAAGATGATCCCAGAACTCAATATTGTGTCACACAATGGACGACAAGTGTATGGGGCAGTCTTATGTTTTCAAAACAGAGCTGTGGAGAGGAAATTCTTGAGACTAGTCATCAAACAGGAAGCAGGATGCAAATACCATTGCAAAAAAATAATATATGGAAGAACTTCAGAGTCTGGGATAACACTTCTAGTCCCTGGTAACAGACTTCTTGTTACAAACATTTGAAAGGTGTTAGTGAGTGAATCAATACAGAATTCTCTATTGCCTTTCACTGTATTGATATCCAGACACGCTTGGACGCTCCAAACAAGATTGAGACCTGCTGTGTTGGACAGGGTGTATAATCAGCAGGATGAGTGGTCCCCATCTTTAGCTTTATACATAGGACAAAGAGAGTTAAATTCATTTTACAGGCAGTTATCTGAAACACAGACGATATAAGTCATTTACACAGAACAGGAAAGAGCTGAGATCCAAACTCATGTCTCAACAGCTCCACTCCCTGCATCATCCACGAGTCTCATTGTACAACAGATGGAGGAAGTTGATAGCAATAATTCTTTAAGCATCATATAAATATTGATTACACTGCTGAGAACTGAGCTGAAGGGGAATGGGAACGGACCCTAACGTTCAATAATATACTGTCCAATTATCATGCCAAAGAAACTAAACTGCATTGCTGCTTTAAGTTTGATTTGTAAAATTAAATCACAAATGTCACTGCATACAAATGATCATGGGCAGAAGAATGAGTCACATTATAACTGACAAGATCTATATGAAATCTGTGAATTTGCAAGCAGACACATCAGTTACCTCTGAATTATTGGCACCAATCTCCAACACGTCTACTCAAATGCAAAAGTATCATTAAACTTTGATGCAGCACATGCAAATAAAATATGATGATTCAACAGCAAATTCAAGTATCTAACCATCAAAGGTTTAAGATCAGTAAATTTATTTTAGGAATTTCATTAGTGTATTAGCTTGGTATCAGAAACCAAGTACTTATGGAAGTGGCAATACTAGCTGACATGATAAAAATGTCAATAATTATACTATCATTTGTAAGGGAATGCTACACGATAGAGGTGCTGAGTTCAAGCATACATCAAAATGTTATTTATAAATACATATACTGCCTCAAAATTCCAAGGAGCCAGTCAAGCACTGGTAGATGCAAAACAGAAACTAGAGTGTCACAACCTGAAGCTCAGATAAAAACTCAGTTTACAGAATTATTTTAACTTTCAGCAGAACTCTCTGCTACATTTGTCTGTCTTTAGCTCCTGATGTTGTACAGTCTAGAGCTGGAGTAATGTGTTACTTATGGCTCAGACATGCCAGCCCTGGAGGATTCTGTAAGCACAGAACATTGCACAACTAATGGCAGTATGTGACTTTTCCACTATATATTTAAATTTCAGTGAAGATTTGAACGAGGCCTCCATTAAATTTTGGTGAGTCATTTTCTAATTGGTTCAATACCCTGCCTGGTGACATGACCTTGCATCTTTCCAGAATTTGTTAGCCTCAGGCATCTTGAAAAATGGTAACTTCTTCTGTCTTTTTCTGGTGTTTATTTGTATCTCTTCCCTTCAGACTAACATGAAAAGGGTCAGCAATTTGTACAGTCTTTTACTCTTTCATATATATCTTCAGACATTTTGAGTGGTCAGGAAAAAAAAAAAAAAAAAAAAAAAAAAAAAAAAAAAAAAAAAAAGGCAATGAAAATATGTGTTGGGAAACCAGCTATTTTTCACCTGATTTCACAGAGAGGTTTGGCTGAAAAACTGCAATGATGGCCTATTTTAAGGTAAACATATAATTTTATTTATCTCTGGCATTTTTTGAAAACCTGTAATTTTATTCATCTTAGGTATTATAGGCAGTAGTCTGAAAATGAACATTCCTTCACCTGCAGTTTCAGGAGAGATACTATTAGAATCAGCAAGGGCTGTGGAAATGCTATTTGCTTGTACTCAGTTCTCAGAAATTAATCAGAAGCAGAGAAGGTGCACATTCCTAAAGTGTTAGATGAAACTGAGTCACCTTCTTTTGAGAAGGGCTGCTGCATATGTGGTATGTGCTAAGAATTCTCATGCAGGAACTAAATTAATCCTTCAGCAGGAATGTACCCTTTCACAATTACCAAATAGTTATAAATGAAGTAGCCAAGGGATTATGGTATTATTCATTTCAGCTGCCTAAGAGTACAAAGAAAGAAACCTCATCTCTCAGATAAGCACTTCCATCCCGTGATTATCTAAAAGATCACAGACGCTAGAATGTGTGTCCAAAAACCTGTTCTGAGGAAAAAGCCTATGTAATATATACCAGCAAAAAAAATCATTATTTTACCAGATAATTTTATTAATGGCGTTAAGTGCGTTGCCTGTTAGTGATGTGGTGGTAGGCACACAAAAGTCAGAAATAGAGATGGCATTAGGATTAAAAATTCAGTGTTGCTTCTCCTTTTGTGTGGTTGATAATGTGGTATTTTAGCTGTAAAATCAAATTCTGCCTTACTTTTAAGGCTGTCAATCCACAATAATTCTCCTGAGGAAGAGTAATAGATTTCATGTTCAGAACTTATCTTTATTATTATCTAACATGAATTCTTACAAAATACTGACTCTTAAATAAATATATATAAATAAAGCCCATGTTTTTGTACTGGAGATGCAGTGAATCATCAGGAAGGCCTTCAGATTGAAATTAAAGTTTCCATTTCAAGGAGAAACGGTCATGTTCCTATGTAAGTTATTGTAGTACTTAAATATCCTCTATCTTACATGTAGCCATGCAATTTGCTATGAAAAAAATAACAAATGCTGTTTGGAACAGGCTAAGAAATGGGGAACAGCTGTTTCAGGTACAGGCTGGATCAGCAGGCTGTACTTTGTATTTTTTGTGCAGGTGCATCCTAAGAGACAATGTGCAAAACCTGTTCTATAAGCTCATGTTCTAGTGTTTCATGGCTATGTTTAAACTTCAGCTTTTATTTCAAAAACTGTTATTTGTATTCCTATCAGCAAAGATAAGCAAAGAGAAAGAGAGGATGGCTACAGTGCTGCTTTTTGGGTTTACTGATAGCAAATGGAAACACTGAGATGGCATTTTAAGAATTCCTATTAATTTTAGCCTATGGGGATTTGAGTCTCCAACTTCCCCTTGTTGTGGAGCAAAACTCACAAAATGGCACTTCTTGGTAAGTCTGCAGGTAAAGCAAGAGTAGAATATGACCTGTGAGGTCTACCTGCTATTATCCCCATCATTCTTTCCTTAGGACCTCTTACAGTCCTCACCTTCTAACTCTTCCCATTTGAAGGGGAATTTGTTTCCAATGCTTGCCTACAGAGCATTTTATCTCCTGATTAATCAACCAGCAATGAAACGTTGCCTGCTGCCCTTTGAAGTGCCTTGCTGGGGACAAAGCACAGCCAGGCATCCAACTGTTTAAATATTGGCCTGTAGGTTGCAATTTCCAACTGGAAGCAGAGGGGTGGCGGTGCATAGAAATAGCGATGACTTAAAGGGTAGAAAGTGCCAGAAAGTAACTTCACTGTCCCCGGAACCTGAAGGTGCTCTGGCATAAAGCCATCTAATGTATCTAGTGTACAGCCCACCATCCTGCTGGCTGTCCTCGAGCCCTGTCTGGAGCAGTCCTAAGAATCTTTTCAATAGTTTCCATCTTTTCAGTGGGAAACCTGCCCATCATTTCTGTACCAGGAGCTCTGGTCTTCTCTGTTTTGGCTGCTGTCCTACAGGCTATTGCTTAAAATCAGCTGCTTGCACTAACAGAAAAGTGTTACTTTATTTTATTTTTTTTCTCCATATAATACCAATAGGAACAAGACCACAGTCAAGATGTCATAATACATCACTGCTGATGTTTCAAGCTGGTGTTGCTTTCCTTCCAAGTGTTATAGACATAGTTCAAGTCCACCAACAGTTTGTTGTGTTACAGAATAAAACACTGGTTTTCAATACTTGTATGAGTTAGTGTACATAATGAAAAGGGGTGTACTGGTAGAAGTCAGTGAACAAACGTATCAGAAACAGCAGTGAGGAAGTATCTACCTTTTTGGCAAAAACCTGACTGTAGCTCAAACTCTCATACAAGAGTAGGGTCTCCACCTCTGTGAAGGACTAATATCCTTCCCAAATGGAACTAAACACTGCTCAGTCTTCAATTGTCAGAATGAATTTCAGGTGAAAAGCTTTTAATTGTGCCTCTCTCAAAGACAGATAAACTCAGGAACAGAAACACTTGTCCTGCTTTTTTTTCTGACGTTGCTGCTGCAAATTAAATTGCCACATGTTTAGATCACAGGCATTGTTGAAGAATATCCAAGCAAATGCTGCAGCAAGGACAGATATATACTGTGTTACAGCATAATGTAATAGCACTTTTATATATACACATATTTATTCTCAATTTTAGCTTAAACAAACCAGAAAAGATTCCTTTAGAAAACTGGTAAGAGGGTTGAGAAGCCACGGAGAAATTTGCTCTCGCCGCAGAATTCTTAAGCAGGGCACTGAAGTTTATCACCAAGACAGGAAATTAATAGTTTTGAGGCTGTGTCAGCCTTGTTTCACAATGTAGTCAGGACTGAGGATGTAGCTGTAGCTGTTTCTCAGTAGCACATATGTTCTCATTTAGCTGTCCTTCCAACAATGCAGCCACTGCCCTTCTCCCAGTTCTGGATTAGCTTCATGACTAATTGTGGTAAAGTTTAGGATGACGTGCAATGGGCTGCTCATCCGATAAGGCAAGGGGACACATCACCAACACTGAATGACGCTGATTTCCGAAGGAATTCGTATTTTGTAATTTCTCATACCCTCCCACAAATCCTCTGCTGAGAAGGCAGGATCAGGACATGTGCTTTAGGGCCTGGGGGGTGGGGTGGGGGGTGGCGTTATGTCAGACACAACAACGGATGCAGTGCCCAGAAATGTAGGAGTTGGGCTGATTTATGACGGTGCTAAGGGAGAGAGCATTCCAAAAGGCCTTTTGCCATTTCCTCCTAATGCAATGGCTCTGCAGACAGGCCTTGCAGCAGGAGAGAGGTCAGCGGAACAGAATTACATAAGGCTGCTTGCTATGCAGAAAAACGCAGATGGCCTAAAAGTGTTTCATTTTTTTTTAAATAAAGTCACATGCTCAAAAGCTGCGGTTTGAGGAAGAAGAGGAGTCTCTGAAGAGCAAGTACAGCAAAAAGTTGTTTCATACATGTTTTAATTGAAAATAAGTCTGGAATCTTTCCAGGAAATAAGTCTTGAAGAAGAGTTGGCTCACTCACAGTCCAAGCAATTTGGAGTCACCTCCCATTACTTGTATTTTATCTTCAGGCACTTTGGAGGCATATTTGGATTCTTGCACAGATAGTCATCTAGAAGAAACTAGTTCCAGGTTCAGATGGGATCATCTGGTTGGATTGAATTTCACATGGTGCAGCAAAACAGAGGGTCAATAACTCTCTGCTTCTCAGTAGAGATGCACTCACCATTATTTGGTGTAAAGTGCACTGCTGCTTCTCCTTTATATCCTTGATATTATTCTATCACACCTTAATCCAGAATTTTGTGTTTATTAGAAGGCAACAAAAGGTCACATCAGTAGTGAAATTATTACCAGTGCTGTACAGATTTTAAAAAGTTTATTTTAGGTCTCATTGATACTTTTTCCTTTTTATTACATGTTTTCATTTTTTGATGTTTGTTACACTCTCATTTAACTTTTTGTCATCTCTTATGGTTAAAAAGAGACATGATGTCCTGATTTACAACAGCTTTTTCCTCTTTTTACTTTATTGCATTATTGCATATAATATTACTTTTCTTTAAAAATACATTATAAAAAATCAAACAAAAGTAAAAGAAAAGTTATAGAGCTCTAGTCATATCTGTCATGGTGGAAATAAGTTTCGGATACAGATGTGAAAGCAATGACATTTCAACAAGTTAATTTATAAATTTAGGGAATTACTGTGCTAGATATTGTATGTTTAAGCAAACTCAGTGTTCCTGATAAGCAGAGCGACAGTGCTGTAAATTAAATTCTTCTCTTTAGTGCAACCATAGCACCATTTGCACAGTACTTCCCTTTCTTTTTGCCAAAGATGTTTTCTTCCTTGCCTCGCCTTTCAGCAGACACAGCACACAGGGTATTTGTAATTTTCCTAGGCATCATCCCAAGCCTAAGGCAATGTGTAGGAGCTCTCAGCTCTGACAGATGGTTTTGTAGGCTGCTTTGAAGCATGTCAGAGGAGGGAGACTCCGTAGTTTGCTTGGGTGAACTATTATCCTGTTTTCCTACCCTAAGTATGAATTAGATTTTCAGACTGCCTATCCTACATCTGCATTACTGCAATTTACTTGGTTCTTTTTCGTTATTGGGGGGATATGGAGAGTAGGTTATTTTCTTCCTCTTTGAAGCAAGCTGAACACAGGCTTAAAACTAAGTGAGAGAGAAGACAGAATAGTATGGTAACCGTCCTGACAAGGAGAAAAATCGTGAACCATCTGTAGAACATCTAAAGTTTCTGTGTATTAACGTATACATAAGATGAAAGGAGTTTGGGAATAAGGTAGAGGATCAAGGTGTCCTCTGCATGATCAACAACATGTCTGAATTGTCTCTGAGAGAGATGGTCTGAGTTGCTGATTGGGAATTTTTCCTTTCAAATATATATATATATATTTTTTTTTTTAATTTATTTTATTTTATTTTTGAGATTAAACCTGTCAAGGAAGGTACACAGTTGGAAGTTTTCTTTTCATTTTCTCTTCTCTACAATCAGAGCCACCCAATCAATCAAATATTTCTTTGCAGATCTTGTCTTTTGGACTTTTTCTAGTTTGTTTGGAGTATGGCTTTCTGTTCTCTGGAGGACTCTCTTCAGGTGGGAAAAGATAATGGGCAGACAATGGAGAGATTGTCTTAGAATTAGTCAGAAAACAGGTCTCTGACCCACAAACGGAAGCGTCTTTTTAAATGAGTGTCTTTCACATTTGCAATGTGAAAATGCTGCAGCTTGAGCCCCAAAGTACATCCAGGCCAGGTCAGCCTCAGCATTTTTCCATGGCTGCTACCAAAAGTGCACAGCTATGACGTGGTACACCTGCTCAACAGGAACAGGCTCACATCTCCAGTTCAATGAGGCATTCAAACAGACGTTCAGTAGCCTTTTAGTATCTCCTTCCATTCAATGGAACCATTCAAAGTTCATGTCTGAGGAAGCAAAAAGGTTCCTGAAGTAATTAAGAAGAGTTTGTAGCCCCTTAGGCATCCACATACTGGTTACTGGTTAAACAGAGAAGTTTCTAACGGTGTCTCAAAGAAATGAGAACGCCAGGCCTGGTTGCATGAAGGAAATCATCACCAAATCAGGAGCCCAGACAGGGATGCAACATCAGGGGGTAACAGAAGGACGTGGCATGCTTTGAGGCACGTGGCCTCGCTAAATGTCACCTTTCCAGCTGACGTTTAGCATCACGGCCTCCCCTCTGTAGTGAGACCCCATATGCCCAAGCAAGCACAGCTAGTGAGGGAATGATAAATCAGAGCAACCAGCTGTGCCTCCCTGGAAAGGTCAGGCAGCAGTAGACGGCCAGCAGCAAGAAGAGGGGCAGTGATGCAAATTGCAGGCTTTGTTGCATGGAAGGAGCCTGAGGTAGAGTCAGCTTTGTGAGTTGGGAGTGGCAGTACAGGAGGCATGGAGGGTAAGACCTCTTGGAGGGAGAATATGAAGGAGAAAAGATGGTGTGCTCATGCAGTATTGAGTGATTAAGTATTGAGTGATGAGATCTGTGAGAGAACCCAAATTACTGTGCAACAGGAAATACTGTTTAACAAAGGAAAAAGAAAGGTGTTAAACAGTAAGCGATGCAGTCTCTTTAGCAGAATCGGTGTGGTGTTTATAGAGACACAACAGGAAATTGTCTGCAACACCTGGCAAGCAGTATGTTCAACCTCTCACGTGCAAAAAAAAAAAAAAAAAAAAAAAAAAAGTTCAGAAAATAGAAGGGCTTGTTTCTGGAGCCTCACCGGATGTCTACACAAGGATTTCTTGGCGGGTTTTGGATAGAGGGTGGAGAGAATAAGGGTTTGTTGCAGAATTGAAGACTTAATAGTAGGCTAATAAATTCTGTAAATGTTTCATTTCTCCAGCCAAGAAGCACTTGGAAACAAGCCGGGACATCTCTGATCTCCAGTTACTAATGAAGTTATATTGTGCTATCGTTTTTCTATTAAAAAAAAAAAAAAAAAAAAAAAAAGCACCCTGCAATATTTAGATGCCAGACTTTCTAGTTTTTCCTTCCTGCATTAGTTCCTAAGTTTAGGTCCTACCGGCCAGTTTCATCGGGGAGCTTCTTATTTCCTTTGGAAGAACAGCAGACCTGCTTCAAGAAGCTGCAGGAGGAGGGGGATGCTGCTGACCTTCCTCCGCCCGGGGTCCCTCCGTGCGTGGGCTCGGCGCTGCGCAGGGCGGCGGGCTCGGAGCGCCTCCCGGCGGCGGGTGGAGCAGGGAGCCGGGAGAGGGGAGCCGGGAGAGGGGAGCGGGGAGAGGGGAGCCGGGAGAGGGGAGAGAGGAGCCGGGAGAGGGGAGAGAGGAGCCGGGAGCCGGGAGCCGGGGTTCTCCCGAACGTCCCGCGATGCTGCTGCTCAGGCTCGCAATGACTGCTGGACTGGAGCCTGGCAACAATCTGTGCGCCCTGCCTCGGAAATTTGTCGAACAGCCGGCGGAAAGCGAGGGCGCTGCGGGTTTTGTTGGTTTTCAGTATGTTCTTTTTTTTTTCCCTTCAAGATTCTTCCCTCCTACGGGGCAGGTAAAGGTGAATGTTGAAGGGCTGTCGCATAAAAAGTTATTTGTGGCTAAAGAGACACAATGGCTCGCAAGAAATTGCTCTGTGGCATCCATCTCACTTGTTAGTCCTATGCCCCAGCACAAACACCGACACGACCCATGAATTATCCCCAAGGTGTTTGGGGATAGAAACACCCTTAGACAGGGAACAGGTTTGTCTGGTGCATCACCTTGCCAACAAAACTGACCTACAGATAGACCTGGCATATACAGTTAGGGAGGATGGAGAGGTCTTTGCTTCTGACTTATAAAGTTTGCCTATGGATTTTACCAGAAAATGCAAACAACGTGCTGTTTGTTACAGCAGCAGCTCTGTTCTCTGTATCCCTCAGACAGCTCTTAGAGAAGCTGCTTTTTCATGCAGAGAAGCCCAGGCTGACAATTTGTTGGTATCGGCTCTACAGTAAGAGCCTCTCAGTGCTTGACATCTCTGGAGGCTTTGCTGTTTCACCTTTCGAGGGGGATGTGGTCTGTTCATCTGCCAATTGCTTCTGTTAAGTTTTTCATTCTTCAGCCAAATCAGTTTTGCAAAAATCCTTCTCTTATCTGCTAATTAACCCTTTTCCTCATCAGGCATCCATAATGCTCCTAAAATATAATTTAATTTTTTTCCCTGAAGTCCATCTGTTTGCATTCCCTTTGAGATTTCTATTTTCTGCTGCTAAATTGTTCTTCCTCATTTCCATTCTCCTCATGGTTTCCCTCCTTTGATTAGTCCCACATTTTCAAAAAAAATTCCTTGCAATTACAGCATCATTTGGGGAAAGGGAAAAAGAAAAAAAAAAGTACCAACAGCCGAAAGTTGACTATCAACTGTGCCAAAACCTGCTTACAGCCTCCTGGTTTCATTCAGAGACTGCCAGTTAATGACCTCTCCAAGGGTCAAGTATTAACAGGGATTGGTATTCATGTACAGAATATTTTCAACAACTGTATCCTGAAATGAGAATTACAGTATTTTGTATTCCAAGATTCAAGATTGTTATTTGTCCGACACCTCAACTCACTTGAGGGAAAGTATTGTTTCTGAGGAGGTACTTTATCAAAATGTCCTTCTCTGTGGGTCAGCAAATTTTAGTGAATTTTGAAGGACTGAATGCTACCCCACCCCCCCTCCATTTTGTGCTGTGTTTGATATTATTTTGGCTCTGGTTTCATCAGAAACTGTGACCAAAATAGTGTGGCAAGGCAGTGAGTAGAAGACCTTCACAGGAAAATCAAATGACACAAGAAGTGGCATTAGAGATTTGTGATGAGGGGGCTGCTGAGAGACATCTACCAGCATAAATGTCACGGAACAAGCCTGCTGTGAGAGGTGTGATTGCTCAAATGTGCATCGAATCCTCATGGTTATGAAAGCCCCACATGCCATTTTCCATAAAAGTAGTGATGTTGAAATCCAATGATCCACCAAATTCTGTCACGATTTCTCATCACAAGAAATGCCTTATCTGGTTGTAATTTGATGTGCAATTCTTCCTTCCTTGTACTTTACACACAAAGGAGCTTTCAGCACTTGCAGAAAGAGAAATTTGTCCCCATGTGTTGTGAACAAAGCCAGATTAAATATCCTAAACAAAACATATTTTGGACAATAATGGTGACTTTGGGAGTAGTTAGTTTTTAATATGCTTTTCCACATGCTAGTTTTAAAAAATTGAGAGCACAGCTAAATAGCTCCAGTTGGTGAAAACTCGAATTGGATAATGCAAAGGAATTGGCTGTTGTGTCAATGAATCAGTTTGGAAAACAGGTACGTTCTTGGTGCAGAAGAATTTGAGCAGTTTTGCAGCCAAACTCTTTGGGTGTGGGTCATTTCTTAACTCAGGTTGTAGGAACTCATTTTCTGGATGAAAGATGCATTAAAAAGTTTCTTTTTCAGCGTATATCGTGAAATCTGTACACATGACTGTTCACCCTTCTGTAAACTCTGCCATCAGCAACCACTTTAACGTACCCCCAAGTCTTGCACTGAAGTTTTGCTTGACCTTTATAGGGTATCTCTGTTAGGTGACTGATTGTGCTGGTCCACAATCAGAGCAGTTGGACAAGTGAAGCACTACTGGCAAGTAAAAATCCTTGGTTTGATTTGTATAAGCGCAGCGCTGAAAGTTTCAGTTTGTGAGCTGCTTATTCCCTAGCCAGAAGGCTCAGCCATGGGGATGCTTGTATCACACCACGCAATCTCCTCTCACCCTCTGTGTCCTGGAGAGGACAAGCCTGATGAAGGACTCCTGCAAGAAGCGAGCAGGAGGTTCATCTCTGCTCTCTCGGAATCTGAGGGATTTACATGGGCAGGTAAATGGAGGCTCAAGTGAGCAACTACCAGCAGCCCTGCTTCCGTTTTGCTGGGGAAAGGAAATGGATCCTGTTCCTTCCCTCTCCCCTCCTGTTCCTCTTCACCACACCATATCTGGTCCAAGAGGAACTCTGCAGGTGTCCTGGGAAAGGAGAGTGGGCTCCAGACCCACTGTCTCAGTTTGAATGACAGGTGTCTGCTGGGGAAAGCCGGAGCCTCCCTTGGAATGGAGAATGTGAACCCCCTCCCTCTGAATTATTATAATAATTATGAAATTAAGGGGCTCTCAGGCAAAGATTTGAGGATAGGAATAGCAGTTCTTTACTAGTATGTATAACAAGGCAAACAGAACAACTACAGCATTAACAACAAACAGAACCAGGAACCTCATGACAGCCTTCTTGGCTGAGACAGGAAGGGATGGAGGAGAGGCTTTGCTTCACAAAAACTCAAAATATTCTGATCTCAGTGCCCCTGCAGGACTCTGAGGAGCACCATAAGTAAAAAAGGAAAAAAATTAACCCCCAACACCCACCAATCCACCCTGGCAGACTGACAAGGGAAACTGGGAAGCACCCAGGTAGGGGACCACTCAGGTAATGCTGGGTATGTAAGAGGCACTGATTTGGTGCTGCACTGCTCAAAAGTCCTGGAGCTGAGAAGAAGGGCAGCTGGGAAGAAGAAAAATAGAAATTGTTTTGGTCCAAGAGGAAATGTTATGTTCAACTTCATCCTTCTTATTTTTGGTGCATAGATAAAGGGAATATGAATTCCATTCAAGCTTTTCCCTTCATTTTATGTCAACTTTAAATCAAATTAATGTGAATATGACTAGGGTTCCAAGTGAAAAGTGCAAAACCAAAGAGCACCTTGGAATTGATAATAATAATGAAAAAAAGTATTTTCAAAACAAGGACTTATGCTGCCAGCATCTAAACTAACTGCTTCAAGGCTTTTGAAATCCCTCAGTACACACATACACCCATATTTCTTATGGGCTGCATGCTGAGTTCAATCATGTTTTAAGGTCATCTCATCCTGTGCTTATTGTTTGTTAAATACAGGTGCCAAACTGAGTAGGGAAATTACACAGACTAGTGAATGCAGAATGATCCTGGGAGGAGAGAGAGTAAGCTTGGTCCTAAGACTAAAATATACATAATTATTTCGTGTTTATTGGAGAAATAGCAGGGAACATAAAATTAATCATCATATGGGAGCTACCAAGGAAAAGAAAAAAGCTTGACATTGTCAGGAAGCTGAATAGTTCCTACCCCAGGGGCTCGAATCACTTGGCTGTACAAATCTGGGAGAGCTGGCAATGCTCCATCAGACACACAGGAGGTAAAGCAAGAAATAACATCGAAAAGCTAGACCAAAAGTTCAATGCAATCTCTGTCCATATTATCATGTAGGTCTTTTTTTTTAGGACCATTAAAATCCTCATATTTTGCTGGTCTCAGTAATTTTCTTTCAATAATGCACTGGTTCCCTACCTACTGTAGGAACATAAGTCAAGTGCCTTAATTTTTGGCAGTTATAACGGCTATAACAGAAAGTATTAGTTTTATTTCACATCATTAGGTCAAATTAAGTTTATCAGCTGGAATACATGCTGGTGACCAGGGGATGTGAAGACCCTCTTCATACTGCTTCTTGGTTTTAAAGGTGAAAAAAAAAAAAAATCCTCTTTTCTCTTAAGACTGGTGCATGTTGCAAGGGCAATACTTAGACTTTTCCACGACATTTTTCTTGAATGGTCCATGGTACATTGGGGGCTGTGAAGCAAAACTAAGCGAGCCTCTTGTTTACACTTTTTCCTCTCCTTTGTCAGGTTATTGCTCCCTTCTGGACCTAACTTTGTTTTCATGTTTTCTCTTTCAAGTAGTCCCTTATGAATCCTCTTTCTCCTCACAAATCTTTCCTGGACTGCCTTGTTTTTCCCATGTCTGTAATAATTGTACCTATAAGATGTTTTGGTGGTAAAGAGGCAGTTGCATGGAGTAAAGATGTGTGTAATTAAGCGGTCAGAGCTTGCACCCTGAAATAAAAGACTCACTGATAAATTACTTGGCTCTCAGTTATTGTTGAGCACTAATAGTACTGAACTAAGGAACCACTGTTAGCAGTTTGCCTCTCTGAAACACCTGGAAATGTGGATGGTGATAGGAATGTGCTCAACTAGTACTAAGAGTTATGGGAGCCAGTGACAAGGAAAGCAAACAGAATATAGCCTCACTTTTATGACAACAGATAACTCATATTTATAATATCTTACTGTTAACTCAGACAGAGATGACTAATTGATATTCCACATTACAGAAAACTGAGGAGTGAGTTCTGCACTCGAGGTAAAAGTGACCCATATGAGAGACAAATTATAAATGGAGTAAACAAAGAAAAGGATCCTACAGAAAAGTGTGTTTTTCTTCTGAGGCTAAAGAGACGATTTGCAAGGGACTGCATGAGATTCTGATCAGTTCCTATGGTGGGCTTTAAGGGAAAATGTCAAAAGAGAGACTTCAGGAAACCAGAACTAACTGTCAAGAGAGTGTGGGGTTTTGACAGGGGAAGGCAATCACAAGTGCAGAACTGAGAGGAAAACAATGTTCTGACATTGGGGCAACTGCAAAAGCTGAGAAATGAGATGTGGGGGGAAAGGGAAGCAAAGCTTAAAGTCTTGACTTCACAAAAGCAACGTGCAGAGCTGTCTGGACTGGGACAAGGAACAAAAAGACACACACTGGAAAAGATCCAAATATTCTGCTGTGTTACCTTGACTTCCACAATTTTGCAAACACTGGCTAACCATGAACAAGTTGGGTAAGAGGACATCACCTGCACCATTTATGAAAGGGAAAATTTCACAAAAGCAATGGACAGGATTTCAGTAGAAAATAAATGAACTCTTACCCAGAAAGTAAATGGAACATTTATTAGTTTTAAGCTGTAGACAAGTGTACAAGCCAGTGTTTTGTCAGAGACAATGACAGTTGCAAGGAAAGAAGAGCCCAGGTAAGACAAGTGGATGAAATTCAAGTTTGTAGTTGTGATCTTATTGCCATTAAGAGAGTGAGTGAAGTAAATGTATGAGGAAATATCATACTGCAAAAATACAATTTGTAATAATACCAGGGATAAAAGTATCCATTACTGATTTTAAAATATATCAAGTTCTTCATCTTATCTGGTGGTGCTTCACCTCAGAAGAAAAGGTGACAAAGTTCTAAGAAGAGGTTTAGGATGCTTTCCCAGTGGAGAAGAAAGCATTCAGCAGAATACACAATATATCTGAAAGACAAACTGTTCACTGTCCAATGGAAAAGCAAAGGAAGGAAATGGCTAAGATTACTGTAGGGGATAAAAAGAGAACAAGGAGCAGAAGAAACAGAGCACAGCACTCATTTTCTGTGGGGGAAAAAAAAAAAAAAAAAAAAAAATCCCAAAAAAACAAACAACCCAAGAAATTCTCTAAGCTATAGGATGAAGAAATCCCATAAATTATGTGTCTTGATTAAATGTGAGGATATTGACTAAAATATGCAAAAATATTCTGCTGTCTCTACAAACACCAAGAACATTTTCCTCTTTTTTTCCCTATTAGCTCTCCTCTGCAGAGTATTGACAAACTCTGGGTTGACATGTTCAGCTGTAGAAATGCCTGACAAGATAAAAAAAGGAGGAGTGAACTTACAAAAAATCTAATCCCAGTCTTCCTTTTTCTCTGCTCTGTCTTGCAAGAAGCCTGTAAGAACTGATCATCTTTAAACCCTCCTCCCTGTTCTATAATTTGGGTGTAACATGCCAAGGCACACGCTCTGCCAGGGTGTAACACTTTGGCTACTTCTGCTGGAATTTAGGCTAACTCCTTCACTGTATCTTCACTGAACACAAACACAGCATCAACAACAAAGTGAAAATAGAACATAAGGAGATCTTAGGTAGGTTTCTGTAGCCAGCCCTTCCACATGGTTGTGAGAAATGTCTTTAGAGAAGGAAAGCACACGTGGCATGCAAGCATGGCCTTTGACAGGCACTGTTTCTCCAACAGATTTTTAGACTGTGCCTGAGGCCAAGTGTTTTGCAGTGAAGTACATAAAATGGAATTTGATGGGATTAGCCGAGTAGTTACTGTAGTTCAGCCAAATGAAAAGACCTCACTGTATGTTTTATACATAACTGAGAATTTATCCTTGGATATATGATTGACTCCTTTTGTTGTCTATATGCTGGCCTCTTCACCCAATTTACTATATTTACTAAATATGACTAAGTGTAAAGTGTCAACAGTTTAATCACAAAGCCTAAACAACATAAAAGACAAGTCAGTATGCAATACTGCATTTCATGTATCCATGAACTAAACCAACATCTTCTCATTTTAAAGGCATTTAATATTTTTTCTGCAGGTTTGCCAACATTATTGATACAACGGTTTATTCTGTGTTTTCTGGCTAAGATAGTAATTTTAAAAATTTTAGTTCAGCTCTAAAAACTGTGTTTTCCAAGTGTCTAATGGGATAAAAATGAGGGATCCTTTTTTTTTTTTTTTTTTTTTTTTTTTTTTTTTTTTTTTTTAAATTACTTTTTGAACACAGGTAATTTTTTATCTTTTTTTATCAGTAACATTCTGTGACAGGAAGATTCCC
The DNA here is from genome assembly GCF_015227805.2 of Hirundo rustica. Taxonomy (NCBI): domain Eukaryota; kingdom Metazoa; phylum Chordata; class Aves; order Passeriformes; family Hirundinidae; genus Hirundo; species Hirundo rustica. Next base: position 19,000,255 of record NC_053451.1, on the reverse strand, counting down.
TGGGCATTACATGACAAACAGTACATGTTTTGAACTTGACACCTGCTAGTTTTCTTTGACATCCTCTGGTTCTTTTTTGGAAGAGAGAGTGAATGGTTCTTCCCTGTTCATCTTTACTTAGTTTCTGCTGGGTGAGCAGCATTACCCTGCCTTACCTGCTTAATGTTCCTTGAGTGTAGATTAAAGTAGGTAGCAAGGGGAGCTATGTGTCATGCAGTGGTGCTTTCTTAAAATAATGTGTGGGAAGAAGGGAAATAGCCTGGAGTTTTCCTCTCCCACTAATTGCTTTTTTCACCAGCTTACTGCAACTCGTTCCACGCCCTGCAGTTTGTGTTCACGCTGCCACAGAAGTGAGCTGACAATATTTCACTATGAAAGGCCTTCTGTTGTGTGGTGAAGCTCTATTATTTGTCCTGCCTTTTTGGAAGATAAAAACTCCTAACTAGCTTACTTTATTTTTATTCTGCAGCTGTGATAGCCTTAGCTGTCTTTCAAGCCCACTAATCAGATTCCCAAACCAGAAGCAGGGCACAGATGTAGAGAATTTTCTGTCCTGACCTCACAGTTTAGCCAACCTCAACCACCAAATTAATGCCATCAGTTCCAAATTAGAAATGCAGATAAGCCTTCATAAGCTTCCCTCTCTGGTTATGGTCCTTTTATCTGAAAAGCCAGAAGCTCTGTGGATCCTATCTTTCTCTGTGTACTTTTGCAGTCAGAAACTTGTTCCTACACGTCTATTCCAGACTGAACCTTCTCTAGTAATGTCCAACAAGGGATATGGAGTGAGATGATGGCTTTTTTTGCCTCTGTCTATAGGGGTAAAACTTCAACAGCTTGGCAAAGAATAGGGGGGGATCACGTCCCAACCAGAATTATCCTTGAGTCGAGATTACTTATCCTTGAGTTGAGATTTCTGTTTTTCCTATGTAATTGTTTAAATAAATTTAAAAATTAATTTAATTTAAATTTAAAAGGTTTTTTTGTTGTTGTTTTGGTGGGTTTTTTTGGTGGTGTTTTTTTTTTTTTTTTGGTAAGAAAACTGAACTCTAATTCTAATTTAGCCTTTTGGGTTCTTTGAGAGTCTTTAATTAGGAAGTGTATTAAAGATGTGAGAAAAATGGTGTTATTGTTCACCTGACTTGTTTTAGGATTTTCCTGGAGAACGTTTTTCTGGCCTCCGCCCAAGTCATGGTGAGTTCCAGGTGAAACTGGAGTATGTCCTTCACTTTGTTCTAAATAGGTTTGCAAGCTGAGATATCTTGGCCATTTTTAAAACAGAGGGCAAAACATCAACCCTCATGAGAGGAATGACAAGATTGGTCTTTACAAACAAGCCCTGGGTCTGCTGGTAGATAAAACCAGCACTGAGAGATAAGAGAAACAATGGGAAGGATTCTACTGATTGATGAATGGAAAAGAAGATACTTGCCTTTACAAACAAACTATGTGTTTGTTTGTAAATGAAATTGAATATTGAAAGATGAAAGCAACAAGAGGGAAAACCCACAAATCCTGTAAGAATTAAAATTAGGGGGGTTATACATTAAAAGGGGAATCTTAGGTCTTAGGCATTTTGGGAAGTCTGTACCTCTCAAATACCTCAGCCAATGGGGAAAGAGAGAGGGAAATGCGGCCGGGAAATTAGGATAAAAAGGAGGCTGCATCCTCCAAAAATCTGAGAGACCCCAGGGGAAATGCCCCATGGCCTCTCCCTTTATTCGAATAAAGTAAAAGGTCCTTTTTGGACGTAAACCTCTGGTGTTCGTGGATTAATTTTCCTAACACTCAACTAGATTTTTTACTTCCCCACTTTGCTATAGTACATTTCAGAATTAACAAATCTAACTGCTGAATTCTCTGGCTATTTTTTTAATTCTAGTGTGGTGTAATCCTTCTCTCCCAGTGTGCAAAATATAAGCATTTAGCACTAATCCCACTTTTTATTATTGTTGTTTCAGATTGTAGGCAAGTTTTGGAAAGTGGTAGGCAGCGTTATGACACATTACTTTATACTGCATGATAAACTCCTTGTTAATTACCTGCTTCCAAATGTTACTCTTCATCCTTACTTCTTCCTTGTCCTGTCCATGTGACTATTATATATCAAGGGAAGCATGAGAAATTTGAACTGGAAATGGAATAATAAATTATTCCTTTAGTAAACTGAGTTTGGTGCTTGTTACCCTTGCTCGTCCCATAGAGCTGAAAGAAGAACTAGATGCTTAAAGGGAATTGGCCTTGGAAGAAAATTTTTCAGTGAGGAAAAAGAATTGTAATAGGGGAAAAAATTGCAATAGGGAGAAGGCTGTAAGCTGTGAGTCTACATTAATAAAAAGCAGGCCAAAAAAGGAGTACTGATAGAAATTCTGGTTGAAGCCAGCATGGTTAAACTTTATGTAAACATTAGGCAGCTGTCCAGAGCTAATTAAATTTCTCAAGAGTGATGCCCTGTGAGAAGGGATTAAAACTGTCTTACTCAGAAATGCAAAAGTTTTCGAAAATATTTTACTAGAGCTATTGATTGTTTGTCTTCCTGATTTTTATTGCAGTAATGTCCCAAAAGCTCCATTTTGACCAAATAGTTGTTTTCTTTCTTTTAATTACTTCTCTGATGTTACTTGTGGGCAGAGGTTCTTTGTTGTTGAGTGCTAGCAAGTGCTGCAATCACACACTGCCAAGTCAACACCTTTCCATAAACAAATTACCTAAGTTTTTACATAGCTTCCATTACCAAAAGATCTGTGCCCTGAGTTACTCACTTGTTCTGCTCAGTGCTGTTCAGCACTGCTGACTGGTATCTCAGGATCTCACCGAACATTATTAAACACTGGCAGCATAAGAGTCATGACAAAGTACAAGCAGCAAAAGGTTTGCCAGCAGCCAGCACAGGTAGGATGTTCAGAGACTAATGCTAACACCTTTGTTCAGTGGTAGCTAAAATATATGGTTGCTTATACATAATGACCCCAGGCTAGGAAGTCAAAGTGAGGACAATAGAGCAGACCATGTACTTTTAATATATGGAGATATTCTTTCTTCAATTTTTTTTTACCTTCTTTAGTGCCGTGAAAGTGACAAATGACACTCACTGCTGCCAGTGATTACAGTTTCACAATAGGATTTCTTCTTCTGTTACACAGGGCACAGCTGGAGTCAGACCTGTGGTTCCCTTGTAGATTGTTATGCTAAGATTACGGGGGGAGACTGGGGATGGAGTGCAGGTCAAAGGATCATAGTAGGCTGCAGGATCAATTTTGCAATTTTATATTTTGAGAAAAACTCAAGGTGCTCTTATGTCACAGGCCTGTATAGAGGTGTCATTTGGGGCTGGCTCTTTGACTGGTACATATAAAAGCATTTAGGTTGGAAAAGACCCTTAAGACCGTAAAGTCCAACTGTTAAGCCAACACTGCCATGTTCACCCCTAAACCATGCCCCAAGTACCACGACTACCCATCTTTGGAATATCTCTGGGGATGGTGATCCAACTGCTTTCCTGGACAGCCTACTTAAATGCTTGACTTTTTCCAGTATCCATCCTAAACCTTGTGGCAAACTTGAGGCGTGTCTTTCCCCTTGTCCTGTTACTTCTTACCTGAACAAAGAGACCAACCCCCAACCTGGCAATACTCTCCTTTCAGGCAGTTTTTGAGTGATAAGGGCTGCCCCTCAAACTCCTTTTCTCCAAGCTAAACACCCCCTGCTCCCTCAGCCACTGCTCACAGCACTTGTGTTCCAGACCCTTCCCCAGCCCCTTTGCCCTTCTCAGGATACGCTCCAGCACCTCAATGTCTTTCTTGTAGAGAAAGGCCCAGAGTTGGACACAGGATTCAAGATGTGGCCTCACCACACTTTTCCCTGCTCCTGCTGGCCACATTATTTCTGATACAGGCCAGGATGCCATTGGCCTTCTTGCCCACCTGGGCACACTGCTGGCTCATGTTCAGGAACTGTCAAGCAGCACTCCTAGGTCTTTTTCCATTGGGCTGCTTCCCATTTTTTCTGAAGGCTGTAGAATTATGTGGAGGTGAAGTGACACAAGTGGAAGGCTCAGCACTTAGACTTTGTGAATCTCACACCTCAGGTCATTGATCCAGACTGTCCAAATCCATTTGGAGAGACTTTCTACCCTCAGGCAGACCAAAAAATCCTGCCCAGCCTGGTGTTAGCTGCAAAATGACTGAGGGTGCACTCAATCTCCTCATCCAGATCATTGAAAAGGTATCAAAAAAACAGTATATTCCAGGAGACTTGAAAATTACTGATAAAAATAAAAATAAATTGGAAATACTGCTGAGATAGTTCATTCAAATAGTAGTTCTTATATTCTTACAAAAGGAAGAGGACCTTTATATCCCAAGGAATGTCAGACAACAATGACTGATACTCTGCATATTTTCCCTACTCATGTCAGCATCTGAGCTGTAGTGTAGGAGAAGGCAGAGCAAGTTCTAAAAATATGTAAGCATAATCAGAGATAAAGAAAAAACAATAGTTAATAAAATCCTCTACTAAAATCCTTTGCTCTTTTCAAACATCCAATATCCTCTGGAAGCAGATCTGCAACAAATTCCCTCTCTGAGAACACCATATATCTGCTGACTTTTTACAAGCTCTATTTTGTGTTGTATTTTACTTAACTAGCCAGGAAGATTAGGAAGTACAGGGGAAAAAAAATCAAAACCTGTACTTTATAAAAAATCAAGGTACTTTTGTCTTCTGTTTCTGTAAGAATAAGAAATAGCCCAAAGACTTTGAATTACCTAGGTGGTAATTCAAAGTCAATATTCTTAAAGTCAAAAAGTCAAATTCATGTTTTCCTCTATCTCTTGGTGTGGAGGGCATTCCTGGGAGAAGGAGGGTTATATGTCTGTATTGCAGCTAATGCTGCTGGCAGTTGGGTATGAGTTTGAGCAGCTGTAATCTGTGCTGGGCTAAAAAGCTTCCTTAGGTGTCTTTATAATAAAAAAAAACTAGAGAGAAAAAAAGAAAAATAAGAAAAGCTGTTAAGTTCATCTTAGCTCTTTTCCACAGAGTTGTAATGAGAACAAAGAAGCTGAAAGTGCAGTACATGAACGTGAACATGAATACCAGTATCTACCTGGTTTTCAGCCTCCTTGTACAAGATGCGACATCCTACTTAAGTTCTCAAACTTTGTGCTCAGGAACAAAACAGTGCTTTTACTGTGATAAGACAATGGTTTTCTATGGCAGAAAAAGGGCTGTCCTGTCCTCTGGGGAGATTTTGTCACTCATGCAGGTATCTAACACTTTTGAAGCGAACTGGAAAAGTGTTTTCTTGGGCAGTGGCAGTACTGAGGTCTGGTTCTCAGTATTTTGGAGTCCTGTGGTAGCATTCTTGTGTCACTGCTAAAAATATGACTGCAGACAGAAACTTTTCTCATGTTGGGACACTCAGCAATTCTCTAGTCTCAGTTAATACCCTGAGGCTTAATATGAATTGAAGTCACACTGTAACACAGTTCAGGCAAGGGATGCCCTTTCATCTCTACCCAGGTACCTGTTTCCAGTAATTTTGTAGAAAATTTGACATCCAGAATGTTGAGACCTACTTCAAAGACCTTTACTCTCTCTCCAGTGTTGCTGAAATTGGCTTAAGGGTTACTTAGCTGGATGAAAGAGGCAGATAAAAATACACACATATTCACAACTGAGTTTGATCAAACTAGGCTAAAAGCAAATGCCAGCCTTAGCTGGGTTTGTGTGAGAGGGCCAATGAGTATTCAAAATTTTGCCATCTCTTCAATTACAAACAAAACTTTCCGACATAACTTACTCTGTTTTGAAAAGTGATTCTACAAAGAGCTTCATGGAATACCTGTGTTTTTGTGCTCCACTGGTTATCAAAGCAATGTGAAAATATTCAACTCTTCAGCAATAATAAAGATTATGCTACCTGAATAGGTAAGTTCTGCAGAAAAACCTCAGAAGGTCAAGGTTGCATTTGCATTCATGCAAGACTGAATAATTAACGGTTCTTTCTGTACATGGCTTGGCACACTTAGGTTCAGTCAGATAAAAATTAAACTAAATTTTAGTCATCCAGTATTTGTATGTTCTCTTCTTTTAAATTCTTTCCTTTGTTTAATGGGTAGGAATATTTATTCTTCTAAAGTGCTCTCCCCCTTCTCCTCAGCCCTTTTAAATACTTTCTGCTGTTTTGCAGATAGTGGGTAGTTTGTACACCACAAGACAAAATCCTCTGGTTTACAGGTCAGCCTGTTGAGCCCAGATTGTGTTTGTTTATTTAGCCTTGACAGGAATAATGGTGAAAACTCATTTTGTCAAAGATGGTTTCTAGTACTTGCAGGAACAAGTTCTGCGCTGTGAGAGGTTTTCCTGATATGTTGAGAGCATAACTGAATATCAGAAGGCAAAAGGACAATGTGGTTAGCATTAGTCTAAAGATCATTCTTAACAGGTTTGTATCTACAAATGTTAAAGAAACCATAATTTCTAAAGACTTCAGTTTTAGGAATTAAAAAAGAACACAATATGTAGTAATCTCAAAGGAGTTGATATTCTGAATCACTCCTATTATAAAGATGCACTAAAAAAACTATTTTCAAGAGTCATTATAAGCATATACATTCTCAGTTTTACTGGATTATTTGTGAAGACTAATAGGAGTTTTGTCCTTCTGTTTAAAAAAAAAAAATCAACCAAAACTAACCCTACTCTTACTCCTCTGATTGTTTATCTTTTTATTGTAGCTATTTTCATCAATCAGAAATTGGAAACAATTTTTGCTTTCAGGTTAGATCTAGCCCCAAGCAGAAAATTTATGTAACTTATTTTGAATGCCTTCTGGTAAATGATTGGTCTAAAGAGACTTTGAGTGACTTAGGCAGTCAGGTAAAATCCCAATGACCTCTCTCAAGAAGAATGGTAGAGGAGAAGGTTGCCAAATCACTGTTCACTATGGCACCTCCATGGGCTCTTGTGGCAACTTGTATTGAACCTTGGGTATTTTGGCTATTTATGCTACAAAAAATAATTAGGATTTAAAATATATAAAAACTACAAAATAGGCAATTATTTCAGGTCCATTATAAAAAACACAAAACCAAACAAGTCCTTGGGTGAAAATCTAAAAGGAAAAGGATGTTTTTGATAACTGGTATCCAAAGCAGCTGAAGTAAGGCTCATTTTGCAGTCAGACAAAATCCTTAACACCTTTTTGTACCTGTCTCTTTCACTGCACTCTATGCTAGCTGTGTGTGCAAAATCTTATCCAAAAGGTATGTCTTGCCTTTCAGGAAATAGCATATGTAGTACTAGTGGGGAATTATTAATGCTCCCTGCTAATCTAACTGTTCCTGTTAACGTGGGGTAAGGTAATAGGTTTCCTGAAATTGTTGCCAGCAACCTGTCTTAGTTCTATTCTGGTGATGACAAACCCCAAACATCTTGAGAGATGCTTTTTCATTGATTCCCTGATCCATATTTGTTATTTCTGCTGCTACAGGTTCAGGCATGATAAAGAAAAGCAGGATTTGTGCTGGAAATATCCTTAAGGAGAAAAGTTTTTATAATGTGGGATAGAATAAAGCACTTCAGAAGCTTCAGTTCAGGTCAAACTGTTATTGAGGGCCTGGGAGCTATTAAAGTTGGGTTAAATTGCAGCCAGAGATAAGTTAGATTGTGCAGGTTGTGGGTCTCACTGGAGCTCATGAATCTCATCATCAGCTTGGAGAATTATAGGCAACAGCAGCCAGCACTCTTTTTGAGAAGCAGGTTTATTATTTCTAGTTCCAGTCTTGCTTTGCAGGATTTCTCATAGGTGGGATTCACAGCCTTGCATCCTGTATGAGCCCTGCTTTCCCACACCTCCTTAGTTTCTGGATGATCCACAGGTCTCTCCTGTAAAGGGAAACAGGAACAAGAGTAAGATTATTGTGAGCCACAGAATCACAAGGTTGGAATTGCCCTTTACCCTCCTGTATTTGTGTAGCGCCATCATGCTTACCATGGTTCTCTGCATGCAACTCTCCATTTCTCTAGGGACCATAACTGAGCTCATGTATCCATGGCTCAGGTACAGCTGTCTGTAGGTAAAGTATCTTGTTCTGAAGAGAGCTTTTGTCTGCTGTCAGATCAAATTATGTTGATGGCTGTGATCAGAAAACCATTTGGGAGACAAATTAAATTTTCCTCCATGTACAAGAAGACTGCATTGTAGTCAAGAGTGTCAGGTGCTTCTGCACAGTGCTATGCAAGATAGCCCAGGCTTTTCTTAAACTGTGAAGAGAATAGCTTTGTGCTGATTGAAAGGTGTTGATTTTCTAATAGTCATCACTGTGCACCAAAATTGGAGATGTGGAAATCCATCAGTTCTAGACCTTCTTGCCTCTGCTCCCAGCATCACATTCTTGTTCTGAGGTAATAGGTTTTATGAATCCTTGGGCAAAGAACAGATGTTATATGCACAGAGATTCACTTGGGTTTATTTTTGGAAAATGTAGAAATTTTGGAAATTAAAATTTTGGAAAATTTCACATGCAGAGTCCAGTCATCTCTTCTGATAAGCCAGTGACTGTTTAGTCATTGGATGGTTATGGTGTGTGCTCTGATATTTCAGCTGAAGATATATGACTTATGTATGAAATTTGGTGGGGACAAAACAGGGAATACAACTAGGAGTCAAATGTTTCCATGTGGTTTAATGTTATTCTGTTTCATTCAATATCAAATCAATTCATTATCCACAGAGTTTCTCCAAAGGTTTTTAAAGTAATGTCATGGCAAATCTATTCGGCTTTTAAGAAGAGACCATGCTCATGGCTGAGCTAATTTATATTACTACCTGGCATAACAGAAGTTATTTCACAAGATCTTTAGGTGTTATAGCTACAATTAGTTAAAGAGTACATACTTTATTATCTTATCTCATCTACTAAAGGTTTGTTCTCATCTATTTGCAAATTTTACAGGCTTACAAAGCTTCAAGGTCTATTTCCAAAATAGCACATCTGCTAAACTGTGCCCTTACAAAAGATTAATTATTTTGAGGGGGTTTTATTATAGGAAACAAGAAAACTTCAATACTGATAGGTGTGGGATTTTTGCTCCTTAAATTTGCATATGTAAATTTCTCTAGGTAACAAAAATTTATTCTGGTTTTAAATTCTCAGTGCTAATGCTAACAATAAATACATTCACTACAGTGTAATTGCACTAGATAGGCTTAACATCTAAAAAAACCCACTTGGGTCTATCATGCCATTTCGTAAATACAAATTGCTTGTGATAGAATTTGTCAATGAATTACAGAGTAGAAATAACTCCACTATTGGGAGTGTGTTGCATTTCTTGCCCTTGTACATTTCAAATGTCACCATGCTGCAAGTGAGAACCTCTAAGTACTTATTTGCTTAAATAACAGAGAATATTAAAACATGCAAGTGCATAAGAATGGTTGTCCTACCTGCCTCATTTGGCATCAGCCATCAGGGGCTCTGCATAGGCTCTAGTTATACCTCACCTCTCAAACCTGCAGAGTTAGAAGACATCAGGAGCTGTACATTTTTTGTCTTCAAGGTGTCTCTGCATAACTAGAACAATGAAAAAATGTGTTCAGCTGCATTTATAGAACTCTTCAAATGTTGGAGTGTATTGAATTTGCATGGCCTGGGTTTTGGTAGTGGTGGGGCTACAGGGGTGTTTTCTGTGAGAAGATGCCAGAAGCCTCCTCTGTCTCCAGCAGAGCCAGTCCCTGATGGCTCTGAGACAGAGGTGCCCCTGGCCAAGGCTGGGCCAGTTAGAAATGGTGGTGACACCTCGGTGATAACAGCTTTGAGAGGAAGGGAAAAGAGTTATTGCACAGAAGTAATTGTGACCAGGGAAGAGCAGAGTGAGAATAGGTGAGAGGAACAACTGGTGCAGACCCCAAGGTCAGTGCAGAAGGAGGGGCAGGAGGTGCTCCAGGCACTGGAGCCGAGATTCCCCTGCAGCCCCTGGCGCAGCCCATGGTGAGGCAGCTGTGCCGCTGCAGCCCGTGGGGCTCCAGGGGGATGCAGAGATCCACCTGCAGCTCAGGAAGGAGTTCCAGGCTGCAGGTGGATCTCTGAGAGCAGGTGGATGCCTGAGAGAGGGCTGTGACCCTGTGGGAGTCCCAGGCTGGAACAGGGTCCTGGCAGGGACCTGCAGGCCTGTGAAGAGAGGAATGACCACCGGAGCAGTTTTCCTGGCAGGACCTGTGACCCTTGGTGGACCCAAGCTGGAGCAGGATGTGCCTGAAGGACTGCACTCCATGGAAGAGTGACCCCTGCAGCAGCAGTCTGGGGAGGACTGCTGCCCGTGGGGTGCAATCACACTGGAGCAGTTAATGAAGAACTGTCTTCCCTTGAGGGTAGGAGGTAGAGCTGGGAAAGAAGGAGGGTGGAGAGAAAGTGTTTTTAAGGTGTGTTTTTGCTTCTCATTATCCTGCTCTGATTTTGTTACTAATAAATTCAATTAATATATTTAATTTAATTCTGTTTTCCCCATGACTGTATTTGGTGGGTGATCTCTCCCGGTCTTTATCTCAACACATGAACCCTTTGTTACGTTTTCTCTGTCCTGTGCAGTTGCAGAATGGAGTGACAAGAGAGGCTGTGGTGGTGGTACCTGGCATTCAGCTGGGGTCCACTCACTACAGCACAATAGCAATCTCCCAATATCCTTAAATGTCAAATTTTGGAAAAGTTCATTTAAACATCCATGAGGTGAGATGCTGGACTTCATTTCATGCTCCAGGAAATGGCACAGCAGAGTAGTCTGTAGGAAGTGGGCCACACACTAATGAAGTACTGAGCAAGGAGAACCTCTGCATACTGAAAATGCATTAATAAATAATAGGGGATGGAGGTTTTTTAGAAGAAGCTATAATTTTATTTTTCTTGATAAAATATGTTACTGACCTCTGGCTAGATGGCTTACAAATTAAAGTAGCAACAAACAGTTTGCTATTTGAGGTGGGTGTCTATCTATTTTATTTAGCTGTTGTAGAAAGAACATCTGGTGAAGATACATTTACCAACAATAAATGATGCTCGTATCAAACCTTATCAGAAGTGATTGGATTCCAGCGATTAAATTAGGTTTCCCTGAAGCAGGATAATTGAACTACTATCCGGTGTTTTGCCAAGATTTTTGTTCTTCTGTGAATCTACTTGTGTCAGCTCTTGTGTAGCCATCTAGATGAGTCTAAAAGATTTGGGAATCTCCAAAGATGTAAGTTCGTGTATATTTGTAGGTTAACACAGATAGATATGCTGGTGATACCTGGAAATTCCTTATAATAATTCAATTTTTATACACATTTTGATTGTTTAAATATTTGAGTGTGGAGTTTCTTTTGTTTTGTTTTGGTTTTTTTTTCAACCTTGGATTGTTTTAGGCACTGAAGCACATGTATTTTATTTACACTTTCCTGAATTGTTTGAGACATCTTTAGATAGAGATCCTGGATATTTAGTTTATTTCTGGGTACTAAGGTTGTCTTGTGGATTAGAATCTTTGTCTTTCCAGCTGCCCTCTCTAAAGATTTCGTATCTGTCAATAAGAATAGTATTGCTTCTCTATCCCAGACATCCTTGCCAAGGGAAGCCGTTACTATTAAATGTATTTTGACATTTTTAAATGTCTCAGTGAGGACTACAAAAGTATGAATCTTTGTAGAAACCAGAGCTGCTTTTCTATCCATTTATGGGGTCAGGAAAATGTGGTACTCAAGCTACATGTTTTAACAGAGTCTTTAGATACGGCTTGTCTGACACAGCAATTTGTGCTTTGGCCTTCTGTTTTCTACTCCAAAATATTAAATGAAATGTGCTTTCTAAGGGCCAGTTTTTGTATTTGAGGTGCCTAAAGAAGAACCTTTATACTTAGTCAAGATACAAGGTACTTGGCAGCACTGGTACAAGGTACTTTGCAGGGACACTCACCTGTGGTAGGTGATGGCAAACTCTCATGGCTGGGACAGCCTCTGTGGAGTGACACATGCAGCTGTCAAGCAAGCAGTCACCTAGGAGTTCCTTTGCAGGTTTTGTGTTTCACCCCAGCCACATGCAGAGTGTCTGAGTGCAACAAAATGTATATTGAATTCACTTCACTAAGTTAACCTTAAGAAGAGTATTAGAAGAGTTAAGAATGAAATAGTGCATGCAAAGGTGAACAGTTCAGAGAACAATCCCTTCTTGAGAAACAGCTTCTAAATAGGAGGCAGAGAAGGAAGCACATAAATTACCTATGCGCCAAACTACCTGAAAATCATTTGGATACTCACTGAAGCAAAGTATTGTATCCAATGGTTCACTGCTAGGGCAGATCCATCTGCTTTCATTTCTCTTTATTTCAATCCCCTGTAAGAAAATCAACATAATTCTGCTACCTTAGTCTACAGTCCATAAAATCAGAACTATCAAAATTCCTTCTGGCTTGAACAGAGCTCTGAACAATTTTTTATTAGAAAGTGCTTTATTTTTCATAGAATCATAGAATGGTTTATGTTGGAAAGGACCTTAAAGATCATCTAGTTTCCAAATCACCTGCCATGAGCAGGGACACCTTTCACTAGACCAAGCCCCATGCAATCTTCACTCAGACACTTCCAGCGATGGGGCATCCACAGCTTCTCTGGGCAGCTGGTTAGTGTCTCACCACTCTCACAGTAAAGAATTTCTTTCTAATATCTAATCTAAACTTATTCTCTTTCAGTTTAAAACCACTCTGTCTTGTCCTGTCATTCCATGCCCTTGTAAAAAGTCCAGCTCCAGCTCTCTTGTAGGTTCGCTTCAGGTACTGGAAGGTGCTCTAAGGTCTCCTGGGAGCCTTTTCTTCTCCAGCCTGAACAACCCCAGCTTTCAGCATGCCTTCACAGGAGAGGTGCTCCAGCCCTCTGATCATCTTTGTGGTCTCCTCTACACCTGCTCCAACAGGTCCATGTCTTTCTAATGTTGGGACCCCAGAGCTGGAAGAATTTCTCCGGGCAGGGTCCCAAGAGCAGAGCAGAGGGGAAGAATTCCCTCCCTTACCCTGCTGTCCCCTGCTTTGGATGCAGGCCAGGGTATGTTTGGCTTTCTGGGCTGTGAGGCTGGGTCATGTTGAGCTTCTCATCCACCAGCAGCCCCATGTCCTTCTCCTCAGGGCTACTCTCAATCATATTTTTTTGTGATTACTTCACAGGTAAGGAAGGTAGAAATGAGTAGCTCACACTCAGGTTACAAGATCAATCACTGAATTACCAAACTGAAACCAAAGGGTTATCAGATGCCAGATTGAAAAGGTGGTGTATAGAATGCATTTAAATTAACAGTGAGTTTATGGGATGTTGTCTTGGATTATGTAATCTAAAAATGTGTATTCTATTTCATCTGTTGAAAGCTGTTTTTTTGGGAGATGTTTTATCCTTCTTACTCCAGGGGGGAAGGAGGTGGATGCCTCCTGATAATGGCCCAGCCATTAAATCCAGGTGGGACAGTGTTTCTTATCTCTTTCACCACCCCTCCATCCTCCAGGGGAACATCTTCTGATAATGGGCCATTAGGGCCCACCAGTGACATGACACATTCCATCATCCCATGGTGAGATGCTCCACACAGTGGGGGAGGAGCCAGCTGTTCCCAGCTAGATAAAAACTGGGACTGAAGGATGCAGGGTATCTGGTTTTTCCACTGGATTCCCAGAGGAAGACTGGACCCATCTCGTCACCACTGACTTTCTGCAGGACCATCTCTACTCTACAGAATCACATCTGTTACTCCAGGAAGACTTATTTGGACTGCTTCCAACACCCTGACCAACAAGGTGCCAGGTCGTATCCCTGATTCTGTCAGGGTTTTTCCAAGATTTTTGTTTGGTTCCTTGCTTTTTTTTTTTTTTTTTACTACTACTACATTTGTAATTTTTTTTATTATTATTTTTAATATTCCTAGTAAAGAACTGTTACTCCTATTCCCATATCTTTGCCTGGAGGCTCCTAATTGCAAAATTATAATAATTTGGAGGGAAGGGGGTTTACATTCTCCATTCCAAGGGAGGCTCTAGTTTTCCCTGGCAGACAACTGTCTTTCAAAACCAAGACAGATGTCTGCTGTTAGAGTTGGAACACTGAGGATTTTTAATTCTACCAGAGGCTTTAGTCTAAGTACAGATTTGAAAACTGCTGTCCTTGTATGGCAAATACATATCTGAGTTTTCCAGTGGTGACATGCAGACACAAAACAGAAATGTTTGGGGTTTGGGGACAAGGGTATCAGCAGGTGAGAAAAGCAAGAAAGGACAGAACAATATATAGAGACAGGCTACAATATACAGAGAAAATCACTGATTCATTAGACCTTTTTCTCGTGCTATTGATTCAATGTGTAATGTATGATAAAATCAGCATCGTGTTTACTTTTGGTAATTTCTGATCCCATTAGCCTTTTTTTGCAAGAACAAGATGATATATAATGGAATTATGGGAATTATCTTGGGAATCAAGCTACAATGGATTAACAAGAAACATCTTTAAAATTTTAAAATAAAACCAAATGATAAAAAAGTCACACCAAAATAGCAAAAAAACCCTGAGCTCCCACTGCAAGGTGAGAACAGGAATTTACGGTTGGATGTCTTGTATAGCAGTTAGGGGTTTCAAGTTCCAAGTTGGTGTGCTCTCGTCCTTTTCTTTTCCATGTGTAATTGTAACCTTTTTTTCATCAGCTGTCTTTGGCATAGTCTTTGAGCCATAAAGATATTTTAAAGTACCTAAGTAATTGAAAATTATTTACATTGTACTCTCTATTTAATCAAAAAAAGAAAGTTTTACACAGAAGTAAAAGTGCCCCATTGGCTAAATTCTGTTTCTTTGGAAGGCAGTAGGAGCTGAAACTCTGCTCTAGCAGGAATAGGGAGAAAATATCTCACAGTGAGTTTTTTAGATATGTAGATAGATGCTGCACTTTGGAAGACTGCTTAAGCCAGCCTTCACGATTTATCCAAGGCAATTTTATGCATGGGATTTAAGCTTCAAGCTGCAATAGACACAGCACATGAATCTGAAAATCCCTATCTGCATTGTTTGATGCCTAGATGCCTTTGAAAATATATTCTTGTAAGGCAAAGTGGAAAAAAATCCTGACTACAAGCAGAACAACACCCTGTTTTGATATGACCTACACAACCTTTTTAATGTTATAGTGTGTGTCATGGTGGTATATTTGAATGTTTCCACTTTTTTTTTGGTTAGGATTGAGGCAAAAATACCTTAAATTCAGAACAGTTCCATGAACCTACTTTTTTAGAATTCATGAAACTTCTGGTTTTGGTAAACAATGAATTGTAAATTCCTGCACTTAAAAGGATCTCTTTATTCTGGAGTAAATTATTGTCAAGCTGTGTAGTTATTTTATTAGTCTGTGTAGTTATTTGAGGGTTATAGATGCCAGATTTGGAAGAAAGGGGGCAATACTTACTGGGCAGGGAGCTTTTTATAAAGCTAACAGCTGTCTGAACCACTGAGATACTGATAATGTTACAGGTGATCTCTGCTGGGATGGATTATTGAGCATCACGTAGCTAAAATGACTGGATGCTTATCACAAATGTAATTTGGCTCACAGCTATTGCCACGTTGTATGGGGTAGTGGAGTAGAGAACATTACGCTTGTCTCTAATTCACTGAGAGTCACAATAGATAAATTGGAGGTCAAAAAAGCCTTTTGAGAGAGCTCTTGCTGAAAAGGGTTATATAAATGTAAAGTAGTATTATTATTATTTATGAGCAGTTTGAGTCAAATGTCATGTTGGATGCATTTCATCAGTCTGAGATTAGACTTGGACCTGTAGCTCAGCAACAGCTCAGTGATACAAACAGATAAGGGTATGTTTTACCAGGTTAAACAGAATCTCAAATAAAATACCAAGTACTTCTCTACAACAGCCCTCCCATCTAGTGATATTTCTGAAGTCTGGCATTTGGAACAGCAGATGGGATGCCACAAAGCTTTTCCACCAGGGCAAGAAATGACGCGCCGTCTCCAACCCATCGCAGAAGTGTTTAATTTAGATCCCATTAAGATTTTTGCTGCACAATAGAACTGTGGGAATAGATATCAATATTTTATTAAATGCATGGATTACAGCTGTATAGAAATGTTAGTAACACTGACAAATTTATTCCCAACATGTGTAGCATATTCTGTCCTTTCAAAAACCTTTATTATGCAGGGAGCTTTTCTCTCCCAGGAAAAGGGAAGAGTCCACTCATCCCCACCTTCTTCTTTCTCCTCACTATGATTTTGTGCTTGAATGCAAATATCCTAGAGGAAAAAAGAAGAAATTAAGCTGTCTCACTAAGGCTGGGGAGACATACTTCTAGCCCACAGATAGACAGACAGATATGTAAATACACTTGATTTCTGAGGTAAAATCTATTATTGCTCCCCTTTTGTATTTTCTCTCCACTGGCTTTAATTAAGTTAACCCCAAAAATCTTGTGAGGTAACCTTGTTACATGAAAGAGAAAGATTACACACTATGGGGTGGTTCCTGCAAGCTTGACCATCATTTATAAAGCCAGGATTTAATATCCTTTAAGCTTTTCTGTTTGCAGACTCATTTTATTTAAACTGCATTTATATAAACTGCTCAGCAGATTAGAGAAACAGCACTATAGCCTTAATTTCAGTGTCACTTTCCAGCTGTTTTGGTCAGGCTTCATGCCTGGATTTAATGTATTTGTGCACTAAAATGAAAATACATCTCAATGATAAATCCTCTCCAAAGCAGAGTGAAATAGCGGTAAATAACATCTGTTGAAACCAAATGAAAAGAAAAACCAAAATCCCACAGGAAGACTAGATACGGTAGGGAGCTTGAAAGCAAACCAAATGTGAAGTTCAGGCTTAAAAAGAGTGATTAAAAACCTTAAAATTATCCTTCGATGGGGAATGGGGAACTTGACCTACCACTTGTGCAGGTTTGTCAGTTCCACATGTACAGGGGATCACTTTTTCAAATATGACTTTTGTATGGTTGGGACTGATTCAAGCCTCCTTAAATTCATGTCAAGGACATGTAAGTTCATTACAGATGTTCATCACAGTCACTGATTATCCCAGAAATTAATTCATGCAATGATATGTTCTTGAAATTGAATCAATGGGGAGAGCATTTCAGCCAGCTCTTGAAAGAACAAATCTGAGTATCCCAGCAGTTCCATTCCCGTTGTATTTACAGGCCCAGAGCTAAGCACCTAAATATATGCTTTCTTTCATATTTATTTATTTTATTTCGTTTCCCAGAGGCTCCAATACTCTTCCACACAAGATTAAAGAGAGGCATAGACTGAAATCAGCTGTAAAATCAGGTGTAAATCTTTTATGCAGCTAGCCATTTTCATCTGTATTTGAAAAATCCTGGGTTAGTTCACTGTGTTACAGACACAAGTTCTGTACAGGTTTGGATCTATGTTCTTCTTCGCTTAACACTTTCATTTTTTCACAGATAAATGCCAGACACTGCAGCTGTGGCAGTCCCACAGTCTTCAGTGGACTGCAGAGTATTTGCAACAGAAAAAAAAACAAAAAACCAAAAAAAACCCACACAGACAAGGAAGGGCTTGGCCCTCCCAAGATGTGCTTTGATTTTTCTCTCTTTATATAATAGTGTAGATGAGAGGTATAGGAATGCAATAAATTCCATAAGTATCCACTTACATTTAAATAGAATTTTACTCTGACTTTCCCTTCAAATTATGAACATATAATTTATCACATTTTACTTGGGCAAACGAAAGACACTCTTAAAGCCTGACTTTCCCTGAGGTATCATGGAGATCTAACATAGCTTCCACATTTAAAGAAGCAAAAAAGTCACTTCTTTCATGTTTACAGGACTATTTGAGTTTACAGGTATATTCCATAATTCTTATTTCATTGTGATTTATATGAAGAGGTAAGGGGACATAGCATTCTCAGAGTAGATTTGGGTGGACAGATGCTACAGCATGTTCCATGGGGTTGCATTAACTTGCAGTAGGGGTTTTGCCAGTGCAAACTTAAACCTAATGTAGTTTGTGGATGGGCAAACAGTGACAAGTAATAACGAAGTCAGACAAAGAGCTAATGCTTACCAGCTCAGAAAGAGAATGTGTGCTTTAACACAATTTTTGGAAATTACAGAAATGTGAAGCAATTTATGCTACTTAAAGTCTGGAGAATATCCAAGAATCAAAGAAGATGTTTCCTTAAAGCAAATAAGGCTTAATCCATAACTAAGGTAGTATATGGTGACTTTGAACATGTTGCAGAAATGTAGAGAACAGCAGTTTCAATTAAACTGTGGGAAAATGTATTCCCTAAAATAAGTGATTTTCTATTGTTTTGTTGTTTGATTCTTGATTAACTTTTTTTTTTTTTTTTAAATAAATAAAATTGTTCCTTCCTTGTTTACACATAGTTATAGGTGGAAGAAAAAAAAAAAAATAAAAAATGCTTGCACTAACCTACCACACCTGCTAAATCCTAATTTTGTCCATGGGGAAAAAAAAAAAAAAAAAAAAAAAAACAAAAAAAAAAAAAAACGCCTCAGCTGCTCTTTACTTTATAATTTCAAGTGTTTTGTTTCAGTCGTTCTATAAGTTACAAGCAAAGTAATTTCACCGCATCCCCAGAAGACTATTCCACAGCCTAACAAACCTCATGCTAGGATGCTGAGATTTTTTTTTTTTCTCAATTGTATTTTAATTGATCTTTTGGAATAGCAGGTACTATCTCAACAAAACTGAAAAGAACTGCAGAAGTTGCTAAGCAAAAGCCTGCTCAAGAAACAAAGCAAGTCCTTGACTGGAGATGTGTCATACAGACTGTAGAGTATGTAATGGAGAGACACGAGGACAGTCATAATCCCTTCATAAATATCATTCCTAGAGAGGAAAAAAATAATGTAAGAGAAATTTGGTGTTATTTCCTTTGATATGCTGTTCCTGGTTTCCCTGAAGTCTGCAGAATTCTTGGGTGACTCCCACTGGCACCAGAATGGTATCTGTGGCAAATGCCTGCAGCCCTCCCATGCTTGTTCTGAGAGATTCAAGGTGCAGCCAGCACAGCAAGCTTGCAGCTTGCTCTGACATGAGGAACTGGAGCCCATCAGACAGAAACGTTTGTAGCTCGTGTGTCAAACCCCTTCGAAATGAGTGTGATTGATCAGGGAGGGATACCCCTTCTCTATTTCTTGCTTTGCTTTCTCCCTAGAAAACAATTCACATATGAACCACATAAAGGTGACAAACTACTTTTTTGGGGTGCAGTCACTGCTCGAGAGGAAAAGGTAAAATGAACTGCACAGTTAACAGGAAAAAAAAAAAATCTTCTGAGATCAGTAATTCTTCTTCTTTAGTAGTCTGTCGGCCCAAACGAGTATGAGCATCACAAGCAAGGAGATTTTTAAAGGGATTATAAAATTGTTACTCCACAAAGAAATTATTCAAACACCAATTTCAGCCCTCACTCAGAGAAACTATAGAAAATGTCCAAAGCCTCAGGACAAAAACAACCCCCCAAATCCCAAAAGCTATGAAAATGCCTGTATGCCAGTGGTGAAAACTCTTTCTGGATGACCAAGAACAGAAATTATTTTACCAAGGGCTACACAGACAGAGCAGCTGAATAATACTAAAAGTGAATTCCCATTAATATTTATGGATGATATAAGTTAACTTATAGGAATCTTGTTTTCTAATTTTGCTGAGGAAACTTGAACCTTGCATTTCTGAAGTTTGTCTTTGCTTAGAATTGCAAGAGAAGGAAAGTGGCAATTAAAATTACATTGTTGATACCACTTTCTGTTCAGCAGCAGCTAGAAGACAAACCTAAAGGGTGTCAAGTCTTCCAAACTTCTCTAAATGCACTGAATAATAATGACATTATACAGTGGCATTACTGCAGAATATAAATTATATTACATAATCCTCTGGAATCTTCTGCTTCTGGTGCAGTCCTGACTGAGCATTTCTGTAATCTGAATAGTGAATCTGAAGACTGATCAAATCAAGCTGGGGAATAAGAAAGTAGAAGTCCAGAGAAATACATATTCTAAGCAGCACCCTCCCATGCATTTAACTTGACCTGGTTTTAATTGAAAGTGTAAAGTAATTTTCATGCCTATTCTTTAAAGAAAATATTTCTGTTGTGACTGCAACCTTTCAGTCTGACAGGCTGCATCTGCAGTTCTCATAATTTGCTGTGGCAGGAAGTGCAGCTCTGATTGTCCCTGCCCTTCTCTGGCCCTTGCTTCCCCTTGCACAGTGCATGTGTTCATGCCTTGCACAGGGCCAGGAAGAAACAGGAATGTGTAAAGGACAGAGAAGAGGGGGGAACTATAAATAAAGACCTTAAAGGAATCTATGCATAGTAACCTTAGGCTGGATCCTAGGGATTGTATGAGCATGTAAATGCATCAATGTATTGCACATTTCTTACTGGAAGAAGTTGTTCTTCACATGTTTGAGTGCTCTGATGTGTCTGTGGGTTGAAGGGAAAACCTGTGAGCTGACTAGGTGTCATTGCACCTTGAAGGGGTCACTCTGGCTAGCTCCAGACCCTGTGTGACGGCAGGAGTGGGGAACGGCATTCCCTTGGCAAAGCCTTGGGAGATGTTGAACCTTAGGAGCTGAGACTGCAAGCTCCTGCTTCCCTTGGTGCTGACTGGGACAGAGGTAAATGATGAGAGGACGCTTTTCTCCTGGGATAAACCCAGCAGATTTACTGCCTGAGGGAATCCAAGGGTGAAGCACCCTGAACACAGGCGTGCAGGGGATTATAAACCGGGGGGGTGGGGTAGGGGTGAATATTAACCAACAACCAATGGACTACAATCTTAGGAGGAGTAAGGAGAGGAGAATACAGTTTGGAGACCAATAGATTCACAGGGTAGGAGGGATTGTATTCCTGAGTCCAATAGAGCCTCGAAGAAGGACAAGCAGGGAATATTCTGGATTAGAAGGGCAGGGATTACAATGATGGATGGGGATGATATCGGAATGATGGGCAGGGCCTGGATGACAGGCAGTGAAGGTGCTGGAAAGGAAGGAGGAGTAGGTACTTATAAGGAAGCATAGGGGAGGATACAATTTCAGGGGCAAACCATCAGCATAAGGGACACGGGGAAACAGAACCAACCAATTAATGAAATACAGCAACCAGCTGCCAGTGGAGTCTGTGCCACTTACTATCTAACTTCTTTCTCTTTGACGAGAACAGACCAGACCCGAGTGACACATGATGCATGTGTCAGGTACAGGTATCCATCTGTATTCATCTGACTTCCTTATAACCCCTGGAGTGGGTTACAGACTGATACAGAGGCATATTTGTCTCTCTCACTGAAGAGACAGAGGGCCCAATCTCGTATGCTGTTCCCTGGTCCTTCAGTGATTTAAGCAGGAGATACCTGTTCAGCAGCAACTCATCCATACTGGTCCATAAACTGCCAAGGTTGTTGAAATTCCCAGTGGGGAGTTATCATGGTTATCAGGGCTCTAAAAGGCCTGGAAGCTGGCTGTCTTCTCAGCAAAGCCAGTTCTCGGTTTTTTGTTCCGAGATTCAGGTGGTTTTAGAGTCTTTTTGCCCTCTGCAAATCTCCGAGCCAAACGCAAAAAAGAGACGGAGTCTTCAGGTTCTGATCTTTCAAGGCTGCGCACTTTGTTTATTGTTTCTTATCTTACAAATTTCTCAGTGCCCAACAAAGGTCTGTGCAGCTGCTCGGGCATCTGACGACTCCCCCCGGACTGGGCTGTTGCTATCTTTTATACTAATTGCAACGTGTTCTTTATTTATCATTATTTGCCAATACCTATCACTTATACTAAAAAGGTCATCCCTACTTTGACCCAATCTCTTTAAACTACTTTGGGCCACCGTCACTGCAGAAAATGGAGTGAGGGAAGAAGAAAGAAGAAGCAGGAGACAATGCCCAAAATCCTCCATCTTGCTCCCATTCACCTCCATACTAAAAACCCAAATCTACTGTTTCCTCACCCTGTGATAAGCTAAACTACAATCTTTCACACTCTTGTGGCTTGCAATCCTTCCCGCAGTGCAGGAAGCCTTTCCCATGGACTGAGATCAAAGCCAATGTCCCTCTGGGCTCTGTGCCAGGGTCCCAGATCCCCCTGTCCAGGTCTCTGACCCTCCAGGGCAGCCAAAGGAATGCCCTGGACTCCAACATCTCCCCCTCCTCTTTGAACCAAAAACACCTCTTTGGCAATCCTGTCCATGGCTTGCCGTATGCATCGAAGCAAACACGGCAAGATCATGAGAAGAATTACAAGCCCTACTAAAATATATACAAAAGTTTTTAAAATTCCCTTCCACAATGGTGAAAGGTCAAACAAATTCAACAAACCATCCATCCATGACCCAGTTACCTCTCCAAGTTTGTTCACACTCTCCTGCAATTGCTTGATGTTCTCATGAATGGATTTGGAATGATCTGACAAATTCATGCAGCACATTCCCTCAAATTCCTCATACCCATGCCCGTGTGTCAGCAACAGATAATCTATCGCTGCTCTGTTTTGGAGACTTGCTCATCTTACACTGTCAACGTCCAATAATACGTCACTCAGTGCAAGAGAGGTGGCTCGGGCATGTTTGCTCAGCCAACAACCCACCAGATCCAGTTGTGTCAAGGCCACTCCTGATGCTGCCTGTGGTGAAAAAAGTGCAACCGCAGTTCTCTGAGCCTTGTTCCATGCGTGAACGTTGTCATCACAATTTGGATCATACATCTTGATAGATCTTTTCCCTCTATATTTTTGTTCTCTCAGCAATGTCATGTTGGGTGTCAGCAATGAAAGCATTCCAATGCAGCATGTACCACCTTTGACATCTGCGGGGATTGCGGGCCAAATTCTGTCCCCACAGATGAAAAAGCATAACTTCTTGCTCTATGGGAGAAATGGGAGGCATCTTTCCAGTTGTGTAATGAAGCACGATGAAGGGATCTAGCGCTCAGCCTGAGCAAGTTGGTCTCTGTATGAGGAGTGAAGCAGGGCAGATATTGCTGGTTGGATGCAGGAGCATCACAGCTGGGTTAGCACAGCAATGTGCCAAGAAGATTAGCCCAACTCCTCAACAGAGCTTGCTGTATTTTCCGGTTTCAAGAGTTAATTTTCCTAGTATGAATTTTGGGACAGCTTGCCTTATCCACTAGACTCATTAGAAACTCTCCTTTTCAATGATTAGAGGACAGTATGCTTTTATTTCTTCTAAAATTCATTAAATCATTCTATTTTATTTGAACATTCTGTCAGCTAACCAGGCAAGTCCATATAGGGAATGCTTTAGGAATCCTAAACTCTACCATGGCTCATGTGCCATGAACTGGCTCCCTGTACAATTGTTCTGCATATCAGGCATTAATAATTATTTTTACATCCTGATCAAAGAAAGTAAATACAACTAACAGCTATTGGACTTCATGACAGTGATGCTGAGCACATTGTCTAACTCCCCTGACATGATCTGTATAAGTCCAGGCCTCTGGAATTTCTCACAGAAAGCTAACAATAAACAGGTTGCTGGTACTGCTCCAGCCTTCAGGACTGTTCTGTGTGTTACAGGGTGCATCCCTGCCTAGGCCCTTTTATCCATCTGTTTCTGGATCTCTTGTCTATAGTTTGTCTAAGCCTTCTCTGAACCTGCTCCCTCAGGTTTGAAAGCAAGCATTCCCTGCCACAGAGGTAGTATTTTTAACTGTTTTAAGCCAATCTCTGTATTGCCTGAGTATTCCCTATCCTTAATATTGCAGGATCCACCACCTGAAATATTTAACCAGCTTTAATCTTATTCCCCCTCTTGTAATTTTTAATTCAGATCGAAAAGTTTGTCTTTTTAGTCTTCCCTTGTAAAACAGATTCTCTGACTCTTCCATTGTTTCAGTTGCCTTTCTTTGTACCTGAAAGAGCATATTATCATCCAGAATCCAAAATATTTTGTGGTTTGTTTTCGTTTTTTGAACAAGCAAAGGAATATATTCAAAGTTTGGATGTCTCTTCAGATATTTTCTGACACATTATTAGACTACTTTTTTTGCAGAATCTTGACTCTATTTGAAAGCTAAAGACAAAATATTTGGTATCATCACGTGTTTTCCAAGTGTGCTTTCTAGTACTAAACCATTGAACAGCACCTGAAAAAAGTAGTTCACATATACTGGAAACAAATGTTTACTTATTCTTTTTTTACAAATGTCACTAAAACTTTGTGATCTGTGTTATCTATATTTCTCTTATATATCAAAGCTTTTAAGAATTTTCATGCCTACAGATGGAAATGGAAACTCTTTTTCTACTCCTTCTTATCACTTATAGATAAGGGCCTGAATACATTTGACTGGCTTGCCATGACTAACATACCTTAAAGTAAAAGTAGGACCTGATATCTGTCTTAAAGGCATTTCTTCAGCGTTCTCCCTGACTCTTTTGTGTATGCCTGTATCCGTTGTTAGGTATTTTTCTGCTCCTTCACATTACCATTATTTTTTCCCACATTATCAGTTTCAGCAGCCAGTATGGATATGGACTCTTCCCCCCACCTTACTTACAGTTCCCATACTTCTTTGTATACTTCCTTCCTGTGCAGATGGAGATAAACTGACCTGTAAGTCATGGGGATCTATCTGAATTCTTTCTTCAATCACTTAGAGGAACATTGGGTTATTTCTTTAAAATTGTGTTTCTATACAGAGACTTCTAAACTGCACATCAGGTTTTGCCATCTCTCTGTGTTTGTTGTTTGTTGCAGTCTTAAAATATAATCTATATTAACTCTAACATCTTCTTTGCCATCAAAAATTTATTCTCTCTTGTTTTGAAATACTTCAGGCCTAAGGTGTAAACCAAAATATATTTTGGGTAAACAGCGTCTTAGTGATGGCTGCTCAAATTCCACCGACAGCATTTATTTTTTTGTGAAAAATAATCTGCTATTTCCCCTCTCCAGAGTATAATGTATCCAGAAAGAGTTCCCTTTCAACAATCCAGTTTCATTACTTAGGCCTTGAGCAGTCCCTATGCAGTGTGTCTGTAACACCTGTGTGAGTCTTGGTGTGACAGAGACAATATTTTTAAAGTGTTTTTCAGGAGAACCCTTCCCTGCCCCCCCAGCCTTTTTGCTGGCAGAGACCTTCTGCAACGTGGTGCAAGGATAAGAGAACAAAATACAGACACATTAAAATGCCTTGTGGATAATCCAGCCTGTCTGATGTAGTGTGACACACTGACCCACATAACAGCAGACAATCTACCTCCTCCCTGAAGCACATCGCTGGAAGTGCCTGGACGTGGAGAAGGGTATGTAGCAGGGCTGAGGTTCAAAAAAATAATTTAAAAAAAATAAAATTAAAAATTCCTGCATTAAAATGTAAAATACTTCCATTTCTTTCCCTTTCCCACACATTCCTCAGGCAAATTTAATACTTTGCTTTTTTTTTCTTTTGGTAGTTCTCTGCCTGACTGCTTTGTGTCCCATAAACCTGGTCCCTGGCTGCTTTTATAGAGGCACTCAGAAAAATGTGACCATTCTTGGCATTGTAGATAATTGTTAAGCATTTGCTCCTTCGCAGAGATAGCGTTATCAGCACAGGTAGTATTCTCGGGTGTTCTTACAGCCTATGGGAAATAGTTTTACTATAATCTGTAGGCAATTTTCTCTCTAATGCCGTAGGCATGTGCTGCTCCTTTTGTGGCTGTTTACCAATTCTCTAACAGATTAATAGGAGAATAGTTCACTCGGTGACAATCTGAAACTTTAAAACACCCTCAAATGCCTCATTATGGACCAGATAGAATAGTTTGTTGTCTGTGAATGATTAGTCCCTCTCATATCTTCCTTGCTCTATTGCTTTCAAAAGCTTATCTCAGGGTGCATTTATTTGCTTGTTCTGGCCTTTTTATAGCTACTGTATCCCTTCAGTGGGAGCTTACTGTATTTTTCTCATTTGCAGTAATCAGCGAATTTCCATGATCTATAATCATAATAAGTCAGTTGAGGCATGTTCTTCAGGAAACTAATTTCAGTTTCTAGGCCTGGGGTGACATCTCCACTTCTGTCACGTTATGTAAGACGAAGCAAAAGAAATCACAGTGCCGGACAAAGCATTCGAAAGAGCAGGGCTAAAGGGAGAAGGATTTTTTACATCACTTTTGTGCAGAAGAAAGCTTCTCAGCTGTACTGTAGCGCATCTTTATAATGTTTTACATGCTTTTTATTAAAAGGTTGTTGTTCTCAGGTCTTTTCAGGCCTTCTAAGTTGCCATAAGCAGCTTTAAGACCAGCACAGCTCACCTGAGTCACTCCAGTTCATCGCACAAGGTGTCCACTGCAGTGCTTCCCCAACAGTCAAAGAAACGAGGGCCAGGAGAAGGTGAGGTGGGAATGGGGAACAGCTGAGATGCGGCAAGGAGTTCACACTCCTTCAGATCCCTGGCCTCTGTTAGAGGACTTGCCTGGGACTGCCACCTGTAAAAGAACGATGGAGAGGGAGAGGGATTTCTTGATTGGTTTTTGGATTTGGCTTAGGTTGTTTGTTTTTTTCCCCTCAGACACAAGGTGTAAAGAGAAAATCTAAGGTCTTTCAGCTGTGGGGAAGAAGGCTCTGGCTAGCCAAAACCCAGCAGAATGAAAAGGTAAGATGGGGAACTACCTGCAATAACAACTGTGCTTAATTTTGGCCAGGGCACCAATATTAAGCCATTTTCACTCAAGAAGCTTTGAGATGCTCTCTGGTAGATGTAGGTGCTATTCTTGGTCCCCCTCCTCCGGTATCAAGAACTGGTCTTTGTCACTGCAGGCTTGTTTCTGAAGGAAAAGCATAAGTGCTGCATCTAACCCTGAGGCAGTTTCCCAGCAGTTTTCTGTTCAGGTATTGATCAATTCTGGTCCTATAACTAAGCATACCCTTAAGTAGCATGGATATAATTTTTTTTAGCGATTACTGAAAAAAAGTAGGAAGAGAATAGATCAAGTCAGCCAATTTTTTTTACTAATCTCCTAAATAATCCTTAGTTAGGGACAACAGAATGTGGCAGAAAAATGTGTCTGTGCACAGATACAAAAGAATCACAAATTTAAAATATTTCTACAGCATATGATATATTTTATATTAACAAGTGTGACACAAATTTAGAATCATGGAAAATTTTCGACTCTTAAAGATCTCTGGAGGTCATTTAGTCCAGCCTTCAACTCAGACTAGGCTCAGGTAGAACAGGCTCTTTGTTCAATACCTTGACCAATTGAGTTTTGAGTATCTCTGAATTTCAAGCTTCCCAAACTTCTCTAGGCACCTGTCCAGGTGTTTGAACTCCCTTATGGTGAAAAAGTAGAGCTTCACATGTCCCAGAATGCTCTTTTCACTACATTCCTCTAATACGTCTGGCTCCATTTTCTGTACGCTCTCCTGTTAAGCAGAAGACAGAAACTTGAAGACAGGCAAGGGAAAAGACTTGAAAAGAGGTGATAGTGAACCTAGAAATCACAACTAGTAAAATTTTCCAACTGACTAGATTTATTTTCAGAACTGCTGAGTGTTAGCAGACAGAGAGCTTGGAAAGACATGATATGAAGATGGTCTTTCACATGAGGAATCCTGTTTTGCAGATGTGATAGGCAAGTAAGTATAAATCTATGTTTTGTGTACATTTTCTGTTTATTTTGACTCAGAATAGATCAACTCAGAATAGATTTGGAAGATCAACGTCTCCAACTCAGGTTTTTTTGGTATTTTCTCTAGATGAAGAAGAGAGTGTCTGAATTCACTAAGCACCGGCTGGTTTAGGATTTTGGAGAAATATGCAAAAGAAGAAAAGACAGCTTAAAGGTTGGATAAGAAGTCCAAATGCACACTTGCATGCTTAGAGAGCCAGTATCTCAAGGAGCCTTTCAGCCTGATCACATCAGGAGAAGGCAGAGGTGGGCCCTTAGGTGTGTCACTAAACTGTCCCTGTCATTCAGTTAGAGGAAATTAAATATTCCAGTAGGGATTTACAAAAGGTGCTTCAAGTTATTTTCCTGCCCTGCACCACTTCTACCTGCACATCCCTCAAAAATAAGGTTAGGAATTGCTAGCACCCGTCTCTCTCAGCAGCAGGCGCAGGGACTGTGCTGGGGCTCTGTGGTTGCTACAGGGTAGAAGCAAAGCACCACAGGGATAGGTACTTTTAAATCAGGCAGAGATAAACCCTGTGCTCAAATTGCCATTTCCAAGAAAGGATTCACAGGATGAAACCAGTACTGCTGTGCAAGTGCTTTGACTGGAAAGAGCAACTTTTACTACATTTGGAGGAAAAAGGCTCAATTACTTTATGTTCTTTAGATAAGTAACTCTCTTCTTTCTTCAAATTACCCTTGTTTGTGCTTTGGGTTTTTTCCCCCCAGAACTCAGAGCAAGAAGTTAATATAAAACCAGGGTGGTTGAGTTCTGACCTCCATTAAAAAGCTTGCCAGCTTGATGGCAGTTCCTTGCTGGTGTTTTGATTTCCCTAGTCACACCCAAATGATTTCTTTTGTACAGTTTTTGAGCTGTGCCTCATTTTGTTTTAATGCATGATCTCCAAGAAAAACCATTTCCATTTCCTTTTCCTTTTAATGCTACTTCGTTCTGTGTTTGTTTCCTTAAATTTTTAAGCCAGTAAACATACTGACAAGCAACCTTTAGGGAATTTCTAAGGTCCGTTTAGAGAAGGATAATATGTGATGCTGCTAACCCCAGCACAGCGTTAGCACTTTCAAATAAGTCTAACTACACTTTAAGGTAAGGGTATTGATGCCATCAATCAGCACTTATAGGCTGCCATCACAGAATCAAGCCCTTTGGCACTTCTCACATGTACTATGGCAGCATAATCAATTATTATACATGCACCATTATGTGCAATATAGTATTTCTATCAGTTAACTTGTAATTTTTAAATACCATGTAAGTGAGGGTAACAAGCTAAAGACCCAGTGCTGAGAGAGAATAAGTGTCATTCTGTCCTTTTTCTACCTCAATTAATATGAAAAAATGTGTTTTTTTGGTTTTGTTTTGTTTTTTTTTAATCTTTGGCTCACAGACCACTGAGAGAAATACTCGGGTTGTTTTCCACTGCATTCTTGCTTGCTGAGAGTCTAAAGGTACCAATGGATTCCTTTTGGAAATCGAAAAGCAGACGAAAAAGTGTGTGAATACCACCAGTGCCACCTAGTGCTGCTCAGCCGAGAGAGGTGCAGTGGCTCCATAGAAACTCTGCTGCCTTTCTCATCAATGCAACCTCACCTCATTTCTACATCCCAAACAGGGCAGGATAGTGTTGCTCCTGTGTCATCCTCTTTGCCAAAGTCTTAAGAAATTAAGGTAAAGGCTCCTGAAAATCTGTAAGGTATCATATTACACACTTCTGGGCTTATTTTGCCTGGCAAGATCAGGTCAGCAAGTTGGTAGAGGCTTAAGCATCTGTCTGTATTTTCATGGAAACGCTTAGGGCTGGGATTGCCAGTGATTGCATTTGTGAACAGCATCTGAGCAAGACTGGGACAGCTGGATTCTAGCAGGAAAACTGACTGGAAATAAAATAGCAACTAAAACCCTTTCCTCTCTGCTGCATTTTATATGCCCTCACCCTAAAGCATTGCTTTTATCTACTATATCCTTGTGCATGTTCTCTGAATAAATTTGACTCTCCTATACTGACTTTGCAGCCTTGGGCTTGGTCCTTCCCTTTGATTCAAGAAAATAAACAAATTCACTGTCAAGTTTAGAGAGAAGGCCGTACATGCACAGTAAATCCGAAAGAACAGAAGCTGAGAACTTTACGTATGAACTAGTGTCAAGGATAACCATCCCTGCCTATAAAAATTATTTCAATTCAGTAAAATACACGAGCAGTGGGTTTATGAGCTGTCAGGGTATTGCTTTACTTTACTATTTCCTCTGTAGAAACAGGTTCCTTTTGCACTGCTGTGTTCAGGCTTTAGTTGCTGCTGGGATCTGGGTACTGCAGCAAGGGAGAATGGGGCTAAAGAAAGGACCTTGCCTTGCTGTGACTTCTCTTGCCCTTGGGATGAAGCCATGCTTCAATGCTCATCTCTAAGTTCTCCCCACGTCTCCAAGGAGATGTGTGAAGGTTTGTGTTTGAAGTCCGTCCATTCCCTTTGCACGTGCTGGACAGTAGAGCAGCAGAGAGTAGCAAATCTCGGAACTAAGGAAGCCTAATGTTGTTTTCTGATACTGTGTCATTCATCCAGCCCATGGTGGCATATTTATACTGCAAATAGTGTGTGCATACTGCTGAACACGAGGAGGAATTACTGCTAGTGCCCTCAGAACAAATGGGCCATGGCATTACCCTGCAGTGAAGCAGGGCGAGGTATCCTGGATGCGAGACTGTCTCAGGGAGGCTCTCTAGCTTTGGACACTTGAAGCCGTATTTCTGAACAGAATCACACTGATTTCATAGGCAGGCCAATGCTGCTAAGGCTACTACCTCTAATAAGGCTCTTCAGAAAATATGGAGCTGTCTTTTAGAAAGAAAGCTATTTGTTCACGGCAACACAAGGCTCAGCACAGTCTAGTTTGCATGGAGCTCAGTGCTTAACTGGAGTTCATATGTGACATCTTCAGAATTCAGCTCTACTTGATTTAGCACACATTTTTAACTGTTCATTCTGAGTTCCTACATCACCGTGTTGCTGCCTTTTACTTCTTCTCTTCAAGAGTCTTCAAGTAAATACTTGTAAATATTAGGTTCAATCTAACATCTTGTACAAGGTGATCTTTAAAGGTCCTTTCCGACACAAGTCATTCTATGATTCTTAGTTTGTTGATCACAGAATCAGAATGGATAGGGTTGGAAGTGACAAGATACAACTTTGAACCTGAAATGTAAAAAAATTCACCATGAATCCCTTCAGCCTCTGTTTCACTCATCTCTGAAGTCCCAGTCTGCAAAAAAAAATAAAAAGGAACACACCTTTAGAAATCTCTGAGATACAAAAAAGCCTCATCTGGAAATCTTCCTTGCTGCCTTCCAGGTTATGATCCAGAGCTCCAAACAGTTCAACCAGCTCTTGATTAGCTATGTAGCTGTCATCAGTATCTAGTCAGTTTTATGTGTGTCAACTTGTAAAAACAACTTTTAAATTATCACAAGTCTTAGAGAAGTAGCTGGAGGGAAGATTCTAGACTGTGCCATCTAATCTGAAGTTGTAGTTGCCTGAAGAAAGTTTTTAGACTGACTGTGGTATCTAAATAATAGGTATAGGACCTCAAAAAAGACCAGCTTGAAGAAGTAGGTAGTTTCTGAAGTACCTTTGAACATACAACTTCTACCCATCTCTGCCTCGGGTGCTATATCCCAGGAGTGAGGATAAATGTTAGACATCAGTGCTCAGGTCCTACAGTAAAGAGGGGTACATCTTTTTCTGCCTTAATGTACTCATGTTATCAGGGCTTTGGTAAGTGTTCTTGAAGCCAAGAACAACCCTGTATGATGTGTGCAGGTCAGTGAAGCTCTCAGGGTTTGCCAAATGAGCAAGTAATAGCCTTTATTACATGTGTCTCAGCACCCCTGAATACAGGAGACAAATTGCTGCATAATCCATCACTTTTCCAGTTGTTTTGCCCAAGAGCAGCCTGGTTTTATTTGAAAGGTCCTTACCTTGGATCTCCAGTGGCGCCTGTGTGGAGCTAAGAGTTTGTGGGAATTGTTTGCCACACTATATTCAACCCTCTATGGAAATTCTCAGGTTTCTTGGGCAACACCACTTTCTCTGTCCAAACCACTGCTGGTTTCTGTAGTGCCCTACACAAGAAGGCAGCCCTATATGATGCTGCTGATTGACATCATGTGCCATACGCCTCTTCCCATCAGCTTCTGCATGATCCCATAACTGTCATGCCATCCTATTTTCCAGTACTATCCCCTTTTAGATATGAAACATCTCTTTTCCTTTTGACTTTATCTAGTTCACACACTGCTGGCCTCCTTAAGCTGTGTGTCTCTGACTGTTAATGCCAGGTGTGTGTGCATGAATGGATCGCTCAGCAGTACCATTTTTGATCCAGATTCAGTGTTGAATTTCTGTCATATTGCTGCCAAATTAGCAAGGGCTTATGTGGGCTTTAAGCTTTATGCCAGCTTTATTCTGGCTGTGGAAGGATAGATGCCTAATTCGAATAAAGCTAAGCAGGTGAGGACAACAGGTGACATGTGATCTGTCATAGAGCTTGTTGGTGCAAAATTAACCTACCAGGGCAATTTCTTAAAGAAATGCACGTAGGCAACTTCATTTCCTGACAGATCAGAGTTTTAGCTAAAAAACATTTCTGATGTGGTACAGGATACCCTAAAGCTGCATGTACTGCCTAGGTTATGGTCTTGTACCAGCACAAGACTTTTCACAACAGACCTTGTTTCCACTGTCACTCTAGAAATTTGTTGTTGAAGTTAGGTGCTTTTCCAAGTGTTTAAAATAAAAAAAAAATCCCAAACAAACAAACAGAAAACCCCACCAAAGTCTACTGACCAGTAAATCAATATTCTTCTCTGATATTACTCTCTGTGATGCAAAGTTTAGAGATAGAATCTTTGTATCTTTTGCTTCATTCATTATATGAGGGTTTTCAACTTTCTGCTGCTTGATATTTAAAAAGAACCAGATGATACTTTGACACAGCAGACAAAAATCAGATTTTATTGTTCTTTTAAATCAATATTTTTAAAGAGTACTGGAGTAAATTTTTTTATGGCACTGTTAGTCTTGCATGGCATTGAAGTTCTAATTTATATGATAATAACAACAGCGGAAAACATCCTTCACCAAGATTAAATACTAATGATAATGTATCTTCCTGAGATACTTCGACATTTCTACCCAAGAACTGGAACCACAGAGGTCTGAAAATGAAAGATGCTCGAGACCATCACCTCAGTAGAGACCCAGTTTTAAACTGAGGAAAGGATGATCAGAATCAATTTTTATTGGCTAGATTAATAAAGATCTGTGGCAGAAAACTAAGCCTATAGATGGGTGCCAATGAAAAGAAACTGCATTTCTGAGCAAGCACTTCCTGAGACTTGTTGAAGGTTGCAATGTCCTTTTCTCAAGGGCATCTATATTGTTCTGCTTCTGCTTACCTGGACCATCCCCTGGCTCACAGCAGATATTGTTAGTTCCCCAGAAACAGTCAAACCCAGAATTTTGTGGCCCCATTCCTTCTTTCGTTCTGCACACTGTTCTGGGTTACTAACTCCTGAGTTCAAACAGACAAAAAGCAGCAAAAATGCCTTTGGCTGAAATCCTGACCTGCTGAAAGATAAAACTCCCAAACTATTGCTCAGATGACTCTTTAGCCAATGCCTACATAAAGTACTTTTATGTACTTTCAAAGGAGCCTAAATTTGGATGTCTTGTCTTTCAAATTCTGACGAGGGCCCTGTTCTCACAAAAGTCTAGAATCACAGGTGTAGAAGACTTGAAAGGCTCCTGAGAAGTAATCTCCATACTCCCACAGAGAGTCAGGACCCTGTTATGCCGTGACCTTCTCTCACAAGATGTTTGTCATGTTGATTTATCGAAAGTGTTCAGTAAAGACAATTTTGCATCCTCTTCTGATAACTAGTTCCTGCCTGTCACTCACCTTCCGGGTGTTCACCTTAGGTCTCCCTCAGCTCTTCTCTGCTGGAAGCTAAACCACATTGTTCCAATCTTTTAATGGAAATCCATTTATGCACTGAAATGCACATCAGCATTACAAACAGCCCTCTGTGTTTTATATATCTCAAATGTGTCAATATGAAATGTATAAATTGATTGATTGATTATTTGCAGCAGCATCACATATTTGCTTTGTGGTCTGTAAAACTGAAGCTGCTTATTAGCAGCATGATCAGTTATTCCCAGTTTTTATTTTATTAAGTTTTTATTTGGTTCCTCTTTCCGAAATGCAGTGCTCTCGTCTCTAAGGTGTCTTGCTGATTTCAGATATTTATCCACTATATAAAGACTACTTTGCATTCCAGTTCTGCCATCCCTTTAGTCTGATGCCTTACACAAATTCTGTTCTTCATTCTATGAGAATAATGCATAGGGCCAAATTTTGGGTATTATTTACAAGAATAACTCTAAAAAAGGTCACCCCTAGTCTTTTACAATGTTTAGAGAACAGTTCTTGTGAGGGTTGGGTTTTGTTGTGGTTGTTTTTGGTTTTTTTTTCTCAGTATCACCCGTCCACACTAGGATCATACATTCCTCATATGTTCATACCACTGGCATACAGGACAGTGTCAAAAATCCTACTGACAATAGAATTCATGTGTCATAGTTTTTTCCTAGCTGTTTGGACAGACATTCTGGTTAAGTAAAATAAAACAAGCTAAAAAACAGGAAAAGTGAAGGTTTCACAAAATTTGCTCTGGACCACTCCATTGGAATGTTTCCCATCGCTTTACAAAATTCAGATTTTGAAACAAGTACTTAGCAATTTGGTTCAGAATTCTTCTTTAAAAAGGTGTTCTGATTATTTTGTAGTTTTCTTAGGTTCTCCTAAGTTTTCATTTTCCTCATTCAGTCCCTCAGGATCTCTTCATCCTTCATGACTTTTTGATGATGACTGCTTTAAGTCTGTTCTTTAAATATCAATGGATTTCATCATACCTCACTCATGTAAGTATATTTAATTATTCTAAATGTTCTTCACCTTTTAACTGAAGATGGAACAAAACGCAGTATCAGCCCAGTCTTCTTCACAGCAGCTGTTGGTTGCTTCTTTTCCTGTTAGGCATGGGGTTTATATTCTCTTTTGCTTCCCTGTGCTTCTCACATGACTTGCTTATTTCATTCTCTCTTTTGCTAGCTTTCTCCTGTGCAATACTCTTTTTTTTTTAATTGTATATTTTCATGCTTGGGCTGTTCCTTTATAGTCAAATGCAACTATATATCTTGTTTCTGCTTTTTTTGTAGTGCCTTTTTGATATTCAGATCTGTAATGATCCTCTGATACAGCTGTAATATTCTCTTACAGTGTTTCTTATCTTTCATCTGTACTGGGATACTTCATCACTCTGTCTTTAATATGAAGTGTCTCTCAGTACTGCCAGCTTTCAACAACACACCTTTATCCTTTGGAATATATTCCTAACTAAAATCTTCTCAACAGTTTTTGAACTTATTTTTGTTTAAGTCCATTGATCCGTACTTTCCTTATTTCATACCATCTTTTATTTAGCAGTTACCTTTTGCAATACTTTACAATTTTAGCTAGTGTTCCCCAGTATGATTTGGGGGAGAAATAAATAGCTGTTTCTCCTAGTACTAGATTTTCCCACAATGTTTTTTTTCCATTTAACTTTTGAGCTTCAGTGGATCCCAAAAGCCATTTTGGCCTTATGGTTAAGCTAATTGGGCATATTTGTGTATATGTTGAGTCTTGCAGCAGGGAGAAGTGTTCAGAAAAGCTTCTACCCTACACTTGTTGTAGGGCAGAAGCACCAGGGTTGCTGCTGCCCCACTGTGTGAAGCACTGCTGTGCACTCCACTTTTAGGTGATTTGGGAACTAGGGCATCCTCAAGTGCAGAATCTGCTTGATGAACTGCAGATGTCTTTTGCAGAGGTGCACTAAATGCTCCTTTTTTTTGGCAAAGAAGAAAACTGACTACTTGGGGATACAGGTATGTGAATATAACCACGCATCCCAGCAAAGTTATGGATTGTTCTTGTTTGACAGTACCATCCTAGGAAAATACGATGTTCTAACTTCTGGTTACCTGTTCTTATCAATGCATGGCTTTGTATGTTTTATTCTGTTCCAAAAAATGGCTGAATCAATTCTCTGCTTCCAGCTAAAAGCCTGTAAAAGGCTGCCACTGGGAAATACTCCTCCCTTTCCTTTTTTCCCTCCTTCATAACTTCTTGAAGCTCTGACTCCTGTTTCCCATGTGACCTTAGAGCGACCATTTCCCCATATGTTTTGAAGCCCTTTCTCCCTGTTTTCCTTGCCTGTCATTCCTGGCCATGCTCAGTACAAACCTGCCAGACCTACAGATTGGGTTGTCATTTTCCTGTAGTAGTGACAGTTTCATCCACATACTATGATCTCAAACTCTTCCTGTTTTATTAACCACATTCCTAACTCCTGGGAATAGATGGCTTGACAGGCCACCTTATTGCTCTCCCTTAAAATAGAAGGGGGTTTTTATTGCCCCCTCCTCTCAGCATCAGCTGCCCATTTACAAGGATGATGGCTTTCTGTTTTATGCTCAGTCTTCCCCTCACTACCCTCCTGCAGGATGCTAGTCCATGTCCAATTGGGCCAGTGCTCAATACCACCCAAGCGTCCTTGCATCCTACATCCTCAGGATCCATGCTTTGGGAATCCACTCCACAAGCTCAGTGTTGTGCACCAATGTGTAATAACAGATGAGATTAAAACAGCCGTGCAAATCCCACAGGGAAATGGGCTGTCCCAAGCACCATCTATGCTTGTTTGCCATTTATACTGATAATTAAAAACTTATGATAAATGCATGTCTGCCAAGAAACAAACTCCCTTAGTTGAACGGATGAGAAGAATTTTGCAAGGCAAGATTAAATCATGCTCCCTTCTCTGCTGGGATCTGAGCGTCAACGTTTTGTTTGTGAACTGAGAAATTAATTGCTCCACAATGGAAACAGACTTTAAATTAGTGGAAGATTTTGTTGTCACTTCACTTTCAGTGGCTCAGCTGGCAGAACTATGTCCTTGATTACCTAGACAACAAGTACCCTTCATTGTTCCATCCTTCCTCACCAATTACATTTTTCATTCTCAGAGCATTCTATTCCTATGAAAAACTTGAATGATTTACATCTGTTATCAGAGAGAATTAGAGTCTTCAACTCCAAGTAGGCCTCGGGTGCCATCATGTGATGTCCAGTATTTTCCTGGGGACAGTGATTTTCTGGGCCATGGGCAACTCTTCGCTTAAAACTACTGAAGACCACTGAGTTTATGTCAAAGTGAACCGTCTCAATTTTGGCTACTCTTCCCTTGCACACAATTTCTGTCAGCTTTTGAGAGCAGAGATCATCTAAGCTGTCAGTTGTATAGCATCTAAAGCTGCAAAAATAATACAATAAAATGTCCACTATACCATTTATGAAATTATTTTCATTCTGTTTGTTGGTATCCTGTTTGTTGCTCTAATGTTACCCAAGATTGGCACCCTTCTGAAAAAGAATTCTGAATAACTTCTACATTTTTGAACAAGTGAATTCAGAATAAGTAATGAATTTAACCATGAAATTAACCAATTCAACCATGAAATTTATTAATTTCCCTGCATCAATTTGTACTTCCCAACAACCTTTACTTACCCTGGAATTGTAAAAATTTTTAGTTTTCTTTATTGTTGCCATGGCCCTGTTGCCTACACAGATGGCTCCTCTCTCACCTCTTCTCCTCACTGCAACTCCCTTCAAAGGAGGGAGTTGCAAAGGAGGGAGTCCTCCTTCCTTTCTTCAAAGCTATTCCCAGTTGTATCCTATTCCATGGATATTCCCTCTCTGGAAACATAGCAGAATGAAGATTGTCAAGCCCACACATTGCAGCGACCTGAGATGATGGGAAGAGTGGTCCATCTCCAGTGACACGGAGTATATGGACTTTGCATGGATCAAGCAGAGGTTCCCATGGGAAACAAATTACAATTCTGATCAGAAGAGCCACTGTGAGCAAACAACAAGTTCACAGAGTCATCTCTGTGTTATGGCATTTCTTGAAACATCAGTGCTGTAACAAAGTACGTTGTCTGGCTGTCTTTAATAATCTCCTTTATAACCTGGAAGATTTAGTTGCAACCTAACAATTATCAGAGAGCAAACATTTACGCACAGAAGAATTTGAAAACCAAAAGAACTTTCAACAATTTGCTTTAATTTTACAAGATTTAAACTTAGCCCTATTCCTCATATGTTCCTTAGCTTGTCACAAGTTTCAGGAGCTCAGAAGCACAAATCCTGAAGGTGCTAGGCAGCCAGAGCTTCAAACAGGTCTCTGTCTTTGAAAGAGTAAAACTTATTACACTAATCTGAAATGCAAGGAGAAGAATCTTGCCTATCTGTCTAATGCTTTTAACCTTTAGCAGGTAATTTTGTAGTTTATGGTGCAATTACAGGAAAGTGTTAGTATTTATATAATTGAATAAGATTGATTATGTTCCTTTTGCATAGAAGCAGCATATAAGCCTGTTCCTCTGTTCAGACAGTTAATATATTAAAACTGTTGAGTAAAACCAGGCCTACTACTCCCTTTTGGTAGGGATCACATCTCCCTATTAAAAATGAGATTTATCACTATTTGCAAGTGCCTTTCAGTTCTGCAGTCAGCTTTATATGCAGATTATTATTCTGACTTTTAGTCCAGAAACTAGGCCTGTTCTGCTTAACTTTGCATAAAGAATGCTTTCAAAAGACTTTCTGGATTATAGATTATATTACTTAAGACTGGCTTTGGTCCTGATGTCCTCATCAATTCACTCTCATATTCTTATAAAAGTAGTCATATTCTTCTGACAGACTGTAGTGAAACCATACTGATAATTCCCTTTTTAATGAGCCAATTTCTCTATCTCTTTATAAGAAGATTCTCAAATATCACTTTGGGAGAAGAAACAGGGTAACAAATCTCTCAAATGAGATACCTTACCATTAAATAGTTTCTAAGTCATCCCAGTGCCTCTGTTTTCATATTAGACTGTTCAAAGAGAAACACGAGTATGGAACACAGTTGACGAAATCCTTGAGAGGAGATTATTTCCTTCTGTCACACCGTAACCCTCATGTCTATGGGTGACTTTTATGTGGGCACTTTGGGCAAGGCTTGGATATCTGGAAGCAGGATGACACGCTTGAGAGTCCACCATGAAAACATGGCAAATACCTAGCTTTTGCTAATGCTCCCAGTAATGACCTGAGAGGAACATGCTGTTGTGCTGAGCATTAATATGTTTATCACTCAAGCAAACATGCACAGTCCTGGCAGCTCAGGTACTTGTCCCGTGGCGAGTGTCAGTCTGCAGACCTGCTTTCAGTGGGATGACCCTTGATCTTGCAGAGCTGTATTTCCTCCTTTGCTTCTCCTGTTAGCTTTTTTATCTTGGCATGTCTTTAAGGTTTGTTTTTATCCTAAATCCCCAGTGCTTTTACTCATTTGCTTTAATTTTTTAAATTTGCTTATACTGACTTTATCTCATGTCTTCATCTTTTATTTATTTCTACTTTTTCCCCTTGCATGGCTATTACGAACATAGGTGGCAGGATAGCTTTGGCTCACAGTTAAAATTCTTTTGACTGAAATACATTCAGACCACAACACCCTAGCATATGTCTATGTACTGGCTCATATGGAAAGGCGAGTGACAGAAAAGTAGTCCTATGTCTTCTGCAGCCAGAGACTGTAGAGAGAGGGCCTCAGAGAAAAAAAAAAAAAAAAAAAAAATAGCCTTAGGAAGATCATCTTGAAATATAAGCTCATTTTTTCAAATTTATTAACCTGACCAGGGAGATAGGATATAGTCCGTACAAATAGTTCAAATCGAGGATGTGAAAGGGGAAGGGAGAAAACAGAACCTTGAAATTTTTGGATCAAAGCTGATTTTAAGATTCAAATCCTCTTGAATATTTGGTTCTAAGACCATTTTTCACTCCTGTTGTGTATTGCAGTTATAGTTGTAAACCATGGTGTAAGCAAATCTATCTGTAGAGATCACAGGAAACTTGACTATGAGGTTTTCTTGCCTATTCTCTTCTCTGTGATTTTGGCCAGTTAAGATACTCCTGCAGTCTCCTAAGGGGTGGTGCAATGGTTCCAAAGTGTCTGTGGTGTTTAAAACTTCCTGTTTTCTGGCCCTGCATATATTATTGTGCACTTAAGTTAGTGAAACACTATTGGAAAGTGCAACATTAAATGGCTTTCTACATGTACAGTGTATTTAGAAAACAATGACTTTGGGATGTATGTTGCAAATAAAATTCAGTGACAAACAGAACTGAGGCTCTTAAATCATCATTTTCTATTAAATAATCACATATTTCATCGCTCCGTTTGGCTTTCTAAAATGTACATTTTAGATGTGCTGAAACTTGTGTAATCTCTATTAGTTATGAATCCAAAAACAGTCAGCGTATTTTAAGTAAATATGCTGATTAAATAGGAAAGAATTACTGGGTCCTCCTACACAGACCAGAAAACATAAATATATTTTTACAGTGGAGGCCCATTCAGCTTCCCATAAACCATCTATGTGAATCCCCTGAAAAGATAAATATTATAGTTCTTAGCTCAAAAGGGGACACGTGGGGTGGCTATAAAAATTTCAGAGTTTTAGAGCTGAAAATTTAACTGCCATTGTCTTATTTTGGTCTGTCTTTTCCACAGTTTTCATTCTATATATATACCTTAAAAAAAAAAAAAAAAATCACCACTGAAACATCTCTTCATTTTCTTGCTTCACTCATCTTTTTCTAGAGACGTGTCAGGAGATTGGCAGCTTTCCATGAAAAGCTATTCCCACTTCTGCTGTTGCAAAATTCCTGATTCTGATGCACAATAATATTGTAAAAATAAAATCTCCAAACATAATTTAAAATGTACTATTCAAGTATTTCCAGCAATTTATAGAATCTCAGTACATTTCCCAGTGGTGTGGCAACAAACATATTCATATTTTTAACTCCCCAGGAAAGAAAAACCTGGGCTTATTTTAAAAACTGATGGAAGATGGATACTTCAGCTCCATCACAGATCAGCAGGATCAAAGTGCCCATTTCCCTTCAGCACCCTTGGCCTCCATGAAAACCCAGTGTGCACGGAAATCGCCTCTCAGACACTAATCAGGGATAACACTGTTGAAGGAGGCAGTCCTATCTAAGATCTGTCTCCATATAAAGTAATGAGAGGCTTGAAATCTGTCCCCCAGCTCTGCTAATCTTGCTAGGATCAATTTGTTCGGATGTAAATGGCTGCTGTTCATTGGCTGTTTAATACTGAAGCCCCACAGTCCCTCTCATTAATAAGGACTCTCAAAGAAAACATGCTGTGCTTTTATTTGTACATCTTCATCTTCTTACTCATTATAAGTAACAGTTTTACTGAGTGTTTCAATGCCTAATCATGTCGTTGTGGGGTTTTTTTTCCCTCCCAATCCATAGTTGTGGTTTAATATACCATTACAATTTAAAGCCCCCGTAAAGAAAAAGTGGTTCTTATCTTCTGCAGAAATGACTTTCATTAAGCATGTTCCGACAGTGGATGGGAGTGTGGAGGTACTCAAAGAAAAGCTGTAAATTGTGGTGCTGTTAACTGCAAGCACACTAGAAGACACAGAAGCCTCAACAGCTTAGGGAATAATGAGTCAAAATGATGGTTATTTTGCATTAAAGCTGATTGCAAATAAAGGCAGCAGTGTTTTCAGACTGGCACTTGACTCCTGCTAAGCTTTGATCAGAGTGTGCAGTCTCGGGCACAACAAGGAGAAGGTGTCCCAAAGCCAGAAAGACCCATGCACCGTGACACCACACACCTAGTAGACTGGAGCCTAATTCCATGGGGATACTGTGTAGTTTGTCACCTTCTGTTCCAAGCCAGTTGCTATGGTGTGGAGATCTTGGCTGACTTACGCTCTTACAGAAAAAAAGTTAACAGACTTATGTTTACTCTCAGTTGTGATGTTCCATTATCAAGCTCAACAGCAATCTAGTGGCTGCAGAAGCAGTATAGATTAGGAAGCTACTAGATGTTACAGTGAACAGCCAGCACGGTTCCCATCCAGCAAAGGAAAGCCCACACCCTTGCTCTTTTGCTTTCCTGTTTTTCTTTCTGCAGAATTGTCCTAAATAGGAGAGAAATCTTCTCTGCAAAAGTTCCAACACTTCTCACTGTTAGAAAATTGTAGTGGTATTCAGCCTAAATGTCCTGAATTCTCTTCATTGTTTTCTCTTCTCTTTCTAGTTTTCTGAAAATTACAGTGAGAGGATCATCATTTAGTTATCTTGATAGCACTCTACATGACACTCTTAGTCACAAAATACACAGACACAGGAATATAAACCAAGGCAGAATCCAGATCATTAGCTTTTTTTGTTGCTTTAAGCTTGTCGTTGCAGATTCAGCTGTAATCACTTAATTCTGGGACCTTCTTACTTCATGTTAAACAACGACTTCCTAAACAGCCCAAGCAGCACCAGTTCTGTAAGGTGACCAGGAAAATGCAAGACTCATTGGTGAGCTGGTCACTTGTGACCAGCAAAACCTCTGCATAGTTAAATATCAAACAGAAGATCAAAATAAAGCCATGAATATAGACAGAGAGATAGGTAGATCAACTCACATGGTGTCTACAAGGCTCCGTGACCAAACATCCTGAGCAGTCCTGTACAAGATTAGTAACCCCTGAGAATTTATTTTTCTCTTAATTGATTGTAAAAACATTTTCCTACTTCCAAAAAGTGTTGGAGATTACAAAATTACCAGCTAGTACTTCGATTCATCTTTTCAAGTTGAAGGTGGCATAGGAGTGTAAAGCACTCTTGCTATTTAAGATGTAATCATCAGCAGCTTAAGGAATGCACTCCATGGCTGACAGAGAGGGGAATCTCAATGAGGAACCTGCCAAAGACTTTCTGGTGCTAATAGGTAGTCGCTGAGGAAGTGGCAAAGACTCCTGGTGATCTCAGGCTTCACACCACTGAGGATGTGGACCATTACTTTCCAAATATTAGGATGTATCATTTGAAGGAGGACACTGCAGTGACACATATCCAGTCTCAGCGATTATTTACAAGTATCAAATAAGGCTTAGGCATGACAGAGATAAGTAATCATATCTCTTTTTTCATAAATATATATGAATAGATGTATATGTACTTGATTGTGAGGAAAAAGCACCAAGTGCATCAAATTATTGACAATCTGAGTGACATTCAGCAGCCAAAGTAAGACATAATTTAGTTGATGACCAGTTGTGACTAAATCCTCTGCTGTGTGGTTTACCAGTTGTAAATACCCCCTTCTACATAACAGCACAGGGGGAATTCAACATAGCTATGTTGCCGTGATTCTACCAAAAAAACACAGTAGTCATTAGAGTTGTTTTCAAGAAAAGCTCCAGGGGTTAATAAGCATGCAATTGTTTTATACCCATGGGCCTATTAACCTACCATTTCTTGCAGGATTTATGCACAAAACTCGGTGGGAGTTCTCTGAGAAGATTTGCATGTCTAGTTCCCATTAGAGTTAATAGGAGGCGTGCATATCAATGCTTTTTACCCGATAGGGAATAACCTTTCTTTGAAGACTTTAATGAAAATTTCTT
This sequence comes from Hirundo rustica, assembly GCF_015227805.2. NCBI lineage: Eukaryota > Metazoa > Chordata > Aves > Passeriformes > Hirundinidae > Hirundo > Hirundo rustica. The sequence goes on along the minus strand of NC_053451.1, from coordinate 18,956,874 downwards.
GCTCACTTTTACTCCACTGTATTAAACCCAAAAGGCAGTCCAGGTATTTGTCCTGTCCTTTATTTTTCTTACTGAAATGTTCAGCTCAGAAAACTCTCTTCCCATCTCTTACTTTCTTCTTCCTGTTATCACTTATTTTTCCCCTCCATATTCTTCCCCTCCCACTTTTCTCTTTCATCTCTGGATGGACGGCTTAAGAATCTCCACCAGCGCGAGAAACAGCATAGTTCTTTTCACCCCAGAGGTGTTATACCCTTTCAAGCCAAAGGAAAAGCAAGGAGATGTTCTGTTCAGCTTGGCTCTTAATGCAACAAGTAATAGAGTGGCGCAATTTCTTCCCAAAGGAAGCTTTTATTACAAGATGGATGATACAGCGTTTTAAGAGGAGAGTGGACCAGAACTTGAGAGAGAAACACTTGGAGGGTCATTAGCTAGACAAATCTTATGAGGATGAGGAATTCTCTGAACTGAGTATAGCTCATGGCTGGGAGGATACTCAGGAGAAGTATTACACACCATTGACCTTTCTCTCCTTTGGCTGTTTGTGTGGGGTCACTGTTGGAGACAGGATCTGAAGCAATCCGCTTGTTTCATATGATGTTGGACATTCTGGTATTAATCCATGTCTTCATATCACCTCCACATTAGAAGTTTAGTAGATCAAATTCTTCAGGACTGGTAAGGAAGGGGAGAAACTGCCTGTCTATTGCTTCCCCCAGCACCCAGGTGAGATGCATCCTATGGATGGGCTCGGTACAAGACCATACACAGCTCACAGTAACTTTCCTTGCTTATTCTGAAGTTTAAAGGAAAAAATAGCACCAGGCTGACCCTAGGAAAGGAGTTGAGAGATAAATGCATTCTCTGGCAGACTATCTAGATGAGGAGGGGCAGAAGAATAGCAGCTGACACAGTAAAAACAACCGTGAAATTAAGCTCTTAAAGTTAATATGTGCTTTTGTTCTTTGTCAGAGACTCAGACCCCACAAAGAACAAAATACCTCTGTGTCAAAAGCAGGAGAAGACTTCTCTACTAGTTTCAACAGTGGAGGTGAGATGTTTCCTGACTCGGATTTTCTGGGAATGGTGCTTCTGTTTTACCTCCTATTGCAGAACTGTGGTGTGAGGTTTCTTTGTGAAGCTGAACAGATGTTGTGTAGCATCCTAAATATACCATATGTTGCAAAGCAGGGAATGTTTATTCTTAAATGTGTAATTTGCAGAGCAATTTCAAAACCTCTTGGGACAAATGATTCAGCTCTTCAGAGCTCTTGATTGGTGTATATCATCTAGCAGGTAGTACTCTAGCTTGTATTTCGACTTTTTCTATGCAGTGTTTGTGGTTCTCACTTAACTTATTTGATTTAGTTAGCTTCTTTATCACTTCACAGCACAGTGCGTGAATCCTCAAGAAAGGGCTACAGGCTCTATAATTTAGAAATAGAGTGTAGCATCGGATTTGAGGGTGCTTCTCCATGCTTTTCTTGTTATAGTGGTCAATAAAAATACCCCATGTTGACTCTGTATCTTAGAGTGCATACCTGCATCTTGCCCTTTCTCCCTCAGAATTATCTCCCTTCTTTTTCTTCAGAATAATATAAAAAGGATTCCAACAAAACAGATTCTTTGATTTTATTGTTCCCTATAGTGCTACAGAGAGTGTGTCTCTTAAGGCAAACCTTAAGGTTGTTCCAGAAATTGCAGCTTCCAAAGGATTGCTACCTAAGAAAGAAGCAGTTTTAAATAAAAGCAAAAAAACAACCAAAACCCCACACAGCCCCCCCCCCCACCATGAACCAAAAAGAAAAAAACAATCCACCTCCATCTAAACAACAACAGCAACAAAAACCAAAAAAACAACATAAGACCCAACTTCTTTTTGTCTTTGGATCCCAAAATGGATGTATAATTCATTGCACCTGTAGTCAATTATCCATTCAATTGCTATTTCGTAGTGATTAGCTGATTTGCCAATATGAGAGGCAGCTGGTTTTTCCACGGCCGAGTAGTAAAGCACAATGAAATCTTCTGAGCCCAGATTCTTCTCTTTTTGGAACCACACAGTGAAATAATCTTTCTCCTTCAAAATAAGACTTCATTTTAAAATAAAAAATAACATTATTTTAGGTTTCAGATGGAAAGACAGTAGTATTCAATTTGAAGGGTTTTTGTGCAGACAGATGTTCTCAGTGGAGACTAATTTCTTGACTCTTTCTAATGGACAATATTAAAACATTTGGGATACCGTGTCCCTTGGTTCCTGGCTTCTGTAACTTTGTCACTCTTGTCATGAAAACCCTTATCTGTCCCTGCTGCACTTTTTAAACCTTTGGGATTTTTTTCTCCCAGCTACCAAGGCAGACTCTTCAGTTGCTGAAATATGAGGAACTGTTGTCCACCTCTTCTGTGTAGTGTCATAGAATAGTTTGAGTTGGAAGGGACCTTTTAAAGGTCATCTAGTTCAAAATCCCTGCAAAGAGCGGGGATATCTTCCACTAGACCAGGTTGCTTAGAGCCCCTTTCAACCTGACCTTGAATGTTACCAAGAAAGGGGCACCTTCCACCACCCCTCTGGACAACCTGTTTCAGTGTTTAAAAAAAAAAAAAAAACAAAACAACAAAACAAACCCACAACCCTTCTTTCTTCTATGCAGTCTAAATTAACCCTCCTTTATCTTAAAGCCATCAATCCTTGTTTTATCACCACAGGCCCTGCTCAAAAATTTTTCCC